>NC_066882.1:15096016-15453516 GCF_022985175.1 Labeo rohita | reverse complement strand
TTTAAGCTCATGTAGCACAGGCTCTGAGATACGGGTTCACGACACTACGTACTATTGAATCACGTCGAAAGGTCACACGGAACTACAGACCCAGTGTTTACAAAGCCAACGTGCAAAGACTAACAAGTGCAAGTAAGTCAAACGCTGTTTAGAAACAAAAAGCTACAACGATGTTGGATGATTCTAAAGTTGTAGGACAAAAAAAAGACAGAGTTTTTTTTTAGCAATTCTCTACCTTTTTGAGCCGGAGTACACAGATGATGAACTTAGACGTGATTCGTAGTAGTGATTCGGGTTTGAGTCATTCGTTCATCACGTGACAGCCCCATAAGATGAATTAATGAATCAAAAAACCAGAAGACTCGAAACAGGTGAACTAATTCCAGTACAGAACCTATAGGATGTTGCGCATGCGTGACTAAACGAATCACACCCCGAGACGACTCGTTCTTCCCGAGAATGAACGAATCCAAAATGAACGAATCATTCAAGAACACGCATCCCAGAGCCTGTGCTGCATGAGCTTTTGTGCTTAAAAAGTATACAAATTTTTATTTTTCGAAAAAAATGACAGATCGTTTCATTAGATAAGACCCTTCTTCCTCAGCTGGGATCGTGAGAGTTTAGATGCAACCATAATTAAACACACCTGATCCAACTAATCAAGTCATCCAGGCTTAATTGCAACAAAAGTAAACAAATTTCATATGACTGTCATTTTTGACTAGAAAAGCAAACAAGCTTCATAAGTTCTGAAAAAGCTTTAAAGCCTTGAAGTTGGATGGATGGTGGTAGGTGGATGGATAGAAGCCTTGAAGTTTAAAAGATGGATACATGGATGGACTGATGTATGAAATGAGTGATTGATTGAAAGAGAGCCAATTCTTCAATTCTGAAAGTTGCACAACCCCGCTGGCAAACATTGACTTCTATCACTCAGTAAAAGAAATGAAAAGTGTAATACATTCAATTTCTCTGAGACATTTGACAAACTACTAAAATGAGTTGGCTACTTTTTGCGTGCTGAGCTGTGAAAGAGTTTGCAAGCTAAAAATTGCATTGTTAATACTTCAAGGTCGAGCATGATTTGAAAAGGTCTCTGCGTGTGTTCAAAAAATAGACCGTTCTTTGTTGAACATGCTGTGTGTGATCCTGCTGAATGCCGTTGTTAGCAAACTGTGCCTTGGATGGAAGTTTAGGTAATTTATTGTCATGTCAATGTCCCAGAATTTCTAAGTTTAGACTGAACTAAACGGACCTCAGGGCTTCCTGCTGAGTCATTTCTTATATTGTTGTCTGAGCAAGACAAGGTTGACATTTTAGAACCTACCCGAACTTCTTTTCTGAAAGGCTATGCTGAAGCCCACAAAGTTTTTAGAAAAGTTCTCCACAGACAAATCTAGCTGTGAGAGAACAATCAAAGATGCCCGAGCCTGTCACAATTCCACTGACCGAACGCTAGTGAGTTGTTTTGAAAATCCGACAGTGTGAGGAAGCCACAGGGTAGGTTGCAGTGGCACTGTGATGTGTTGTCGCAGAAACCTTGTTCTAGCTGCCGTGCATGTGTGGCTATCGGCAGTAAGAGGAATTATAAAATGAAGTAGGAAATGTGGAGTGATGGAAAGACCTGAATATGGTACAAAGACAGAGGGCAGGAAAACAATGCTCAGGTTTACAAAATGTGCAACTGCAATGTGTATAAATAATCAAATGTGATCCAAAACAAAAATAATTGAGGGAATAACAGGTTTGTGACTATGGTCCCATATTTGACCATGGACCACAAAACATAAGAGTCATAAGAGTCAAGTTTGTGAATAAATACGCTTTCCATTGGTGTATGGTTTGTTAGGATAGGACAATATTTGAATATCTGGCATCTGAGGGTGCAAAAAAATCTAAATATTGAGAAAATCGCTTTTAAAATTGTCCAAATGAAGTTCTTAGCAATGCATATTACTAAACAAAAATTAAGTTTTGATATATTTATGGTAGGAAATGTACAAAATATCTTCACGGAACATGATCTTAACTTAATATCCTAATATTTTTTAGCATAAAAATAAAATCAATTATTTTGATCCATGCTACTTAAGAATGGTTTTGTGGTTCAGGGTCACAAAAAACAAACAAACAAACAAACAAACAAACAAACAAACAAAACAAACAAACAAAAAACAGATTTTTAGGGCTGGGTTTTGACACAACTTTCATGATTTGATTTCTTAGATTCGATACAATATTGATTATTTTGGATATATATATATATCCGGTACAGTACATGCCAAATTTTCTCCTGGATAAAAAAATCTTTTAACTAATGCTGTAATATATACATGAGAGTCAGTGGGTACTACATTATTATAATATTGAAGGTTACAACTGGTTAAAAAATGGTTAAAAACTGATTTGTATACAAATGCATAAATTACACTCAATTAAGTTTTTATGACAATACAGTTACACGATTATATTTCAACTCTTATTCTTTTTTTTGAAATATAAGCATTTAAATAGTGACTGTCATAAAACTTGATGTATGTGTTCAAACATGAATTAAGCACCGAAGAACAGTAAAAATTCAAATGAATATGTTGCATATATTTAGCAAAATTCTGCTCTCTAGAATAAATTTTTCTAGCTGACTTTTTCTAACGCGTTTATGGTCACTGAATATGTTTATTTTTTCTGAGGTAATGTAATGTTACGTCCCATTTTTTACAAGCTGTCATATTGACGTTTTTCTGCGGTTGAAACACTGAGTGGACTTAGCAATTATTTGAGATTATGGTTTTGGTTAAGTTGTAGGTTACTCTTTCTTTTAACAAATCTTTGGATGTTCATTCTTCTGTCACTCCACATTAAACAGCGCCAAAATGGCATTTATTGTTTAAACGGCTTTTATTGTTTATATATATATATATATATATATATATATATATATTTTTTTTTTTTTTTATGTATGTATTTATTTTAGAAAATTGCAGGAACAGGACAATTGGGGCAAAATAAATTCTTAAGGATGTTTGTTTTGAACTCTTTTTGTACAGCTCTTCCAGTACCCCCTGACAATTCTTTGCTGTGAAGGCATTCAGCTTTTTCCCTCTCTTTCAAACTGCCATTTATTTGCGTGTCCTTTCATTTTGGGAGAACATAAAATCAAAAGAGTATTTTACCTCATGGGGGCCTTCAGCTTTGTCACCCCTATTATGCATATGATAATAAAATTAATAGGACTGAAGGGACAAACAATAACCTGTGTTTGGTTTGCAAGCTCTTTAGAAAACTTACTTTAGAAAACCACCAAAACACAATCAAATAACAGAAGAAATAGACAAAGAAGATAAATGTTAAAAAAGAGAATAAGAGACAGAGATTGCAAAAAAAAAAAAAAGACAAATGGTAAGCGTACTTGGGGAGCCCATAGTAAGAAAGGTTAAACTAGATTCTCTGCAGTTTATCACTCGAGGGACGATGTCAAGATTCCTCCGTCGACCAGTTCTTTCTCTCTCTTAGGTTTTGCAGTCATTTCACCTAAGACATCTTCACAATGTAAGATCTTTGGCGGCTGGATAGCCATTCCTGAGCATACCCAGAGAGAATTGTCCAGAGTAAACACAACACACGCAGAGAGCAAATGACGGAGACATTACAAACATGACAACAACTCTAGGGGTCTTGGCAGAAATAACACTGCTTCAAACAAGACCTGTAGTTAAGCAACGGGGGTCTACAAAGTCCTCGTCACAGAGATGATGGGAAACAGCAGGGAGATTATTATACATCAAGCTTAAACTGTGACCCATAGTTGCTTTGCAGTTTTAATCTTGGCATTAATAAGTATAGGTGGCTGAACAGCACACACGTATTGTGCACATTATTTTGCAAGCTATATGTTTAATAGACTTTAATCGCTGTGATATTCAAATGATGTGGATTTGAAAACAGATGGATCATATGGTAATAATTCTTTATTTCTTAGCTGGCAAGTATTGTTGAGAGTTATAGTTCCAACCACATAAGTTTGTGTCGCTGTTTGCAAATGCTCATTTGAACTATGTTAGTAACAACGGAACTTGCGACTATAGTTGGCTAATGATTCTTTTGGGAAACGCACCCCTGATCATAAACAGCTGGTCTATGTGGCATCGGGCAGGACATCAAATGCTCGCCTATCATTTATCGACCTCAAATATGGCTTGTCATGGGAAACATGTAAGTAGTAGCAACTTTACATGGCAGCTCTATCTAATGTTGATCTAGAAAAATGTATGCTATTCAAAAGTCTGTGTGGTCACTTACAGATAAGACTAATACATCTTTCGAATCTGTAAAGACTCTACGTTTATTTGTGTCCATTCATAATAACAACAAAAAGTGGTGCATTTGTAAAATAATCAAAGCAAACAGGACACGCTTTCTGCCGTCTCGGTTTCTGAACTGAGCATGTCAAAAATATAAATAAATAAATAAATAACATAAACTCCATGCATACTTGTCTTATAGAAAAATATATCTATAGACAGGGGAATGTTTACTTTTAAATGGAAAGCAAATATTATTAGACTGTGTAATCCGCATGAAACATGCATACAGGCACATCTACTACTGCAGAGATGACGAGTCAGTGTTGCCGACTTCATCTCTTAAGCTGAAAACAAAAAGCACATCAATAAGTTATTATCATGTTAATGGAGCCTTCTTACTGTTTTCCCCTGACACATTCATAATCATTATTTCTGCTGGTGTGCTGTGGCAAGCTATTACATATACAGGCAATTAAAGGCTTATTATTATGATTTAAATGGATGATTAATAAATATGTGATTAGTCGATTAATGCTTAAAATGAATGACTACTAGTCGACCAGACAAATCTTTAGTCGAGGGCAGCCCTACTGTATAGTCAAAATCTGGAAAGGCACAGTAATGGATCAACAAAAAGTGACTTTCCACTATTATTTACAACAAAATATGCATACATACATACCAGTGGTGTTCTGAAATGAGGAGACAAAGTCCTCAAAGTTTTTTGTATTTTACTTTTTTTTTTTTCAAAAATAATAACTCAATGTGGTAACAATTTAAACAATATATTTTATTTGTGAACTTGCGTTCAGTTTTTGTATTTATTAGTTAACTTTTAACTATTTTGAATTTTTCAAATCATCTGTCATTAGACATGGAAATTTACTTTAAATTTTACCAAGCTGATTACTTACTAAAACTCCCATAGGTCATGTTTTCATGACATTTTAAGTTTTATTTTGATGTAACAAAGTGGTTAAATTTAAGTGTGGCAGTTGTTTACTTATTTTTTAAAAATTAGTCCTCCATTATTGCCATTATATTGTTTATTCAGACTGATTCGCAAATGTGGAACGTAGATGAACACAAAAGGCGAGATTTATCGCATGAACCAATCACAACCGATCATAACCAGTCATATCCAATCACATCGTGCTGGAGGCGTTGCCTCATCTCACGTGACTTCGCACCATTCATTCTCAATTACCCCCCACCAAACTCACAGCATGCTTTAGGGGGTCTGTTAAAACTCTGTGGGCTCAGTAGAGGGAAGAGAGACGCAGACTCCAGCTGTAACTTTACCTGCTGGTGTCGCTGTTGGACAATGTTTCCTTAAAAATTAAAAAAAAAAAAAAAAACAAGTGATTTATACTGTGTTTAATGTTATATTTAGTACTTTTTTTTCTCATCCAATATTTTGAGGAGGCACTGCCTCCCTTGCCTCCTCAGAGGAAACGCCCCTGATACATATATAGATGAATATATTTGATTACATTTTTGCCAGTGTGATGCAGCAGTCCTCTCCTTGTTAAATGTTATTATGAGAGCTCCTGTCAGAAAAACCAAGCTCATAATTTGCCTTAGGGCTGCCCCATGGCACTGCTCTAATCAAGCACAGCTTCTGATGTGCAATAAGTGGCTCCTGACACACATACATACACAGAGAGAGAAAGACAGAGAGAGTAGTAAGCCCATGGCTCGTGTAATAAGACAAAACCAGAATGCTGACCACCCTGCATGAGTAATAGAATCAGGCATAAATAAATGCAATGCAAGTCTTAAGGAACACTTCTGAGGGATCTGCAGCTTCAGGCTGTTTTTTATATCAATGCAGCAGATTAAGTTTATTTTCTTTGTTTCAAACGCACGGGTGAGCTGTCAGCTCTGACAGATTATATATGTGATGTCATTTAATGATGGAATACTCTCGACCCTGAATCATCATCGTCTTATGAAGTTCTCCAAACGGAATGCAAATGCAGATCCTTCAGAACTGTTCCTCCATCTAACACAAAGGAACTCTTTTGAACTGACATTTCTAAAGAAATGTAGGGTCACGCTTATAAAACGCAAATGTAATATGTATGCATCGAGGATATCTTTTCTGCTATCAAGTATGCAGCGCTAGATTTACTTTTCCTTCTGTCAGTGTGAATGTGAGATATTATGATGGGAGTGAAATGAGAGGGGTCATTCATGTTATGCAGCACATTTCTGTGTCTCCATCTTATATCATTTAATATACTGGATAAAATGTTTAACTACCTATTTTTAAAGATGAAAATCACAGTACATGGTTTTCATTTACAGCATCACATACAGCATTCACAAGAAAGGAAGGTTTAAGTGTGTGTGTGTGTAGTTTATTAAAATATATATATATATAAATTTTAAAAAGTACAGGGACAGGATTGTTTTTCTTACCATGTTTCCTTTCTTTGATCATATTAAAAAAAAAAAAAAAATCCCTAAACGTTTTATGTTTTGTTCTGAAAATCATTTGAATTGGTAATCATTTTATATTTTTTTCCCATCTTCTACCCTCAATTTCATTTAAATCCTATTAGTCTTTTTGTAATACATCTAACAAAATACAGTCCTTAATAGCATCATCCTTTTGCAAGTGGCAGTTTTGTTGAAAAAACAAATGGCAAATAGCTTGCAAAATTCAGTTTTATGTTATTCATAGGTTTATCTTACCTATTCTACTCAGTTTGATAAAATCAGTTTGATAATCTATGAATTAAAGGTGCAATAGGTGATTGTCTTTGGAAATTTTTTTTTTTTTTTTGTTATGCTGGTTGAAAGTCTCTTCACATCCCGATAGCAATCATTAAGTTAAGTGGTCTAATTGTATTCCTTTGTTTATATATATTTTGTGGAAGGCGTAGGACCAAGAAATGTTCATCCAATCAAAACGCTCGATTCGAGTGTTTTGAGGCAGACAACTGCGCATGTGCATGACGTGTGTCTGAACGTTCTGGAAAGGTGAAGAGATGATTTTATCTATTTCCTTTCTGGTTGTGACCTGAGTTGGATGCATGCTTGTGTACATTTTTCCTCAAGCGATCCCCACGTATGTGGATGAATGTGACAATGCGTGAGGCGTTTTATTAAGGGGTGCTATTATGCTTTTTCACTTTTTGAATTTTAGTCAGTGTGTGGTGTGTATCTTCGGGTATAAAAAAAGATCTACAAAGTTACAAGTCCACTCCAAAAGAACATATTTCGTTTTTAAAAAAATCCCTTTTCAAGAACTACAATGAACGGCTCCTTTGGACTACAACGTTTATTTTTCCCATGCAATGATGTCACAACGCGGTCTATTAGAATATTATTAAATTAAATCCCACCCACGGAAATTCAAATTGTTGGAGGGAAGGTAGGGACGAGGTGGGGGATTAGCCTTACCGCTTCAACGAGCCGCAGCGCAGCGGTATAAACACAAGCATTGACTAGAGTGGCCACTTCAGAGCTGTAGCGCTCCGCAGACATGTGCAGTACAGGGGGTCGAAACACATGCCGAAGCCGCCATCTACTCAGGTTGCCACGTCGGAGCCATAACGCGCTGCAGGCGTGTGCAGTGTGCGGTAAGAGATTTATTCATCATACAGTGTAGATAACTTCACTTATAACGCAAGTGTTTTTAAAATGCATAAACTTGCACTAGAATAGGCTAGGCTAATCAGTGATAATGTTCTTTGATAATGTTAGGCTGCTTTTAGCCTTATGCTGGAGCTAGTTTCAGGCAATGAAACTGCTAAATACATTAGCAGGATAATTTCATGTATTGGCGATCTCGCAGGCTGACGATAGGACCCAACACTACTGTAGCATATTATTTACTCACCCTCCATGCATCCTAGATGTACAGTATATGACTTCCTTCTTTCAGATGAATGCAATCAGAGTTATATTAAAATTTTATACTGACACTCTCAAGCTTTAGAATGGCATAGATGAGTGTTTCTCCTCATCAGTCCAAAACAAGTCCATTAATATGCATCCATCCATAATAAAAAGTGCCTCATATGGCTCTGGGGGGTTAAAAAAGGCCTCCTGTAATGAATCGATGCGTTTCTGTAAAAAAAATATCCATATTTAAAACGTAAAAATCACTTTAATCTAGCTTGTGCTAACAGTTGTACACAGAACTTGCTGCTTTGGTAAGGGGCGTCGCAGTGGGACAGCTAACCAATCACAACACATTTTGTTTTTCGGAAGGCGGGCCTTAATTAAACCCGGAACTAATCAAGCCATTTTGTGCCAGGCTGGGAGAAATGTATTGTAATAATGTAAATTATGTTAAAATTAATGCGTTTTTCCAACCACCAAGCATGAAAGCATGTTCACCCCCAAAACAAAATGAAGACTTTGTAAAAGGGCATAAGAGGCCCCTTTAGAGGTCATCTTCTCGTCTCCCGTGCATTATTAGCACCACAGTTTTCCTATCTGGGCTGCTGAACATTTCATCTCGGTGTTACAATGTATTGTAGTAATGTTGTCTCTGGTCGTTTTGTCTGTGTGCGTTCATGTGTTCAGGAGGCGTGGCTTTGGACGGTGATTTGCAGGCAGGGTGGGATGTTCGCTTTCAGTGCTATCAGGCTAAAGTTAGCATTTTCCAAGATCTCCTATTGCACCTGTAAAGTTTTACAGCCTTATGTTTCCTGTAACTCTCAGTCTGCCATGCCTGTATTTTTGTTTGGCATCCTGCTTGTTTTCTTGCCATTTTGAAAAATCAAGTTATAATTAATACATTTTAAGCGTCTGAGCTTGATCACAGAGTGTGTCAAAAAAGTCTGGTAAACCTTTTTATAGAAACACTTGCATAAACCCTAGCGTATTATTATTGTTATTCAAGTCACAGAGTTCAAAATGTACTGCATAACAGGAATGACCCACAGAGAGAGAGAAAGCAAGTGTGTGTGAGAGAGAGATGGTGCTCTGTCTTTGGTGGCACTTTAGAAGAGATTATTGATGAATGTGCACCCCAGGCTTCCTCTTTAAGAATCATTCTCTGCTGAAAATGTCATGGAATAGAACTGAGAGCTTATAAAGCTAAAAATCAATAGTGAATTATTACAAAGGGCCAACAAGAACTGGCTAGAGTAGATATCTCTTCTATGATACAAACCTGAAATATTTTTCAGTGACTCATGAGAGAGAAAGAAAAGTGGAGCGATTAAAAAAAAAAAAAAGGCCACAAGGTTCACATACACATAATGTCAGCCCTGTGTGACAAAGATTTGTCCTTTGTTGTGTACACTTTAAATCTTAAAGGGATAGTTCCCCCCCAAAATGAACCTTACTTTATGTTCCACAGAAGATAGAAAGCCATAAAGGTTTAGAACTACATGAGGGTGAGTAAATAGCGACCAATTTTTCCATCTATCTCTTTAATTAAAGCAACATTAGCTTAGTAATTGTAAACTCATCAGATGTCCTTAGCAAACTGGTTTAAATGGAGCGTGACTAAATTATATCTTCCTTTGATTCGCTCATTATCTTTCTGAAGCTTTGTTTTGGTTTGTTGTTATTTGAAAGTGTTTCCACTGCTTGTAGTCATGCGCTATCAAAATCTGTTCAGCAGCTTTCAGTTGGACCCTTTTAGGAGGTTTGCCATTGTTGCTGCGAGAATATAAAAAGCAGGCTAAGAATTATTAAAAAGAAAAAAATCTGATAACAATATCTATAAACACATGCTGATCAGAAGGAATCACATAGCACTTACTCAAGGGACTGGGAATAATTTAATTTCAGTTACCCGCAATTATAGATAAAATGCACAAATAAATTAATAAATTGGAATAGTGATAATGCTGTTTAATTAATATGTAAATAAGTTTGTGGTCAGGGTATTAATGTGTGTTTAACAGCAATTTTAGGGGTGGCACATATAACATGGCCTGCCAGAAAAGCTATTTACAGTAAAACAAATGTTCTCATATAGTGTTTTGCTTCAATGCTTCAATTTTAGGAGGCTCCAAACTATAAATCCTGTGGCAAAGTCTGGAGTTCACTGGATATTGTGGTGGTATTAGACTAGATTTGCTGGAAATCACAAATGGAAGACTGGGGCTCTGAAATGTACTTAATGGAAGATTTGGAGGATTAGGCTCGGTCGCCGTATATCCTGGGCCCTATTGATACTCTGACCATATATGGTCAGTCAGGGAAACACAAGACTGGATATAGCAATTACAGATAACCAGAAATGATTTGTAGGGCTAAATGGCCCTGTTGTACACCACTGTTGTCATCGTTAAATAAACCTAAAACAGAAATGATGTTGAAATGAAATAAAATATAACTATACGATGAAAAACACATTTAAAATAAATGAAAATTAGAAATCCTTGGCAACTAACTAAAACAAATTAATAAATTAAAAATAAATAGAAATATTTAAAAAAAACAGACAACTAATAGAGCATAATAAAACATGACAAAAATAGTAAAAACCACTGTGATTAAAATGAAAACAAAAAAAAAAGTTAATAAAATGAAATAAAATAAAATAAAAGATAATATTATAATAGCATGCCCAATGACGGAGTGTGTATTTACACTAGGTGCAAATAGCCTGTCTTGTTGGCAGAGGCTTTACACTAACTCCACCCATAAACGTGTAATTGGGCTAGTCCACACTACAAAAAAGACAGTGGCCTAAAAACAGTTTCAGGGGTGCAGCTGATAAAACGTGATGTAGTCAAGCAATCGACCCAGGTTGCCGAACTTTTTCTCTCTTTTCAAATCTCATATCACATCAGAAAGACACTTATTTTCAATAAAAATGAAGGAAATAAAGTTGAACAAAATTTGAAAATAAAGTATTGGCTAGGGATAGGGTAGGTGTAGGGAGGGTGTATATTGTCATTAATTTAATGATTTGAATTACAATTATAATTTACACATGCACAATGCGTTATTATTGCATACTGTTTTATAATGTACTACTAGCTGCAGATAATTGCAAGTATTTGCAATAAGCATTATGAACGGCAGAAAATCCTGCTGTTTTTACATTGTGTAAATAAAATCTATCTCTATATTTGCACTTAGTGTACATAGCCTCTATTGCTAAGAAAATATGCTACTTTCACTTAGTGTAAATAGCCGCTGCCTATAAATAATACTAAAACATCACTGTTAATCTCTTAAAGGAGAGAGAGAAAGTCTACTTCCAGAACAACGATTTACAGATAATGTACTCACCCCCTTGTCATCCAAGATGTTCATGTCTTTCTTTCTTCAGTCGTAAAGAAATTATGTTTTTTGAGGAAAACATTTCAGGATTTTTCTCTATATACTTGACTGGACTGATGGTGCCCCGAGTTTGAACTTCCAAAACGCAGTTTAAATGTGGCTTCAAACGATCCCAGATGTAGTTGTAAACGCCGAGAAAGAAGGCTCTTATCCAGCGAAGCGATAATTTATTTTAATAAAAATAATGGAATTTATATACTTTTTTAACTCAAATGCTCATCTCGTCTTACTCTGCCTGGACTTTACTTTTTTCCGGTTCATGACAGTTAGGGTATGTCGAAAAACTCCAATCGTATTTTCTCCCTCAACTTCAAAATCACCCTATATCGCTGTTTTATCTTTTTTGTTAAGGGTGTTTGATCTTCTTTGCATGTTCACTTTGCAAAGACTGGGTCGGTACTTCTGCAGCGATGTAGGATGATTTTAAAATGATTTTTGAAGTTGAGGGAAAAAATACGATTTTTTCGAGTTTTTCTCTCTTTCTCTCTTGAGGCAGAATACACAGAGTTAAGGCAGAACAAGACGAGAGGAGCGTTTGAGATTAAAAAGTATTTGAATTGTATTTTTTAATAAAAATAACCAATCGTTTTGCTAGAAAAGACCCTTCTTCCTCGGCTGGGATCATTTGAAGCTGCATTTAAACTGCATTTTGGAAGTTCAAACTCGGGGGCACCATAGCAGTCCATTATATGGAGAAAAATGCTGAAATATTTTCCACAAAAAAACATAATTTCTTTACGACTGTGTACATTATTTGTACATTTTTGTTCTGGAAGTGGACTTCTCCTTTAAAGGGATAGTTCACCCAAAATAAATGAGAATTTTATTCATATATATTTATCACATTATTGACTGTTATTTTCACCTTGTATTTAAACACATCTCTATCTCTTTTCAGTAACCACTTAGCAAACACAAATATGCTTTGTATTGCAATGTCGTCAGGATGGCTCGCTCATAGCGAAATACTAATTTTAGCTGAGTACTTGTATTAAATTTGTATTGATATTAAAAATGCAACTCAGTTGTGTGCACTTCCATGGGCTATATTTATTATATTTCTTTATTTATTTATTTAACAGATGCTTTTATCCAAAATGAATTATCTGTGTCACTGTAAATGACATGCTGAAGAAGTCTTTATATGTTTAGGTTTCCCTGAATTTTTTATTTGGGTTGTTTTCAATCACTTAACCAGCAGTTTAAGCTGTGTTTTGGTGCATTTGTGGGCATTTCTTCACAGTTGCCAGAAATGCATCAGAGTAGATTAGCATTTACACTACAAAAGCACAGCAGACACATGCATTTCTGACTACATCTGAATTTGGCTTGAGATGGTTGTTGGGTATAAATGGGGTCAATGTCACATTTCCATTTCAGCAGACCTGACAGCATCAATGGCTTCAGTGTTTGGACATGTCCTGTTTTTATCTACTGCTGCAATGAACTCAGCTGCATCAAACCCTTTGAGTTAAGAAAAACTTTAATAATACTGGTATCAGTACAATAATTGCTAAATGGTTTTCAGAAGATTGTGGCATATTGGCATTGAAAAGTGACATTCAACCCATTGGTTCAGCACAGAACTTCAATCTTCTCTTGTTAACTGTTGGAATTCATGGAATTCTTTATTCTGAGGAAAGAAAGAGAGAGTTTCAAACTCCTGTGTTCTGTATACAGGAATGAAAGATAAATGCTAGAGTGCTCAGGCATTCATTTTCAGCATAGCTTACATCAGCAATCACAAGTGACAGATGTAACGCTCGGCCTGAAGAACACCCACCGACAATGACACATGGACTCAATAACAAACCTAATAAACTGTCACAAAGACTGCAGCTCGAGAATAATGCAGTTACATCAGAGGGATGATGTTTATTCACATAATACATCAAAATCTCATGCAATCAGTCACTGAATACCTTTAGTGTTATTCAGTATAAAGAGCAAGGTGTTGGTGGGATACAACTGCAAATTTGGATTACTGTAGCTGGGTTTGACTAGTTAACATGGTTAGCTCATGGGGACAAAACTAGTGTACTATATAACTAGTCCTTAGTTTAATTGCCTTTGACATAAATGGAGATCATAACAGATCACTCAAGCCCTCATCGACGCCATTTCTATCCTACTAACAAGACATTTTGCTATTGTTTTTATGAAAATGATATTTTAAACGTTGAAAATGTCTTTAGGTCTTTGATAAACAACTGTAAATTAGATTTGACAGACAGATATTAAATGTAATTTAAAGACATCATATATGGTAATAACCAAATGTTTTGACATCTGATTGGAATGTGAAACTCTAAAGTTAATTTTCTTTCAAGCAATTTATGTTATTAAACTCCAATTCAAAGACTTCAGAAGCTGTCAAAATGTATATTTTATGGCCTAAAACCTACATTTGTAAGTTATGACACAAAGTTATTGCAGAAACACTTTTGTACTTTGATGATGGCTCAAAACAATACACTCGGCAGCTCAGAGGAATATTGCTTCATTGTTTCATTCCACGTGTGAATGCACATCAAAGTTTCTGACTATCTCAAAGAGAAAAAAAAAGAACAAGGGAATGGAAACATTTCCAATTATTACTTGCAGAAATTAATCTATCAGTCCATGGTGAGCTGCCCTTGGACTTCAGACTGCAGAGGAGCAAAATGACTATTATTCCTGGCAGTTCCTCTGGAGATGCACTCCTCCTCTTTCCACCCTCCTGTTTTAATTCTGTGGTTGATGAGCACTGGTATCACTGAGATGTGTTTAGTGCCAGCCCCAGCGTGGCCGAGGGGAAGCTGGTGAAAGACACAGTCTGAGATAAAGGTGAAGAACAGAGGCTTTTTGCTCTGGAGACAGAAGATCAAGACGGAAAGGTGGAGTGGAGGCTGAAACGGAGAATGACTTCCTCCTTCCCTAGTTTAAATTGTGGTGATTAGGATGAAGTAGTTCTGACTCACTTGGTCCTCTAGGCGAAAAAGACATCACAGAAGGGAAAAAATAGATATATGTTTTTAAAAAAAAAAAAAAAAGGTAGAATGTGTTGATCTAATAGTATAGCATGCTACTTAAAAGTTTGGGGTTGAAAGAATTTTTTTTTTTCAGTAAGGACACATTGAGTTGATCAAAAGTGACATATTGTTAACAAAAAAATTCTGTTTTACATAACTGCTGTTAGAAATGTTTTTTGAGCACTAAATCAACATATTAGAATGATTTCTGAAGGCTCATGTGACATTCAAGACTGAATGGCTGCTGAAAGTTCAGCTTTGCCAATACAGGAATAGATTTGGTTGTAAAAATGTCAATTTGGTGTAAAGCTGCTTTGCAACGATATGTATCGTGAAAAGCGCTATACAAATAAATTTGAATTGAATTGAATTGAATTAAAATACATTTCATAATATTACTGTTGTTACTGTATTTTTGATCAAATAAATGCAGCCTTGGTGAGCATAAGACACTTATTTCAAAAACGTTTTGAAAAAAACTCTCAAACCCAAAGTTTTAAACAGTTTAAAAAAAAAAAAAAAAAAAACTATGTTAGATGCGAATGTATGATTTCTGCCACTGTGAGGGTTTCACAAAACCATGTTGTGTAAAGTAGGTGTATAAAAAATAAATAAATGAATAAATGAATAAAAAATAAAACAATGGAGTGGCAATACAATCAAAGTACACTTTTGATAAAAACAAACATTAATATTTGTAGCCGCAAATCTGGGTAAACATCAGCAAAATAGGTAGTACAGAATGAAAGAAAATGGAATATTGCGAAAATAGAACAGGGAACATTGATATAATCAAGTCAGCTGCATAATCAACATACATCAAAAGACCTTCAAATATTTGTTATTAAATTGTAGCAGAGATGAATTCAAGAGGAGCATCTTTGTAAGGGATTGTGGGTGTTTTGCTGAGTCATTTGGGTTGTAATGAGAGGAAAACTTTTATCTCTTAATTTGTTTACTGTTTGTGCTTTCACAATGAGATTGTGGAGAGGTTGTGCCGCATGGAAATACACGGTCCCTGCATAAACATGTATGTCCTGTCAACATTTGTTTATGTGGTAATTGATTAGTCTTGCAGTACTTTAACTGGCATCTTTGGACCACATTCAAGAGCACTGGATTTTATAAATGTTTTATTAATAAAATGATTACTAAATATAATTATAGTAATCCTCACTGTGGTTGTTGACACTATGATATTTGTTTGTTTAGTAGATATTTTTAAATGTATAAAGGAGACATATCATGGATGCTTTAATAATTTCCCCAGTGCATCTACCAACCCTAAAACCGTGAAAAAGGACAACCCAGTAACTGTTTTGGTAAACCTTTCTCAGAAAGCATGTGAAAAAAATGAGCCGTTAAGATTTCGCTCTCTCCGTGATGTAGAAATGGGATCTTATTATAATATTACCGTCCCTTAAAGAAGAAGTCCGCTTCCAGAACAACAATTTACAAATAATTTACTCACCCCCTTGTCATCCAAGATGTTAATGTCTTTCTGTTGTAAAGAAATGATGGTTTTTGAGGGAAGCATTTTAGGATTTTTTTTTCCCATGTAATGGACTTAATTGGTGCCCCAATTTTGAACTTGCAAAATGTAGTTTAAATGCAGCTTCAAAGGGCTCTAAACGATCCCATCCACGGAAGAAGAGTCTTATCTAGCGAAACAATCGGCCATTTTTTTTCTAAAAATAATAATTTGTATATTTTTTAAGCACAAAAGCTTGTGTAGCACTAGCTCTGGGATGCGCGTCCACGACGCTATGTACCGCTATGTTCATGCGCGACATAGGTAGAACTACAGACCCAGTGTTTACAAAGCGAATGTGCAAAGACTAAGGAAGTAGAAGTAAAAAGTCAAACGCTATTTACAAACAAAAAGGTACAACGATGTCGAAAAATTCTAAAGTTGTAGGAGAAAATAAGATGGAGTTTTTCGCCATATCCTACTTTTTTGAGCCGGAGTACACAGACGATGAACTTAGACGTGATTCCATAGTACGTAGCGTCATGGTTGCGCATCCCAGAGCTAGTGCTACACAAGCTTTTGTGTTTAAAAAGAATACAAATTTTTATTTTTAGAAAAAAATGACAAATCGTTTCGCTAGATAAGACCCTTTTTCCGCGGATGGGATTGTTTAGAGCCCTTTGAAGCTGCATTTAAACTGCATTTTGCAAGTTCAAAATCAGGGCACCATTGAAGTCCATTATATGGAAAAAAATCCTGAAATGCTTTCCTCAAAAACCATAATTTCTTTATGACTGAAGACAGAAAGACATGAACATCCTGGATGACAAGAGGGTGAGTAAATGATTTGTAAATTGTTGTTCTGGAAGTGGAGCTCTCCTTTAATCTGCACGTTTCCACCATGTCGCCATGTCAAAAGTTCATGCAAAGCATGTTAACTGTTCCAACGTTAGCTGCAAAGATGAGCACAAAACACTATTTAGAGTCCCATCCTCAGAGGAGACAAGACATAACCGACTGTTTTTAAAACCTGTGTGTTTTTAACATAAACTTGTGTGTATTTGACAGGTTAAGTGCAATAAGACGTGAAAGAGAACTTAGTTTGGTACTCCCAATGCCGTGTGACTAATATGGCTTTAAAATGCATTATTTCAGTGCGACAGACAAGATAATGATAACCAAACAGATGGTTTTTGGGAGAGTATCAGAGCTGTAAAGGCACAGCCCTGTTCTGGAAAAGGGGGTGGGGAACAGCAGCTCATTTGCATCTAAAGAGACATGCATGAAAACAGCATGTTTTTGCGTCCACTCAAATGGGCGTTTTCGAAATGATATAACAAATGGTCTGTGTGGGTTTACTTTGAGCTGAAACTTCAGAGATCCATTGTGGGGACACCTGAGACTCATATTACATATTGTAAAAAGAGGCATAATAGGTCTCCTTTAAATTAGCTGAAAAGTTTTGGCACGTTATAACAAGGCTGAATTTAGCTCGAGATATGTCAGGACTGTAAACCACTAGAGAAAACAATGAAATCAATATGCACTAATAAACAGCCAATATGCTAGTATGCATTCTAGGTAATAATGAGAATGGATCCTTAAAATGTCACCAAGTATTGCTAACAAACTGAATCTTATTGTAATGTTTTACCAAAATTTTCAGTCGCTCACTGATAGACCATCATTACAGAAGAATCTGTGCGAAGTTTACAAATTCAACATATCAAGAAAACAAAAGCTGCCCTGTAACAAAGAGAGAAAAAAACAATATTTCTCTCATTAGTCCTGCAGTTGTCAGTATGCTCTCTAATAATTCAGACAAATCGATGAGACAGACTGAGTCTTTATATTCTGACTAGAGCATTTAGCTTCTTTCATGTGTTCTTTCTTCACATATGAGGCATTCAGCTATTCTTTGGAGATAAAGGGTAAGGCAGCAATGAATGACATTTGATTGTTTAACTCAGACACTATTTTGACATGCATTGCTGCATAACTGGTAATGAAACTATTTTTTTCATGGGAAGACAGACATCTTTATATCAGCGTTTGCGTAGAATTATGAAGCAAAATTTATTTTATGAAACCTCATGAAACATTTTAATGAAAAAAGCAAGACTTTAATATGTTTCCAAATATTTTGAAAGATTTTCAGTGGAGTGGTGCTTGCATTTGATTCACTGACATCTTTAAAAGTGTTTGGAATTCAACCCCTCTGCTTTCTACTAACACGAGGTATAATATTCGTGAAACAAATTTTATGAAGAGCTTATGTCTTATTGAACCAGTAACTCTGGTAGCATAAATGAGAGGTCATTGAACTAAAGAAAGTCTTTTACTCAGAGTAACTGAGCAGAAGATAAAGCAAAGTAGACAGATAAGATATGAATGCCATTGATGGATGTGGAAAATTGCTTTTGCTATCTTTTCGGGTGAGATTTCTTTAGGTCAAAATAAAATGAAAAGAGCTTAGTGTTGTTTCATGTGAAAGAAATTTTCTATTCTTTTCTATTTTCCATTCTTACCTTTGTTCATTTTTTCATTTGTTCCTATCATGGGTTGAGAGTTAGAAGCTATTTTTTTCTTTACGTAGGTCATTGATTTGGTCATTATGGAAAACTGTGTCCACCAAAGAATAAAAAAAAAAAAAAAAAAAAAAAAAAAATGAAAAAATGACTTTGTTTCTCGATTGCTCGATACACTACCAATCAAAAGTTTTTGAACAGTACAGTGTTTTTTTTAAAGAAGTCTGTTCTGCTCAAAATGCAGCAAAAGCAGTAATATTGTGACATATTTTTGCTGTTTATTTTGCTGCTTTCTATTTGAATATATCTTAAATTGTAATTTATTCCTGCAATTAAAGCAAAATTTTCAGTATCATTACTCCAGTCACATGATCCTTCAGAAATCATTCTAATTTGCTGTTCAGGATTTCTTTTATTCTTATTTTTGTCAATATTTAAAACAGTTGAGTACATCTTTGTTTTCAGGATTCTTTGATGAATAGAAAGATACAAAGATAAGCAATTATCTGAAGTAAAAAGCTTTTGTAACAATATACACTTTACCATTCAAAAGCTTGGAGTCAGTATATATGTAATTTTTTTTTAATTAAAAAGCGTTTTCTATAATTTCTTTATTTTTATTTAGCAAGGATGCTTTAAATTGATCAAAAGTGATGATAAAAACATGTAAAATGTTACAAAAGATTTCTATTTCAGATAAACGCTGTTCTTCTGAACTTTCTATTTATCAAAGAAACCTGAAAAAAAAAATTCTACTCAGCTGGTTTCAACATAATAAATAAAAATAATAATAATAATAATAATAATAATAATAAATGTTTTTTGAGCAGCAAATCAGAATATTATAATGATTTCTGAAGGATCGTGTGACTGGAGTAATGATGTTAAAAATTCAACTTTGAAATCAGAGGAATAAATTACATTTTAAAATATGTATATATATATATATATATTTAAAGTTACATTTTAAAACAGTTGTTTTAAATATTTCACAATTTTACTGCTTTTGCTGTACTTTAGATCTAATAAATGCAGACTTGGTAAGCAGAAGAGACTTTAAAAATCTTACTGTTCAAAAACTTTTGACTGGTAGTGTATATACTCAGAATTGTGAGATATAAACTCAGGAAGTCTTTCTCATATCTAATCTAATCTAATCTAATCTAATCTAATCTAATCTAATCTAATCATCTAGTCTAAATGCATTTTTAAAAAAGCTTT
This sequence comes from Labeo rohita, assembly GCF_022985175.1. Classification (NCBI taxonomy): domain Eukaryota; kingdom Metazoa; phylum Chordata; class Actinopteri; order Cypriniformes; family Cyprinidae; genus Labeo; species Labeo rohita. The sequence continues at coordinate 15,433,712 of NC_066882.1, read as the reverse complement.
CTGATAACTCTGTTATAAAATCGATAGGTTGTGAAAGTATAAAAACAATCACAAGACTATTACTGTATCTTTAAATAAGTTTTTAAATATAATGTATAATAAAACCAAGAAAGAGAAAGAGATTGAGAGAGAGAGAGAAGATGAAAAAAAAAAAAAAATAGATCAGATTAGATCATTAAAAAAATAAATAAATACTTACCATCATGCTGTTTTTTCTGAATATCAGCATGGCTGTCAATTTACTGAGTTTAATTTTTTCAATGATGAGCCCTTTAATATGTTCTCCCAAACCTTCTTTTACAATAGGGACAAAAAAAAAAAAAAAACATACACCAACACAGGTTTCAGTACAAACAGTGAGTAGGTGTGATATCCCATACCAAAATCGAGTTGTTACAAGTCAGCTGGTGGGACGACACCTTAATACAGCAAAATGATTCTCCAAAAACATCTGATGCCTACTGTTCCCCGCTGACATCCAGCATGATCTATCCATCTCGATGAGAATGTGATCCCTTTTTCTTTTCCCATCTATCTCCCAAAAGGATTTAGTTTATGACAACGCATCTGGAGCCTCTGTCTTCAGAACTGTGGCCCGAAGGGAGGAAGACCGCCTGCTGCCGTGTCATTTTGACTCCTTCCTGTTCCCGAATCTGATGCTATGTTCCTTTGCTCTCTTGTAGGATTCACATGTGGGTGATGTTTTTAATTGTGTTTAATCTACCATTTCAGCCTGTAATCCTGTCTTAATGGAAGCTTGTTTCCGCCACAGGATTAAAAAAAAAAAAAAAAACTTTTTATCTCACAATTCAAACTTTTCTCTCACAAGTCTGGCTTTATATATTTCAAACTCAAAACTGTGAGGTAAAAAGTGTCAGAATTGTGAGGTATAATCCAAGGCAAAAAAAAAAAAACATGAATTGTGAGATGTGCCCAAATCCGAATACAGTGCCTTGCAAAAGTATTCATACCCCTTATTTTTTTTCCCCACGTTTTATGTTGCTGCCTTATGTTAAACTGCTTTAAATTACTTTTTTCCTACATCCATTTACACTCCATACACTATAATGACAAAGCAAAAAACATCTTGGTAAATTTATTAACAATAAAAAAACTAAAAAAAAAGTACATTGCATAAATATTCATACCCTTAACTCAGTACTTAGCTGAAGCACCTTTACAGCCTCAAGTCTTTTTAGGTATGATGCGACAAGTTTTGCACATCAGCATTTAGCAATTATCTGCCATTCTTCTCCCCACCTCTTCACCTCACCTCTGTCACCACCACCTCTGTCAGGTTGAATGGGGCAGACGCACATTTTCAGGTTTCTCCAGAAACATTTAATTGGGTTTAAGCCCAAACTCTGGCTGGGCCACTCAAGGACATTCACAAAGTTTTTTATAAACCACTCTTACTGTGTTCTTAGGCTCATTGTCGTGTTGGAAGGTGAACGTTCTGCCCAGTCTGAGGTTCTGAATGCTCTGGACTGGGTTTTCATTAGGGCTATCTCAATATTTTAGTGCATAGAACTATTCTTCTACTCTGATGAGTCCTTCAGTCCCTGCTGCTGAAAAAAAGCCCCACAGCATGAGACTGCTACCACCACACTTGACTGTTGAGATGGTACTCTTAAAATGATGATTCAGGGTTCCTTTAAACATGATGCCTGGAATTGAGGTTCATCAGGCCAGAGAATCTTATTTCTCTCAATCCGAGGGACTTTTATGTGCTTTTTTTTTTTTTTTTTGCAAATTCCAAATGTGTTTTCATGTCTTCACTGAGGAGAGGATTGAGTCTTGCCACACTGCCATTAAACCCAGATTGGTGGAGTGTTGCAGTGATGTTTGTTCTTCTTTAGGTCTCTCCTATCTCCACATATGATCATGGTCAGTATTCTAGCCAAGGCCCTTCTCCATCAATTGCTCAGTTCAAGGAAGAATCCTGGCTGTTTCAGACTTCTTCCATTAAGGGTAATGGAGACTACATGCTTCTGTGAACCTTCAATGCAGCAGAATTTTTTCTGAACTCTTCCCCAGATGTGTAGCTTGATGCAATCCTGTCTCTGAGCTCTGTAGGCAGTTATTTTGATCTTAGGGCTTGGTTTTTCCTCTGATATGCATTTTTTTGCTGTTAGACCTTTTATTACGACGTGTGCCTTTCCAGATCATAACCATTCAAATGAATTTGCCACAGGTTAAGTTTACTTAAAGTGTAGTAACATCTACAAGCTGTCTATGAACGCTCCTTGGCTAAATTTTAACTGTCCCAGATAAGACTATGAATACTTTTGCAATGGAATCATTTAAGTTTTTTATTTTAATAAATTTGCAAAGATGTTAAACAGTTTTTTGGCTTTGTCATTAAGGTGTATGGAGTGTAAACTGATGTTGAAAAAAGCTAATTTAAAGCAGTTTAACTTAAGGCAGCAACATAAAATGTGAAAAAAAGAAGGGGTATGAATACTTCCGCAAGGCACTGTACCGTGTTTAGAAAGGAAATGACGTGTACTACGGAATCCCAAAGGGAAAAAATATGCGATGGGAGGACAAATATATTTCAGTGCTTTCTCTTGCAATTATATCATTGGGTAATTATACTGTATATAAACTGCAGCCATAAGAGAGCCATTATTAATATGCAGGGTGTTGAAATCACTTTTAAATGCGCGCTCGCTTTTCACTTTAACTTTCTAAGACTCGTAATCACATATACTCAGTGCATACTATGGAGTGGCAGTACTTACCACACATTTTACAAAACTAGATGTTTGTCAGTGGTGCTCGGGATCTGCAAATCATTCGCTATCATCCTATCAGCCATCGCTCCTTACTCTCTTTATGTGGTAAGTGGAATTTTATATATTGTATTGTAACAGGCTACTGCTAGCAAGCAGCTAACCATGTCACTTTAGTAGCTCTGTAGTACATGTTATTCATTTCCAAAAAAAGGATTCACGCTTCGGGCACATCCCTATGCGAGAAACTCACAGTTCTGGGATATAAGAATTGTGAGGAAAAAGGTCAGAGTTTATAGCTCACAATTAACAGTATTTGTTTATATTTTGCTATTTTGTCTATGAGAAATAAAGAATTGTGTGCTTAAAAACGGGGTTCCATATTTCCAAAAAAACATTTTTGAACTTGACCGACCTTTTTTTCCCCTTTTTTAAATCAATCCTGATAAGTGTCCGATATATAGCGAAAGAGAAATCAAAACATTCGAATGGATTAAAACACCTCTTCAAAAACGAAGGTGCTGCTCAGTGGGCTGAACGATTCCCATGTTTCCCACTTAAGGGATGTGCTCCAAATGTCATGTTAGCTCTTGTACCTGTATGAAAAACAAAAATGTTCAATTCAGGCATGATGAGCACAATAAATAATACAAGGGAACCGAGAGCCATTATTGGAGAGGGCACTGTTATTTTGCCTGGAGTGAAAAGCGTGTATGCCATAAAGGTTACCGCATAGCAAGGTAAAACAGAGCAGCTGATACCATTCAGAATTGATCCACATTCACTCAAAGCTAGCATTTTGTCACATTGCAGATTAACGTTGCAGTGATAATGGCCTCGTAACATTGCTGTTAGTAATACAATTATGGACTCATAAAATGAAGCTCAATAAACAAGAGAAGCCTAGGAAGTCTTTAGAGAAGATGTTGTCAGATTTAAATGATCAATTAAAACCAGCTTGTTTCGTTTAAAGCTCACTGCTCATTCTTAATCATGTGAAGTTTTGCCGTGCACACAAATACCATTTGATTAGCTCTTGTAATGATGCATTGTACTTCTGCATTGTGTTCCGTGTCCTCTTTCTTTTCCTCAGCAGTAAATTTGCCTGCAGTCTGCGAGGGAAATGTTTCTCTTCAGTTGCCTCAGCTGTACATCTGCCGGCTGACGTTTGATCTTACTGTAAGTCACTGGCATTGGAAACGGCTGATTTTGAACAAAGAACTTTTTCTTTTTAATTCCCCCACACTGACAATAATTCTAAAGCAGTAGTCAAGGCAACATGGAGTAATAGGAGAGGCAGATAGAGACACAGCTGCTTGCAGGCATGAGGATTCAAACTCCACCATAGTGCTGCTGCCTCAATCCCAGCTCATTATCCACAACTAAGGCCCATGTAGGAGAATGAGGCATGGACTTCTGGGACAGAGAGAGAAACAGGAAGGAGTAAAGGGGAAGAGAAATACTTTGGCCTGACAAGTCTGAGGTACTGTTTGTAATTGTTTTTACAGCCTAGATAAGGACTCTGTCAATGTCGAACAAAAAATGATGACAATGCGAAAGATACAGTGGATGTTTATGCAGTAAGTGGACCAGATAAAGAGACTGAAAGACATATGAAGGATCATTTTAGCAACATCAGCAAAGCTTACTTAATTCTGAAATGCAGAAGTGTACACTTATTTTTAGGGAGATGCTCATGATTTTGTATTTTTTTCAGCAGAATGTGTATTATTATTATTTTTTTAAACTACCTTGTGGTGCCAAATGAGAGAAGTAAAAAATCTGCCTGTTGGTGAAAGATTAGTTCAGTGTTGTGGCAATATTACTGCTGGTCGTACAAAAAGCTTCAAAAAGACTTAATTTGCTCTTTTCACAAATTACGGTCTAAAGTGGTCTTAAATCAGAGCAGAAAGTCATGCAATTAGATATTATATGCACTGTAAAAAATCCTCTACTGTATTTTTGTCTTGTTTTCTAGTACAAGTACCTAAACATATTTAAATCAAGATACTTTTACTTGAGATGCAAAATGAAGATACATGTCTTGTTTTTCAGAGAAATGTTTACTCAAGATTTACTCACCCCTTGTCATCCAAGATATGTCTTTCTTTCTTCAGTCGTAAAGAAATTGTTTTTTGAGGAAAACATTTCAGAATTTCTCTCCATATAGTGGACGTCTATGGTGCCTCTGAGTTTGAACTTCCAAAATGCAGTTTAAATGCAGCTTCAAAGGGAAGAAGGGTCTAATCTAGTGAAACGATACACAGGTGTATCCTTTGCGGAAGTGTTTTATCGACTAAAAGTGACGCACGTATCAATTCTCCTCCCCCTTCAAAATCGCCCTACATCACTGCCATGTACCAACCTAGTGTTTACAAAGTCAAAGTGCACAGAAGACTGTTTAGCTTCTTCCTCAGCTGGGATCATTTAGAGCCATTTGAAGCTGCATTTAAACTGCATTTTGGAAGTTCAAACTCAGGGGCACCACAGAAGTCCACTATACACTTTTAAAAATAAAGATGCTTCACGATGCTATAAAAGAACCTTTTTTGTCTAAATGGTTTCATAAAGAACCTTTAACATCTGAAGAACCTTTTTGTTTCACAAAAGGTTCTTTGTGGTGAAAGAAGGTTCTTCAAATTATAAAAAGGTAAGAAAAAGATGGTTCTTTAAAGAACATTTTACTGAATGGTTCTTTGTGGAAACAAAAATGATTCTTCTATGGCATCGCTTTGAAGACAAAAACACAAACAAAGGTCTACATTTCAGTGCCTCTCCATATTAAACTGGTTAAATATAAATTAATTTAATCTTACACTGCGGTACATAAACTGTTGATCCAAAATGTTGTCATTGTGATCGTGATGACCGTTTTATATATCCCTCCATGGCATATTTAAGTCCCACTTGCATGATGGTCCTTCTGTGTCCAAAATGTATAAAAAACATTCACACCGACGGCTACCATTGGAAGACAGTTTGTAAGACATGTTTGTCTGTCCGAGTGAGCGACGGTATAGTGATGTCTATGGTAAAAAGAACTTCCACAAAGTCCAACGCTATACTGTAGCTTCAGGCTTTGTGTGATTTACACCAACAGAACATGGTCCTAGATCAACAACTTCTGAGGACCTGATTATCTGTCTGTTCTATTTATAATAATGAATCTTTGTTTATTTACAAACCTCAGTGCCTCTTCTCTCCTGCATCAAGAAAATAAAACGGGTCAATAAATTCCACTTTTATTATTTCTATCTGCCAGGTGGTGAAATTAATTACCCTGAAAACTGAACAGCGTTGTAACATCATTCAGTTTAGAGAACTGCAAGGGGGGGCTATGTAAATATTGTCAGCAGCAAGATGGCTCCTCCAAAGCTGTAAAAGCTCTCTTTTTGACACTCAGTATTACCTCTGCTACAGCTGATGTCATGCCAGGAGAACTCTCTCTCAAAATAAAAAAAAAAAATGAAAAGCTTTTGATGGTGTTAAAACGCAAAACAATTTCAATCTTTTATTCCTCTCAGGTAGCCATTATATTCCAGGAGACTCTACCTAAGAAGTGCCGTCCTGTGCTGCCAAGCGATTTCTAGCCCATTTACTGTCCTTTTATGTTCTCCCTCCCCATTTAGATGTCCTGATTTCTCACCTGCTGTTTTCTACATGCTGCTGTTTTCTACATCAAGCTCTGAAGATGCTGTCAGGAGTGCTGGAGAATCCTCTTTTTGGCCGAATCCTATCGCATTATATTGTTGAGATGGTTTTGAGTTCCTGAGGGAGGAGCAGTGGATCTGACAATGAATCTAGGTTGTTTTCTGTCAGATCGTGTTTGTCACTTTTGACTGTGGATTTTCTCTGGCCTCTAATTGAAGAGTTTATCTTCAAAACACGGAAAGTGTTTATTTTTACAATTAAAAACCAGGATATCTATCCATGTTCAAAATGTAACCAATGAACCAATTTGGTGTTGGCCCAGACTAAGTACTGAGTACTAAATGATTAAATAAAGGAATTAAATGTACTGCACTGTTGATTTGTATTCCTGTATTTACATACTGACATTTGTTGTTGTTTGCTTACTTGAAAATATAACCACAGTGAACTTGAAATAACATTTGAAAGCAGCCACTGTAAATATTCTGCTTTCTTTTACTGACAAGACAGCCGCATTGAGGTGGCTCTCCAAGCTGCCGTGCAGTTCACCCGTGGGGGGTAGTGTCATGTTTAACGAAAACTAGCCTACCTCTGTCTGAGGCTGAAGGATTTAATAGAGGCCAAGCAGTGGATCATGGCGAGACACTTCACACACTCCTGCGGTGGAGAAGAGCAGTGAGGTGACAGTGGACTCTTTCTACGATGCAATCAGGCCTGCATTTGCCCCTGAGGGGCCTGTGATCTTGTTGATTTTGTCTGTGTTTCCCCGTGATGTATTCACCATGAGGTGCACCGCCCCACGGGACTGTGTTCCAGGACCTGGTGTAATGTTAAATTGTAAAGCTGGAAGGCAAGAAGGAAGCCATTTCATGGCTCTCAAGCTCAGATGTGAAAGTAATACTCAGCTGGTGTTATAGCAGGCCTCTCTGGATTGAACCTATCATATTAAGTTATTTCACTGACACATTGAGGATGTGCGAGAAAAAAAAAGCTGATTGAACATTGCAACCACGTAGATGGTTGATGCATACTAATAAGCCAAATGATTTTATATGGATGGACGACGCGTGAACCCGCAATGACATAAAAGAATGAGCAGGCGATACGTCTGGACATGATCCAAACCTCAGAGACAAGAGGGAGCAAAAGGCCCTTTTGAAAGTTTTTCCAGCAGAGTGACATTGAAATGTCATTCTGGCCGTTTTCCCCATCCACACTGCTGAATACACCATTACAGTGGCTTTGTTCTTGACGGGCACTTTCACTACAAAGGTAGAAACCGGACGCGGGATGAGTTTTGATGAAGCGGATGCCATCGGAGGGGCATCCTTGGTCTTCTAGTCCACCACAGCTGATGGGATTACATTTTGGGAATGGAAAACTCCTGCCTTGTCTGCACAAGCCACATGTCTATTCTTTAAGTAGACAAAGTGGAGCGAGAAAGGAGGCGGGGGTGTGGATGATTAAATGAAATGTTGTTTGGGTTAGTATGCTCAGCGGGATTGAGGGTTCATTGTGTTGGACAGATAGCGAAGAGGCCAGAGGGAAGTTCTGCAGTGAGATTAACTTTAAGCCTTTCATTCTTTTTCTGACTACATATACTTTCAATCAGAGTTCTGTAATCACTCCACTCCAAGGTTTCCATTTCATGCTAATTTGTGAGAGAAACTTTGCTAATTTGCACCAAGTTACTGCTCCACCTTAAAGCTATTACATTAGTGTAGGATTAGTATTATGATATGATTGCTTGGGATTTTTAAAAAAAAGGGCAGCGACTATTTGCAATTATAGGAGGCTATTTGCAAATATATTTTCTTAGCGACAAATCTTATTTACATTATAGAATATAGATGCTATTCATACTAAGTGTGAATAGCAATGGATTCTATTTACACTAAGTGCAAATAACGATAGATTCTATTTGCACTAGGTAAAAATAGCAGGATTTTCTGCTATTCAGAATACTTATTGCAAATATTTGCAATTATCTGCACCTCTGTTGTACATTATAAAACAGTATGCAATAATAACGTATTGAGTGTAAATCATAATTTCAATTCAAATCATTAAATGGATGACAATATAAGCCCTCCCTACATGATACTTTTTTTTTTTTTAACTTTTTTATTATTTCCTTCATTCTTATTGAAAATAAATGCCTTTCCGATGTGATATTTGAAAAGGGAGAAAAACGTTTGGCAGGTGACTACGGCGCATATTTTGTCATCTGCACTATTGGAACTGATGTTATACAGTTGTCTTTTGTAGTGTTGACTATCCCAATCACATGTTTATGGGTGGAGTTATTGTAAATATTGCACTTTGCACTTAAAGAAAAAAAAACCCCTGCACATTGGTGTGTGAAATGCAAATTAATAATGATAATGAAAATTGATTACAGAATTTGCAATTCATGCTGCAGATTTCTGAGTCATTATTTGTAGTTCTGTGTCAATCTAAACAAAGTGAAGTGTTGTTGTTGATTTCTTCTCCAGTTGTGATTTCCTATGCATATTCTGGAATAACTGAAGAATATGCATATAAACGTGTTTATGAATTGTAATGATTATCTGTTGATCTATGACCCTTCTTGATTTAAAGATTGTCATCACACTTATTTATGTTTTACTATTATATTCATCATTTCTTATTATATTTATGTATTTTATTAATATTACTGAATGTAGGTTTGGGAACTGAAAACTTTGATCTCTCTCTCTTCAAGAACTGTTGGATATGAAACACTTGCCCTGGGTAGGTCAATCAAAACCAAGAACTCAGTTCCTCCTTTGTCGTCCTCATTGGAAAAGTATGAAATGTGTGTGGTCTGTACAAAAGATAAATAGCAATTGCAATAGGTAAATAATACAGACTTATATTCAATAATTTGACAACATGTCATAAACAAAAACAGTGTCAATGTAGGACATCACTAGCGACATATGTAAAATAATGTAGCTGCATAAACTGCACACTGACATCTGAAACATTTACGTAATATTTGCATCAACCTGCACAAATACTTAAGATCTACAGCAAATATCCAACACAGCAAATAACAGTTTATCTGAAATTAAACATAAAACAGTACAATAAAGGCGACTGTCAACTATTTTCTGCTGCGTCACTTCAAGTAGCATCTTAAAGGGGCAGTAGGGCGCAAGCGGTGTGAAGTCTTAAAGGGGCCACACACGCAAGACGTTTATGCATTGAGTATATAATGAAGTCACACATGCATCTCTGCTTTAAATAGAGAGTAAATGGTCTCACCGGTTACATTTGTGTCTTCAGTATATATTTAGAAATAATAATGTTTAAAAACAACTGAATCGAATTGGCACACAATTTTAATTTGAATCTTATTGGTATCAGATCATATATTTACACTCGTATACATATTTTTTATATAACTGTTCACATTTTTCTCAATCTCAATTTAAATTCCACACTTTCCAATAATATTTCACAAATTCCTTTCATTACAAATGTTAATAGTCTGCTAGCTGGGTATTTATCATGAGGAAAAAAATTCCTGTTGACATTCAATTGCATTATGGGCTGATGTGCAATATCAGAGCGATTTTGGAGCGAGAGAGAACATAGACACTCCAGCTTTACACTGCTCACTCCAGGCACATATTCTGCTTTCAGTCCTCGCATATGAACAGGCATTAAAAGATCTTTCCTTAGTTAAATACGCAGACTGACAATAAGATTAATTCAGGCCTGTTTACCAGAGATCAAAAGGGATCAGCTGGCGCGATGAGTTGTTTGCTGAAGGAAGAAGTAGCGCGAGTACTGTGAGTGTTGATGTGTCACATTGACCTAGCCGGAACAGCTCTGCATCACGCCACTCGCCTAATGAGGTTTTTGACAACGGCCAGCTGTTCCTGGAGAGGTGAAGAGGGTATCATCTCCAGAACCGTCACACTTGCCCACTTTGTGCCAGCTTACTGCAGTCTAATTGACATCTGCCTGACTCTCTCTTCACAAAAGCTGGACGGGAAGAAGCGAAAACCAATTAAAATCCGATCAATGAGTGCTTTCTTCACATACACAAAGAGATTCCTGCGGTTCAGTGCAAGTTTTTATGTTTAAGCACCCGTGTGGTTTGTTTTCTAGCTTTGTTTTGTACCAGTAAGCTCAGGCTAGGAGAACAGTTATTACAGGCTCTTTACGGAGGCTGTGTGTGACCCCTGTCTGAAGGTGAACGCCACCGGCTGCTCCAGCGTAGTCCATCACAACACTGCTTACCGCTTTCCATTACACTCCAGGTGCTCTTCAGTACTGCTGATACACACAAAACACACACTCACACACAATGTAGTTCCATCTCACCTGAATTGTACCTTGTAACCCCTCAGCCCACACGTGTACACGTCCACGGGGCTGTTTAAAATACAGTCATAGCTCAAATCCACCTACCCGCTAATACACCCGCCACTTATAAACACACTCACGCGGGTCGCCGCAATGACGGACTGAAGTGAGGCCTCGCCACCTCGGGTCTGCGCTCCTTAGAGAGGCGGCTGAGGGCCGTTTCCCTTTGCGGAGGACTGTAATAAGTGTCAGCAGTGGCTGCAGATGGGGTCAAGTCTTTATTCAGAGATGAAAAAGGGAAATGAAAGGTTACAGTTCACTTCGTAAGTCACATGGCACACTGGAACATAGGCAGTTTCTAATGCTGCAATGGTTTTGAAGTACTAAGATGAAATGTGGCTGTTGATAGCGCAGTTAATGCAGTATGTGCATCATTTTAGTCCACAAATGGTTACATTTATGTTATTTATAAATATGCATTTATTTTCTTTAAAAAAAAAAGGTGATATTAATGTAAAATGCTGTAGCAAATATTCTATTTAAATTCATGTATTTTGACAGTTTGACACTTAGTTAATTGAATAATGGCAGACAAATGAAATGGAGAAGCATCTATAGTTGTATAAAATATGAATCTTATAGGACTTTATTTCCTTTTAATATATCAAAAGCTAGTTTATAGATAATTCAATTTCAAGTGACATAAACACCACCCTTCAAAAGTCTGGTGCCAGTATTTTTATTTTATTTTTCTCTCTTTTATACATTACATTTATCAAAAGTTACAGTAAAGACTTTTGCACTGTTACAAAAAAAAATTATTTCAAATAAATGCTGTTCATTTAAATTTAATATACATCAAAGAAAAATGTATCATGGTTTTCACAAAAATATTAACAACCATTTTTAAATTTGACAATAACAAGAAGAAATTCTTGAGAACCAAATCAGCATATTAGAATGATTTCTGAAGGATCATATGATTGAGGGCTGAAGTAATGACTGCTGAAAATTCAGCTTTGCCACCACAGGAATAAATTACATTGTAATATATATTAAAGTACAATTAAAATAAATTGTAATAATATTTTGCAACTTTACAGTTTACTGTACTTTCGATTAAATGCATCCTTGGTGAGCATATGAGACTTCTTTAAAAAATAATAATAATAATAATAATTTGTTTTAATTGTCATCTTTAACTACCCAGATAGCACACATACGTCTCCAAGATGTCTGTTAAAAATCCCTTGATCTGGAAAGCATCTGCTGTGTATAAACATCTGACAGACGTCTGCAAGATGTCAGTTTTACATACATTCTAAATCATAAACATCTTAAAGACATGTCTGTTTGACATCTAATAGGAGACATGATACAGACGTATTGCAAATGAGCAAACACTCTAAAAATACTTCTTCCAGATGTAAATGCAGGCATCAAATAGACATATCCATGATGTATGTGTGCTAAGGACCTCATTTTATCTTTCCACTACAAAATACAAACAATATGCCATGTTGGCATCTGTGATGTCTGAGTATTTGATTAAACTTGGCCCAGGTTTCCTTCATGCCAAAAAATGTTAATGCACAACAGACCAATGAGAACACTTTGTGTTTTCATAGTTTGTGTGCTCCTTATTAATGCAAAGTCATCACAATGTTGTTGTAAACTCTCTGATAGATTAGCATGGTAATACACATGGCAATGTTAATATGTTTGGTCTTGGTGAAATAGATCTGCTACGCTGCTGCTGTTGCTGCACTTATAACATATATGAAATAACCCCCATATATAACATACATAAAATCAACCTGTATCAGATCTATGCAGGCGGAGCTGGGGAAGGTGAGGATTTCTGTAGTGTGCTGCAACTGCTACAGCAAGCACTATTTTAATGTTGAGCAGCAAACTCATTGTCCGCTGATACAGAAAGAAACCAATCAGCTGCGCCATGTGAATAATGATGTCATTTTGTCAGATTGTGTTAACCTGCGCCATCTAGAGTTTCAAGACAGAACTTGAGATTTTTCCTAGCTCTTTTACAAACATTTCTATGAAAACTCTCTGAAGATTTTAGCATGGTCATGGGTATGATGTAAACAGGTGGAGCTGGGGAAGGTGGAGGGTTTCAGAGAAACTCTGAAAACGCGCTGTGGAATGCCACAACATACATTAAGTCATTTTATTCAATCCTATGTGTTACTGCATAGCAGTGCTCTGGATTTTGTACATTAGTCACTGAAACGATCCATCGTTATGCTCTTTTTTTTCCCTCAAACCAAGATTGCGTTAAAGGAGGCATTATATTTTTCAAATTACATTTCAACTGCCAATGCGTTTCCTCTCTCTTCCTTTTCTCATCCCACACATTAGTGATCACCCTAATGTGGTCATGAATCTTATATGCCCGGGTATTCATAGATTTGCTGAGTCTGTGTTTAGATTTAGATTTAAGAAGCTGTCAGTAAAAGAGATGAACGATAAACGCATATATAAATATGATCACCTAGATCATTAGGCGCATTATAATATTAATATGTCATTGACATGTATGAGAAGATCATTTGTCAAAAAAACACACAGAGCATGGATGAGTCATATAAAGTTCTGCCTATTGCATTTTTTGAAGAACTTTCAGAATTAACCTTTAAATATTCTTCAACATGTTCACATGAAAGTGAATCCATCGCTTTTCTAAGAATCAGCAAAGTTAACCTTTAAATATTCTTCAAGACGTTCGCACTTGGTTATGACCACAGGCTAATTAGCATATATACGAACAGATATGCACACAAATTACATCTATACGCACACCCACTCACCCAGATTCTGTATTTCTGCTCTCTCTCTCTTTTTCAGCTGACCAAATCAATTATAACATCAACGCTAATTCATATCACAGATCAAATGAGTTAGTTATCAAACACTTTCATCTGCACTGTCCCAGCACACCCCCAGATGAACACATGCGTACGCGAAATGGCAGTCTTGTGTTTATTTCAACCCTTTCATCTCTCTCAACCACTGCCCCTTCTTTTATAAACACACGCTATATAGCACTGGCGCTAACGCGATAGAAACCAACCGCTCCCCTTTCCCAAAAGCTCGAATCATCCACGCTTCATGCTCGCAGGCAGTTCAAACTCTCTCCTAACTCATTAAAGCTGATTTGGGATTATTTACATGCCACTGGGAAGCACAGTAAACACGATTAGGTTGGACAAATACCAGGGTCAATATTTTGCAGACGTTCCAATTAATAAAACATACCATACGATATGAAGCTACCGCTATCTGCAGTCGGAAGGAAGACAGCTAGGCAGGGCATAATTGGCAAGACAAAGAAACAAGGACCCCTACTGTTATGCACTGACATGCCTGTCACTGTAAAGTCAACTCGCTACACCAGTACACGCTAGCTCGAATGAGCATCGATGATCTGAAATATACTTCGAAACTAAAAGGGAAATTGAAATGTAAAGAGAAATTGAGGTAAAAAATAATGAAAAAAGTGAAGCAGAGATAAAAGCGAGCCGAGCAAAAGCAGTTCACTGGAGTGATAGAATGTTGAGAGGAAAACAGTCCTTAGCCACAAACATATCCACATGTACTTGAAGTCTGAGCAGGAAAGACACTTCGCAGCTTTTCACTTTATCACAAAGCCTCCTCTTGTCCCTCGCTAAAATTAGCCGGTGTTGACGAGAGCCCCTTGCGTGGCGATAAAACAGATGAATTATGCAAAGGGAATGCACAAAGGAGAAATATGAAGCAGGGTGAGTGAAGGGGGAGATATCGAAGTGCACTATGGATGTGTGTGTTTGAGGAGCTGTTTGTACATGTATGTTCTATGTATACATACAGTATTCACAGCACTCAGCCACCATCTTGGAAACAGCCTGAGCAGCTATTTTCTATGTAGGAAATATGCGTGTAAGCTCCAATATATGCTTGAATGAGGAAAGACCAAAATCAGCAAAACTGGTTGTCAAGATATACAGTAGTGATACAGACAAGTAGATGGCGTTATGTAAAAAAAAAGAAAGAGTATTCAGGTGTGAGAATGGGAAGAAGAAAAGAAGAAAAAGCAAGCATGTGTGCAATAAAGTGTTAAAAGGAATAGTTTAAAGGAAATTTGTTGTTAAATAATTTGCCTTTAGGCCATCCTAGATGTAGATACAAGTCCTCTATCCATAATATTGTTTTTACCAGTCACAAAGTCATCTTAGGAGAAAAATATGCACAGATAAAGCACTGTTGGTAACGCTTTAGATTACAACCCGCAAAGAACTACGTAAGTATACTGCATTTACGGTGTATGTTTCTGTAATTATAGTGTACCTATAAAGAACGTACATGTAGGTATAAGGGAACAAAATGTTATATTTGGGTAATAAGGGGATAACAAACCAGATATTCAACCTGCAAAGAACTACATAAGTAAACTGAATTTACGGTGTACGTTTCTGTAATTATAGTGTACCTATAAAGAACGTACATGTAGGTATAAGGGAACAATATGTTACGTTTTGGTAATAGAGAGTAACAACCAGATATACAACCTGCAAAGAACTGCGTAAGTAAACTAAAGTTACGGTGAATGTTTCGTATTTATATTGTACCTACGTGTAAGTATAAGGGAACAATAGGTTACGTTTGGGTAATAAGGGGGTAGCAAACAGCTATGCAAATAATTTATAATGGATTAATTTAAAAAAACTTAACAGGTACCTGTTCTATTAAATCGTAAGTTTGGTGTATCTATACGTAAGCTTTTTAAAATTACTGGGAAAATATACTCTTGTTCCATGTAGTTACAGGGTAAGTGTGCCCTCTGCGGGTTGTAAATTAAAGTGGCGATTGTTCCCCTCTTGTTCAACGAAGTTACAGGGTTGGTACATATAACAACGCGACGTAAAATGTGGTTCTACAAAATGTACATTTATTTACATTTTTACAAACATTAAATGTACAATACTGACATATTTACATCATCTAAACATTTAACGTTTACTTAATATGAAATTATAACATTTCATTCTGTTCTGTGTGATTTCTGTTGCCAGCTCGTTTCCAAGAAAAGGTCTACATAATGTTATCATGACTACACGTTAAACCCTTAAAATAAATAATATTTCTGCAATCGTTTAATCATTCATGTAATATTAACTTCGTTTGCCGTGGTGGAACACAAAGGCATTTTCTCCAACATGCTGTGACTAACAATAGAACCATAAAATACACCGAACACGCATCATAATTACAAATTAAACCATTTTATTTGTGTGCTGTAACCCAGATCTTGAGAATCCATACGATTTGCGAGGACCAGAACCAAATTCAAGGCTTTGTCCGGCGATCTTCATCTCCATCTCTAGCAGCGAGTCCAGCAGCAACAGCCGTAAACCCGTGCTAAAGTGCATTTTGCGACAGGAAAATCGGACGTTCATTGGCTCTCGCCTGCATTCGTCACAGATTACAACATGCCGTGTTTCTGGTGAGATGTGTTGGAATGACGCGCGGGCGCCTTCGAGGAGTGGATCAGGACAATAATCTGGATAAAATTTTAGCGATTAACAGTTTAAATTCTGCTCTCATCCTACTGCACCTCAAACCTACTGTATTCCGCCAGAGAGGACTGCGGCTGCAAACGCATCGTTATTTGGATTACTTTTTGTATGGCTGTTGACATTTTTGCAATAAATAAATGATTGTGATTGCACTTTCCTGTTTTTTATATTTTTATTACTGTTCAGTCATAGTTAACGTTAGGTTTAGAGGTAGAAGTGGGATTAGCGACTATAAAAAATATTTTTAGATATATTTTCAGATTGTGTGTTTATGTATTGTACCTACCCTGTAACTTCCTTGAACAAGGGGGGAACAATCGCCACTTTAATTTACAGCCCGCAGAGGGCACACTTACCCAGTAACTACATGGAACAAGAGTATAATTTCCCAGTAATTTTAAAAAGCTTACGTATAGATACACCAAACTTACGATTTAATAGAACAGGTACCTGTTAAGTTTTTTTAAATTAATCCATTATAAATTATTTGTATATCTGTTTTCTACCCCGTTATTACCCAAACGTAACATATTGCTCCCTTATACTTACACGTAGGTACAATATAAATATGAAACATACACTGTAACTTCCGTTTATTTGCGCAGTTCTTTGCAGGTTGTATATCTGGTTGTTACCCCCGAATTACCAAAACGTAACAGCCTATTGTTCTCTTATACCTACACATACGTACTAATAGGTACACTATAATTACAGAAACGTACACCGTAAATTCAGTATACTTATGTAGTTCTTTGCAGGTTGAATATCTGGTTTGTTATCCCCTTATTACCCAAATATAACATATTGGTCCCTTATACCTACACGTACGTTCTTTATAGGTACACTATAATTACAGAAACATACACCGTGAATTCAGTTTACTTACGTAGTTCTTTGCGGGTTGTAATCTAAAGCGTTACCGCACTGTTTACAAGCAAAACAGTCCAAAATAGTTCTAAACAAATATGTTGGTGGTTTTTGATTTGAGAGGGCAATAGGTAATGGACGAAGAGTTATTATGGATAATGGACTCGTCGTTTGGCCAAAAGTGATGGTTTAAAGTTAAAATGATGGCTTAATGATACATTTGTTTTTTACAAACATGTACCTTTTCACTTCATAGGGCATTACTTGATGGATTGAAGTTGTGTGGATTACTTGTGGATTATTGTGATATTTGGACATTCTGACGGCACCCATTCACTGCAGAGGATCCATTGGAAAGCAAGTGATGTAAATGTTTCCAAACTTCTCCAAATCTGTTTAGATGAAAAAACAAACTATTTTATATCTTGTATGGCCTGAGGTTGAGTAAATATTTAGCTAACTTTCATTTTTTGGATGAACTGTTCCTTTAAACGTTCATTGGAGTACTGTATTTGAACCATGGATCAAAACAAAGATGTTCCAAAATTGGGTTTTCACAATGATGCCACTGAAGAACCATTTTTGATCATTTACTAACCCCCTTGTCATCCAAGATGTTCATTTTTTCTTTCTTCATAAAAGAATTATGTTTTTTGAGGAAAACATTTCAGGATTTCTTTCCATTTAGTGGACATCTGTGGTGCCACTGAGTTTGAACTTCCAAAATGCAGTTTAAATGCAACTTCAAAGGGCCAGCCGAGGAAGAAGGGTCTTATCTTGTCTAGCTCGTGAACTCTGTGTATTCCTGTTCAAGACAGGTAGGGTAGGTTGAAAAACTCCCTTCTCATTTTCTCTTCCAACTTCAAAATCAGCCTACATCGCTGCAGAAGTACCAACTCAGTGTTTACGTGAAGAAGTGAAGAAGATCAAACGCCCTTTACAAAAAAAGGTAAAACAGCAATGTAGGATGATTTTCAAGTTGGAAAAGAAAATGAGATGAGAATTTTTTTTCGACATACGCTAACTGGAATGAACTGGAATACACAGAGTTCACGCAGAGCTAGACAAGATGAGCATTTGAGGTTAAAAAGTATATAACCGATCATATATTAAGGTACATATTTGTACCTTTTCACTTTGTACCTTAAGGTACCGCCCAAGCGACAGAACTGTACCTTTTTTTTTTTTTTTTTTTTTTTTTTGACAGTGTAGTATGTACACTGCCCTCCAAAAGTTTGGAAAAACCCCTAGGAAAGTGTGGTTTCGGATGATATCATAAATCCTTATCATTTTTTTGGTGCAAATACATTAAAGTAACTTGACATTATCATAGAAGATCAGCAATAATAATTTTCATTTTGATTACATAATAATGCCAATATATACATGTCAAAGTCAGACATGCCCCTTTGCCAGCTGTGATGCCTGGTTACTGGTTTAAACTTGGCCCAAGTTTTTAAAAGATTTTTGGGTCAGCACACCTTAATAGCTTCAACAATTGATTGCCAATTAAGTTTAGAATACAATGAATTTAGGCCCAGATTATACAGAGCTGTAATAGCTGCTAATGGTGGATATTTTGATTAATCGAAAATTTAGGCTTTTTCTATGTATAAACTGTTTATGTAATAAAATTTTTTCGTAGTTTATGTTGTCCCTTATCAGTGCAAAATGATCACAAATTAAAAAGGATTCATGCCAATATTGTCCAAAACCCCACTTTTCTAGGGCGTTTCCAAACTTTTGGAGGGCAGTGTATATACTGGGAACTGACTGTATGCAAAGAAGTGCAAGGCCTATCTCTTTCTTTTTTTTCTGAAAATTGCATCTAATAAAGCGATGTGTTTGTACTGTGCAAGTTTTAGTCATCATTTTATTATTTCAAGGGACAACAAGAAAGCCCAAGTAACACAAATGTCCATCTCAAACGATGAATTCTTGTCCACTTTTCAAAACAAACACGAGGTGGAGGCAGAGTTGGAGAGGACACTTGAGAAGTACTGCAATAAAAACTGTGGACACAACAGGCAGAATTCAGAGATGGAGAGAGAGGGGAAGGAAGAGTGATGGTGTTTAACATAGAACTGCAGATGAGGAGCTGCTGCAGTATTAGTGTGGGTGGAAGTGTCAGTGCTTAAATGACTCCCATCTTCTCCCTCTCTGTTCAACCCTACCTTTTCTCTCTCTCTAGACAAATTTACCCAGGCCAGCAATACTAAGTTCTGTAATACCTGCAGAAAGCTACCCACTTACTACATTCCAGTTCATCTCAATTGATTTAAAATCTGCCATCTTTGCTAATAAGCGATCAGTTCTGCAGCCAGTAGTTTTTGAGGTTTGGGGTTCTTCTGTAGTTTCTCAGCATCTTAGCCTGTCATCTGTCAAGCATGCTATGCAATTCAGTCCATATGTGAGAGAGCATTGTGGATACTTCAGACAAAAGTAAAAATTCTGTCATTACTTACTCACCTCTCTGTTGATCCAAACCTATATGCTGTTATTTTTTCTGTGAAACACTTTTCAGACACTTTTTTAACAGTTTGGTGACTACAGCTGTCAAGCTCCAATAAGAACAAAAAACACTATAAAAGAACCATAAAGTTCTGTATGACGTGTACTTCACAGTACATGCCGAATCTTCTTGAGCTTTGTGTGAGGAACAAACTGAAATTTTGTTTTGTAGTCTCTGAAAATCCTACAAAACACATCAGTTCTGGGTAAACTATTCCTAACAATAGGGTGGTACTCGCATTAGAATAGCAGTGACATTACATGCAAATGTTAATATCATTGCATACAATTCAGTTATATTTGGATACTACTAACCACTATTATCCGATTCGTCCTAAAATGAGTAACATGAGACTTTCATAAATTTTAATGAATTACTTAAAGTCCCAATGAAACAAAAATAGAAGTTTTATGGCTTTTAGTATACTCTGTAAAAAGTTTTCATCAGTTTCAATTTAAAAACTTAAGTTCAGCAGCTGCCTTAAAATTTTAAGTTAAATCAACTAAATCAAGTAATTTAAACTCACTACAATAAAGTGAGTTAAAATAACTTGTACTTTTAAGTTGATTTAACTTATGAGTTTAAATGACTTGTACTGTTAAGTTGATTTAGCTTAAAATTTTAAGGCAGCTGCTTCAGTTTTTAAGTTGAAACTGGTGAAAACTTTTTACAGTGTAAATATTTTAGCCTTAAGGTTCTGTTTAAGCTAGTGTGCTCCGCAACAATGACAAAATTTGCATTTACAAGATATAAGCATTCAAAACTTCAGTCTCTAACTTCTGCCAGTACGGATCAACGATTTTGACGACATCATTTCAGCTCAGTGTTGCCAAGTCCGCGGTAAAATACTTGTATTTTACCCCCCGGAGAGCGATTTTTTCCTAGGGGACCCCCCTCGAAACGCGATTTGGCTACTTTTGGGCTAGTTTTGAGTAGCAATTGGGCTGAAAATCAGCTGAAATCGGTTATTTATTCACAGAATTAATATTTTCTGCACAGTGAATGGGACGTAGTGCACTACATAGGGAACAGGGAAGAATTCAGATAGTGTAAATATGCTTTCCTTTGGGGCAAATTAAGTGGTTTTGTGTTGTGTCACACGAACCGCTGCAGCACGCATACAGTCTGCTCCGGTCCAGAGACATGATAGCACGGAGTGGATCATATGTGCAAAACAGTGAAGACAATTCACTGAAGACAAATCAATTTGAATTCTACATGCTATGTTTTATTGCGATATGGATGAGATTGTGGCTGCCATCTGCTATCAAATGTGGCTTTACCGAGCTTAACGGCTCTGGCCCAAGCTAATATAAACAAAACGCTATTGGCTATTTTAAAAAGTGGGCAGGACTGCTTGATATGTCCCGCCCTCTCTTCCTATTTCAGATTAAATTACATCATCAAATAGAATAAAACACTGTTTCAATGCACTTCAATGGACCTTTAATTTAACAAAAATACTAAATATATTAATAATAAATGTCAATAAAATTGACTTTTTTTTTTTTTTTTTAATGCATTACCACAAGGGCCTCACAGTAACCAGTAAAAAAAAATAATGCTTGTAAAGTGCTTTTCATTTTATCTCTGTATCTGTCATCAATCTGTCATGCTGAATAAAGGCTTTTGTCTTGTAACAATGTTAGCAATTGTTTAATGTGTCATTGATGGCATGACTTTGAAATACACAGCTTGGATTCTTTGTTGACAACGAGAAAACTCTCAATGGTAAAGAAACAACACCCCAGCAGGTATAAGGACATATCAAGTCTTGCTGTGTATGCTGGGCTCTGCTCTCGGCACTGCATGAATCAGCACTGCAATGGTCGGCAGAATATTTTGGATAAAGCAGATATTAAATATAAATGGAACCATATTGGGCACAAACACAGTGGCTATTGAAACATTGATGTGACATATAATGGAAAAGTGAGGAGGATTTGTGGGGGGACAAAAAAGATATTTTCCCCCAAAATGGCCTGGGAGGAGCAGCCGCAATACACAATTTAAGAACTATGCTTCAAGAAATAAATATTTAAAAACAAGAGACATGTTTTTGTTTATTGGGCCTAGGTTTAATATGTAGGCAGCACATGCCATACATGCTATATAAGATGTATGACTAAATTTTGTCAATCAAAACCTGAATCAGCAAATCAAGGAAATTTACATGCAGGTGTTTTGATGCAAAGTGGAATTAAACTCTGTAGGAAGGTGGACCTCCAGGAGTAGATGTTCTCTTGCTATAGACCTAAATCTGATTAGATTAAAGCAAACAAACCTCATACTTCACTTTCTTTCTAAATGTTAGTGATCTTCTCAGTGCAAACATATATCTAATCATGGCATGCAGTTCCTTGACATTTAGCAGATGGCTCTTTCTCAAGTGGCTTACACTACACTAATTACAAGTAAAGTGCCTTGCTTGAGGCCTCAAATATGGTAGAGCTGCTACCGTATGACCTAATACGGTAATACCTCAATATCATGGTTCACCTATATATTTAATCGAACCTTTACAATTCTTAATGGGATAGTCCAGCCAACACTGAAAACTGTGTTATTATTTACTAGCCTTGTGTCAAACCCATATGACTTTCTTTCTTCTGTAGAGTGTTTTCATGACGCGTCATCAATTGGCCATATTGGCGGTAAACGATGCCACTGAACCAAATGAAACTCACATATTTAGCTGATTATTGCTGCTGTAAATTATCATTTATTGTCATGTTTTGGGCTGTACTAATCGGTCAGACCAGGAAAAAAATTTGGAGTACTATAAACTGCCAAAAGTTATAATAAATTCAATTCAGTTCAAGTTTATTTGTATAGCGCTTTTCACGATACAAATCGTTGCAAATCAGCTTTACAGAAAATTAAAGTTTTACAATATATTTAGTAGTGGCTTACTAGTGGTGACTGTCAAGTTGACGTACATATGGCAGAGATGAATGGTAAAAATCAGTTACAGACAATGGACATTATTATTATTAACAATAATGAATTATATGTTGCAGTCAATTACAGCAAAATCTGGTAGTGCTGTATGTTGTTTCCGGGTAGGCATCATCTCTTCTTAGGAGTTCTGGATCCAGACTGAAGCTTGTGTAATTCCTATATACCGCAGGATGTCAATCCCATGGCAGAAACAGAGGAACAAAGACGAACATAATTTGCGTAGCTGCTGTTCAACCAGGCAAAATGATTTGTTTAACCCAAGCTAAGGAATAATAATATGCATATGAGCCGATATAACTGCAGTACAAGATTATAAGATGCACCATTTGAGTGCTTGGCTAAAGAGATGTGTCATTAATCTAGTTTTAAACAGAGAGAGTGCGTCCAAACTCCTAGGCTATTCCAGATTTTAGGAGCCAAATGCAAAAAAGCTCTACCTTCCAGGGAGCGTGATGGATTGTAGCGTTGTAGAAGACTAGTTAGGTATGCAGGAGATAAACCATTAAGGACCTTATAGGTAAGAAGCAATATTTTGTAACTGATGCAGAACCTAATAGGTAGCCAGTGCAGAGACTGTAAAATTGGGGTAATATGATCATATTTTCTTGACCTGGTAAGGACTCTAGCAGCTGCATTTTGGACAACCTGTAGCTTGTTAATTGAAAGATGCAGGACAACCACCTAGCAGTGCATTACAATAGTCCAGTCTACAGGTCATGAATGCATAACCTAGCTTTTCTGCATCAGAAGCAGGTAACACATTTCGTAGCTTGGCAATGTTTCTAAGATACTGTTTTTTGTAACATGAGAAATATGGTTTTCAAAAGACAAGTTGCTGTCTGTCATAACACCCAAATTTTTTACTGTAGAGGAAGTAACTGTACAACCGTAATCCAAGAGATTCTGTGCACGGTCTTTTGGTCCAATCCAATTTTGGTAAAATCTCTATCTTATCTGAATTTAATAGGAGAAAATTATTGGTCATCTAATCTTTTACATTTTTAACACACTCTGTTAACTTTGATATTTTAGAAGTTTCATCTGGTCTTGTTGAGGTATATAGTTGAGTATCATCAGCATAACAATGAAAACTAATCCTGTATTTTCTAATAATATTACCAAGGGGCAGCATGTATATTGAAAATAGCAGAGGACCTAGGACAGATCCTTGTGGCACTCCATACTTCACTGGTGATAACTGAGATGACTCCCCATTTGAATAATTAAAGGTGTAGCGATCAGACAGGTAGGATCTAAACCATCTTAAAGCCTGCCCTTGAATACCTGCATAGTTTTGTAGTCGATCTATGAGTATGTCATGATCTATAGTGTTGAACGCAGCACTAAGATCAAAAAAATCAAATCAAGGAGAAGAATGCAAAAAATCTGTCTGAGGAGCAAAAGGCATTTGTGGTTGGCCAAACTGAACCAGGATTTCCAGGCCAAGAATCTTGACAACATTTGTGTTTGTTCTTATCATTTACGGTCATGTAGGTGAAATATTACGTTAATATCTTAATTAATACTGCTGGTATGTATCTTTACCACAAAAATAACTTTAGTTTGTCAAAATATTGTGCCCTTTCCTGCTTACTAATTCCTTCTCTATATGATCTAGCAGCTTCCATATGTTTTTTCCTGTGGTTTAGACAGCATAAGTTAGCAGAACAACATATTCCATTAGCTGTGCAATCTATGCTGTTGTTTACATTCAAGTATTTCCAATATGGCCATCCATTCGGATAACTGACCAAATCGTGACGTTAGTGCAAACCTTCTATAGCGCACAAAAAATTAATGAGCTTCTAAGCTCCAAAATTACAAAATGAATAAAATAGCCATGTAAAAGTCATAATAATTCTAAACTCTAGAACACTTTTGTTTGAGAAACAACAATAATTGATTATTGACAAAACAATCCTGAAGTTCACCCAAGCTCCTATTATGTTCTTCAGAGAAGTATAACAAGTCATTTTTAACAAATTGTTCATATGAACTGCATCCAGGACATAAAGCCGGTCTTAATGGTCGGTTCATAAACTGAAGATTCAGTCAACAAGTTTCACAATCGAAGTGTTTTTAGATTTCAGTCTGTTTCATCACACAAATCAATCATATTTCTTCAAAGACTTGAAATATACTGCACAGGTCATATGAATCACTTTTATGATACTTTTAAAGAAAACATTGGATGTAAGATTACTTTTACGTGGTGTTTGCATATAAATGTGACTTAGCAGTGTGTCGACACAACCACCCACAATGATAAAAATCCATTCACTCCTTTTTTAATCTATAAAAAACCTCAATTATCAAGTCGTTTGAATTTTCTGAGCAGTATGATGTCATATTGCTCAGGCCCCACCCATAAGCACTGACGGACTGTCTTGTATTAGCATATTTCCTTCGCACTTGAGCAGCTGTAGCGACAACAACGTTGTTTAATGAAAAAGTGAACATAAGAGTCTTCATTTTCCCCCAACATCAGAGTCACTGAGGACGCAGTGGATTAGTTTGTTTATGATGGTGATGTGGCACTAAATACACATAAAAACGGAAGAGAGGGGTGGGTTGAGCAGAGCTCATTATCATTTAAAGAGACATGCACCGAAACAGGTCGAAAAAGGCGTCGTTTTACACAACCATTCAGGAATTTCCACCAAAGCATGTTGCAGACATTTCATGAAGACCCTAAAGAATCAAACCAACTTGTGAAAAATGGGCACTTTAAGGTTATGTCCTTTTTGAAGATAGCATCCCCAGTCAGTTCACCTTTTGTGTTTTCTACAGAAGAAAGATAGCAAGTTTGGAACAACATGGAGATAAGTAAACGGTAGAATGATCCACGTAAGGTCCAGTTTGGTCCAGTTCATCCAGTGACGGCACCTGTGAACAGACCAGTCTGATATCCAAAAGGAAATGCACTCGTCCATCACTTATTAAAGAGAATGGGAAACCTAATAATACACATTATCTTCTCTGATTTTGTGTGGATGAACAGCAGGGGCAGGGAGAGCATGGAAAACCTCTCAGCTCTAATGACACTGCTATTTGTATGTATAGGTGCTTTCAGGGTATAATCTTGGTCGTCGTTGCTGCACTGAATGGAATGGAGAAGGCAAAGTGAGATGGAATGTGTAAATCTGTCCGATATCAAAGGGAACCAATTACAATACATTAAAGTATTTGATTTACTAACATCAAAGTACAAAAAAGAGATTTGTCTGCTTGTAGCTAACAATTATCTGACCTGGTGGCATGGTCTTTTCTGTTTCGCATTTGCTTCTGTACCATTATGGTGATATCCTCTTAATGTAATCAAAGAGTCCATCTGCCGCCTGAGAAAACATGAATATGGTTACAGACTCATTGAAATTCTTGAAAATGGAGTGGATATAGACTTTGAAGAAACGCTCAAAAATCAGACTTTTTAGTTTCTTTAAACCGTAAACTATAAGACACTCGGCTGCCGACACAAAAGCAACAAACAACTCTGGAATCTTAACAGATATGACCTTTATCACTGCTGTTCTTCCCACCCTTGGTCTTAACACTTCACTCAGTTTGGTTAAATCGGACCCAGCCTGTCAAAGCATTAAAGGAAACCCAACATAATGCTAGCTCTTATCGTCTCTCATCTTAAGAGGTGAAATGCCAACTCAAAATGCATCACAGCCTGGCTCTAAGCATCAGATGACCTGTCTTCAGATGTCCCTGAACGCTCAGTTCTCCTCTCCCACTCAGAATGCACTGACTCAACCTGATCAGAGAACGAGTGTCATTCACACAAGCCGAGAGAACAGTGTGTCATTTGAAATGGACACACACATGCACACCACTTGCGTTTCTTTGAGTGAAACCTCTAATCCATTGGGCTTGCTGCCTCCTGAAGCAGAATAAAAATGCTGTTATATCATGCTGGTACTTTGTTTATACTTTGTTTCAAAGAGCACAAGGCCCTTTGGAGGCCCAGTGGAAAATCAATGGCCAGAATAATGATGCAGTCTTGGCTTGGCTTGGATCTGTGCTTTGCATTCAGTGTCATCCTGAACGCAGATTGGATGCGAGCCCTCACCCACATAAGTAATTTCATTCAGTTACGTTCTTTCTTCCCTTCTGTCTCCACACGTATATCCACAGGTAATGACGGTAGTAGGCTTATTTGTGTGCAGAATCCCAAGAGAGGGAAAAAAGAAGTCAATGACACTGGGTTTCTTTAATAACTGTGTGCAAGTTGCATAAACGTTTTTTACTGTGCAGTAAAAAGGATCTTTAGTCAAATTTCTTTTTAAGTTTGTATGTCTATATGTGACCCTGGACCACAAAACCAGTCATAAGGGTCAATTTTATGAAATTAAAAAACCTAAAAGCTGAATAAATACGTTTTCTACTGATACATGGTTTGTTAGGATAGAACAACTATTTGAAAATCTAGAAACTGACGGTGCAAAAAAATCTAAATATTGAGAAAATCGCCTTTAAGTTGTCCAAATGAAGTTCTTAGAAATGCATATTACTAATCAAAAATCAAGCTAGGAAATTTACAAAATGTCTTCATGGAACATGAGCAATACCCTAAAGATTTTTTACATAAAAGAAAAATCAATAATTTTGACCCATACAATGTATTGTTGGCTATTGTTACAAATATACCCATGCTACTTACAACTGGTTTTGTGGTCCAGGGTCACATATATAAATATATGCTCACCAAGACTGCATTTATTTGAAAATTACAGTAAAAAACAAGCAATAACTTGAAATAGTTTTTACAATTTAAAATGACAATTTATTCCTGTGATGGCAAATATGATTTTTTTTTTAGCAGCCATACTCCAATCTTCAGTGTCACGTGAAATCATGCAATAAAAAAAGGAAATCATTCTAATACCTGTACGATGATTTGGTTCTGATTATACAATCAGTGTTGAAAGCAATTGTGTTGCGTAATATATATTTTTTATTATTATTATTTTATTTTATTTTTTTATTGTTTCAGGATTTTTGATGACTAGGATGTTTAAAAGAACAGCATTTATTGGAATTAGAAACCTTTAACTTTATTGAAATTTTTATATATAAAAAAAATATATATATATATATATATAATTTTCACTAACTTACAAGACATATAATAAATTTAAACACAAACGTACTGATGAATCTCTATTCGAAAACATTTTTTTTGGCATAAAAATGTGTGTGTGTGTGGAAAGGGGTTCACAGCGACCAAATGAGACCCATTACGAAAATGTGCAAAAAATGTGAGAGACATGTTTTGATAGACGCATCCCAAACAAATCCAAACAACTTTTTGGATCTAATGAGGTACTTAGTGGTCCATAGGCTTCCCTCTGTGTGTAATTATGCCAGAGCGGAAATGTACTTACACTTAGAGGAGATAAAAGGATTTGTAAAGCTATGTAAGTACGAAAAAAGAGTGGCGTAAAAGATCAATAATTAATTTACTTTCAGCAGTCAGGGGCAATTAACAGACTTTCCCCCCATTACTGTCTAAAAGGCCACATTGCCTTCTTTCCCCCGTAATCTGACTGACCATTGTGACAATCACGGATTACCCAACCACAAAATCGATACGATAGGATACGAACCACTCCACATTCATGCAATTAAATCACATGGTTCATGTTTTGAAAGGTACAAAAGGAATTTGTGAAGTGGCTACACACTGTGGTAATTTACAATAAGTTTTCCAAGGTAAACAACTCATGAGCCCGGGAAGAGTAAGAGTACGGAATTTAAACTGGTGAGCATTTTAAAGACACCATAGTTTTGAATGATTTTGTCCTTGATGAATCAAATTTTTGGCTAATCTAAAACTATATCTTTTTCAATATTATTCATACACAGTATGAAGGTCTCATCAAGTGTTTAGATGTATACATAGAATACAAAGTATATACAAAGAACAAAATATAGTCTTTCAGTTCTGTTTTGAAACGGCGTCATCCATTCAGACACATTTTTGCACATACAAGACATTTTTTGTGTATATCTTCCATCTCCTCTATGAAAGCAGCACAGCTTCTGAGCATGTGTGTGCTAGCCCAACATCAAATATTGACATTCAGATGCTGTTGTGTCTCTCAGTCAGCCAAGAAGAGATAAAGTCAAAATTCCAGTCGCTGTTGAGTTCGAGGACGTGCTGGTATAAAAGCAGGATTTATTCTCTAAAAGGTTTAAGGGAAAGTGTAAAGGTATTTGTGGTACAAGATATACAACACAAGGTTATAATAAGCTCCACATAAAGTGCGGCACTCCTCTTGATGTAGGGTACTCTCTCTCTGACTGTCTAGCGCTCTCTCCCTCTTCTTCGGTACACTACTCAAGTTCCCATGCTGGATGCTGACAGTTGCCTGCGGCATTCAAGAAAAACTAAAAAAAAAAAAAAAAAAAAAAAAAAAATGAGGTAGAAAGATTCGGGGGAAACTGACTTCTATTTACAGATATCGCCTTCTCCTGTGTAGACCCAGGAGAGCCAGCAGTTCCCTGATCAGAATCCAAATGTACTGGTCCCTCACTATCATTACAGCCCCTCCAGAGATACTGTAATCTACCGCAGCTCAGCTCATTATGTGTCAAGAGTGACCTCTGCTGTTTCCTCGGTGCATGCATTCATATTTCATACATGGGTAACAAGTCATTAGACTATAGACTTGCTTCTTCAAGATAAGTTGCCTTTATATTTATTTACTAGCTAAAGTGAATTATGTAACGTCAGGACTGTACTGTAAGTAGCACATATGCACATTCACAATTCTGTCTATTGACATTTTCTTTCTCTCTGTATTTTATTACTGTATAGCTATGTACAATTTCTTGTCTGTTCTCTTTATTATTAGTGTTTTTATTACCTTAAATTAGATGTATGGCTGCACTATGTCTGTATTAATTGTACTGGAAGCTCCTGCAACAAGTCAAAGTCCTTGGCAATAAAGCTCTTTCTGATTTTTAAATAAATCATAAAAAAAATACCTTAAATTAAATATAACAAAACATCAGCTTCAGGGGGGAAAGAGATCAATAAAAACCTTTTAATTTACTATATATTGCACTGTGGGAAAACAGCTTAAAGGAAACATTATCACGTAAAATTAATAAGAAAGAGTTAAAAATATATATATATATATGGTAGACTGTTTTTCTCAAAATAACCACAAGATGAAATCAAGATACATTTTTATTGTATCTACGGAGTACGCTGACAAGAGTGATGTAGAAGTTTTTACCCTGAAGGATACGCTGGTGATGTCCCGGAGAGAAAACAGATTTCATAGTAAATGATCTACTTTTCAGCAGTAAGAAAAAAAGTTTTTTTAAAGCTTGCCGTTCTGTAGAACATCACAGTTATATATGATGTGAGAACAGTAGGGCCTGTAGATAGGAAGTATGTGTTATTTAATAGAAATATAATTATATTTTCAGAATTACATAAATGTTTTCTCCAACATAGTGTGGTAAAACACCCCCATGGGGCGATGGGCAATTACTGTAGTTATTCTGTTCTGAACATCAAATCCTTTGTTTTCCCATCAAATGAATTCTAACTAGTTGGTTGAATAAAAATATTTGTATTTTATATTTCAAGTTAGCATCAGGTAGCTAATTAGCTAGCCAGTTAGCATCAGCTAACAAATATTTCAAATAGACTATTAGAATTTTGTAATTCATAATTATTGATTATATTCAATATAATAAAGGTGAGGTAAAACGCCCCATTGGTACACATTTTGCTAAAAATCTAAAAAAAAAAAAAAACACTCTAGACATTCTTTTTACTTTGTTTATAGTTTGTCATTGGTACTAAAACTATGGTAACTCTTCTGAACACATTTACCTTTTGTTTCACAGAAAACAATTGCACAGTCCTTAAGGGGAATGTTCCCCCCACTTTACCCTACTAAAACCTCAACTTCATTAAAATAATAATAATAATAATTATTATTACTATTATTATTATTATTATTTGACATGCAATAAGCTAAATAATAAAAATGTATGCATATTCACAGGGTTACTGCTGTTAAAGGAATGTGTTAATGTACTTTATTATGTTATTATTAAATATTCAGTGTTGGGACAACCCCGTCCCCTGGGTGTGTGTGTGTGTGAGAGGACATATATTTATTTGAATATATTTCAATTTTTTTTATTAATTTTTTTATTTTAATTCTATTTATTTTAATGTATTCTCTCTACGTCGATTCACACTGTAATCTTCTGCTTTTACTTGACACGTATGCCTCTAGCGCCCAAGCATGGTATTCACTTCCGTGTTTACGACAGTCTGTGAGCCGGTGTTCGTTTACGGCAGGCAGTGCACGCACATGTGTTTCCAGAGTCAACAGCGTGTCTATTGATAGTCCGTCTATCCATCTTTAAAGGTAAATTGTGCTTTTCGATTTTCAGTTCGGAGTGAAGAGCAGCATATGTTTCTGTAGAATTCTTTGTTGTATTATTTGTCTATATATTTTTGCTCTCAGAAGTATTAGATATGCTAAAAGGCTAACGTTCTTAGTTCACCGTGCTCGATATGTACTCCACTACCATGACTGTTATTTCTTTCTTTTATGTTTATGATTTTATTATCTTAAATAAAATCCCAAAACGATTTGCGTTAAACCTGGACATACAGTCTTTTCTTTCAGGGTTTGTTTGGGTCACGATGATCAGACTTCATTTTGATATCTCGTCGTTTAACATTAGGTTGTTTAATGTGTGTTTTACAGGGTCTCTATCATGTCATTTCGCGGGGGTGGTGGTCGAGGAGGGGGTCGTGACGGTGGTTTTAACAGAGGTGGTCGTGGAGGAGGATTTGGAGGGGGTCGAGGTGGCGGATTTGGAGGGGGCCGAGGCGGATTTGGAGGGGGTCGAGGTGGCAGAGGTGGATTTAACAGAAATCAAGACTATGGCCCACCGGAACAAGTTGTCGGTAAGATGCCTTTGTTTTCTTTCATGCTTCTCTTTCTATTTACATTCAATTGCGGTTTCACTGCAAAACTGCATGTCAGGTTATAATTGGTATTCATGCTCCTCGTGTCTCAGCTGTGGGAGAGTTCATGCACCCCTGTGAGGATGATATTGTCTGTAAATCTGTGACGGAAAACAACCAAGTCCCCTACTTCAATGCTCCTGTATACCTGGAAAACAAAGAGCAAATTGGAAAAGTGGACGAGATCTTTGGGCAGCTTCGTGATTTTGTATCCTTACATGTTTATGCGTGGGATCTTGACAGTGTTGTCTGATGTTACAAAGACTTCAGCCTGACGTCAGTTGAAGGGTCATTGTATAATTAACCCTGTGAAGCCTACTGTTTCTTTTTTGACATTACTTTTTGACATTCAAAGGGCTCTAAATGATCAGCATGATCAAATAAAATCTTGTACATACTCTCTGTAGTATAATTAATATTTTTTAGCAAGTTAAAGGCATTTAGTATAATTCTAAATCTTTATAATTATAACATTATACAATTCTTTAGCATAGTTCTATAACTCAGGTTGTTGTACTTGTCCTTTGGCTGTTGAGATCTTTAATAATTTTTATAAATGCAAAATTGTATACACACGTTATTAATAATATTTCAAAATGTTTTTTTTTTTTTTTTTTTTTACCATTTTTATTTTTTTTTACCATTATTCCATATGTCAGAATTTGCATGGTTAACAAACTAAGTTTCATTCAATATGTAAGCAATTCCTTAATAAATTCCTCAGTATTTTTCAGTCAAGCTCTCTGAAAATATGAAGGCATCCTCCTTCAAGAAGTTACAGAAGGTAAGGTCATTTTTGTTTTGGGTTTCTTAGATATGTAGTGTTGGTTTGAGCCTTTTTTTTTTTTTTTTAAACATGCAGCATAACATGTCTGTTACCTTTTTTAATATTTTCATTTGTATAAATATGTATGAATGTATAATTAAAAAGTGATTATTCCTTTTATCTGTATATATATATATATATATATATATATATATATATATATATATATTAATAATTATTAGGGAATTATTATGCAGATATTTTTCAACTCGTTTTGGATTGCGATATTATATTTTCTTTTGTTTGGAAACAACACCAAGTCTCTAATTTGCAGAAATTATAAGCAAATTAGGGATGGTTTACCCAAATATTAAAAATCTGTCATTAATTATTTACAACACCAAAGGCTTGTTTCGTGTACTCTCATGAACATACATTGAAGACTGACATGGAAGAGAAGAAATTCGTTATTTTAATTTTTGTTAACAATCCCAGGTATATTTTTTAAAAAAACACCCCACCACTTACCAGTGTTATTTCCAATATTAGGTAAAGATCAGTGGGTGTTCTTTTAAAATTATCCATAATTTAAAAGCAGATATTGCTTCAAAGTATCAAATGAGTTATAAGAGGGCATCTAGCAATTTTAGCAGCTTCCTTTGACTCTTATCAATACGCTAGGATTTGACTTACAGTATAATGCAGATATTTTTAATTAGCTTTTCTTTTTCTCTCTTCTTGCATCAGTTCTACATTGACCCCATGAAGCTGTTGCCCCTCCAGAGATTCCTCCCTAGGCCTCCAGGTGAGAAGGGACCACCCCGTGGAGGTAGAGGAGGAAGAGGTGGCAGAGGAGGTAAGATCACACAAGAAAACAGCAAACATATGCTTGATCACAACTCTGGTAATAACATCTACATAACTGTAACATTGTGGTTTACCTTTAAAAGTATGAACCCTAAAGTGTATTATGTTTTTGCAGGTGGCTTCCGTGGAGGTCGTGGTGGTGGTGGTCGTGGAGGATTTGGTGGAGGATTTGGCGGACGAGGAGGTGGTGGAGGATTTGGCGGACGAGGAGGTGGTGGTGGAGGATTCAGAGGAGGCAGAGGTGGAGGCGGTGGACGTGGATTCAGAGGTAATTAGCTATGTTGATCATCAGAAAATAATGATGGAATTACTGAATTCTGTTTAATGGAAGAATTTATCCTAAAATGTACTGAACTTCATGCCTTTAACATGATATTTCGAATCTAGAGTTTTATGCAGAAGTTTGGGAATCCCTTGCAGAATCTGTGAAAATGTGAATAATTGTAACAAAATAAGAGAGATCATACAAAATGCATGTTGTTGTTTTTTTTTTATTTAGTACTGTCCTGAGTAAGATATTTTACATAAAATATGTTTACATATAGTCCACAAGACAAAAAATGGCTAAAATTATTAAAATAACCCCCTGCAAAAGTTTGGAAACCCTTGGTTCTTTATACTGTGTGTGGTTACCTGGATCTTTTTTGTTTTGTGATGGTTGTTCATGAGTCCCTTCTTTGTTCTGAACAGTTAAACTGAGCACTGTTCTTCAGAAAAATCCTCCAGGTCCTTCAGATTCTTCCGTTTTCCAGCATCTTTTGCATATTTGATCCCTTTCCAGCAGTGACTCTATGATTTTGAGGTCCATCTTTTCACACTGAAGACAACTGAGGGACTCAAACACGCTGTTAAAAAAAGTTTAAACATTCACTGATGCTCCAGAAGGAAACACGATGCATTAAGAGCCGGGGGTGAAAACTTTTTGAATTTGAAGATCAAGGTAAATTGTGCTTAATTTGTCTTTCGGGAAACATGCAAGTATCTTTTGTTACTTCCAAATAGCAGTACTAAATGGAAAAAAATTATATTTCAACAAAAGAAGAAAAATTTGGACATAATCATCCTGTTCAAAAGTTTTCACCCCCTGGCTTTTATAATGCATCGTGTTTCCTTCTGTAGCATCAGTGAGTGTTTTAACCTTTTTGTTTGTTTTTTTTAAGCTTTTTTAATAGTTGTGTTTGAGTCTCTCAATTGTCCTCAGTGTAAAAAGATGGATCTCAAAATCGAAAGGGTTCAAATATGCAAAAGATTCTGGAAAACTGAAGAATTTGAAGGACCTGAAGAACAGTGCTCAGTTTAACTGTTCAGAACAAATAAAGGACTCATGAAAAACCATCACAAAACAAAAAAAAGTCATAGGTCATCCAGGTAACCACACACAGTATTAAGAACAAAGGGTTCCCAAACTTTTGCAGGGGTTATTTTAATAATTTCATTCTTTTTTTTTTTTTTTTTTTTTTTTTTTTGTGGACTATATGTAAATATCTTTTATATGAGATATTTTACTCAGGATTTTACTAAATAAAAAATGACATGCATTTTGTATGATCTCTCTTATTTTGTTAAAATTATTCACAAATTATGCAAGGGGTTTCCAAACTTTACATTAATGTTCAAAAGTTGGGGTCTTTTTTAAAAACGCTTTTGATCTGCAAGGCTGTATTTACATTGAATAGTAGTGTCTTATTTATGAACATCATATCTGATCTGCTTTTTTCATTCAATTAAAACGTCTTCATTGTAGTAGGAGAAACATGTGACATTTTTTTCCTCTTTGATTTGTAGGTGGAAGATGATGAAGGTCTCACAGCATGGGATGTTTCCTTTCCTCTGCTGGAGAGACTTCCAGTGAGAAGCCAGAAGCAGCATTTGGGGCCTAACAGAGTCTTAAGACTGTGAATTGATGCCTCTTTTGTACAGCTGAACTTTTTACTTTGTTTTGTACCATATTGTATTTTTTATTTTTTTTTATTTGGTATACTAATAGGGCTGATCTTTTAAGTTACCATATCCCTGTGTACAAAGAGGGCGGGTGTCTCCACAACCTTGACTGGTTGGTTTGCAGCTACTGATGGTTGGGCTAGTACAGACTTGAACAACATCAAGGTTATGTAGTGACAAAATGATAAAGCCAACTCCACAGATCATAATAATAATGTAACAACTTTTCATTGTTGGATCGTAATGGATATTTGCATTTACAGAATTGCTGTTTGTTTCATTTGAACTCCAGGTGCCACCACAAACTTGAAAAATAAAATCAAAGGTATATTTACTGTATTTTTAACTTGGTCAGCTTGTTTTTATTAATTCTACTGCAGTGTCACAAATTCCAAAAGAATCTGCTATCTGCTTAAGTGTAGAAGTGGAGATTCCTGATTCTGCAAAGCTGTCAGAGACAGTTTAGAAAAAGGAATGTGTAGTGTTATCAACAGCTGGACAAAGTGTTTAGTCAGGGTTTTTCCAGATCTTCAGTCTAGACCCAGACGGCATTGGGAAATTTATGGGATTATTTTTGTGCCAATAAGAATGAACGTAACTTTATAAAACTGAACGTAACTTTCCAAGAAACGATCAAAAATATGCCACTGCAAAAGAAGAAAAACACAATGAAAATGAAAAAATGAACTCAGTCGGACGAATTTAACATGCTCTTCAAATATGCTTCATTCTTTGTTAATGATTTTCAAAGAATCGTTTTCGCGAATCATAGATTCTGAATGCGTTGCCACAGCTTTCGCTTACGCTTTGCAAATTTTCGTTTGCTGTTTTGGCACAAACCTCTCGTGGGGGCGGGCTTAACAGCGATCTACTCTAATTGGCTAATGAGCTTTTGATGGACAGTTGCTCTCTGACCTGGAAGCACGGACGGTGACGTCAGTGGCGCACATATTGGAAAGTTGTTGCGGTGTGCAATACGTCGTGCTTTGTTTATATTAAGTATTAATGTTATTAGTATTTCACCTACGGTCGTCTCTTAGTTTCTAAAGATGAGCTCCCAGCAGAGACACGGAGCAGCATCATCTTCCACCTCAGCTTGTCCCTCAGGGCAGCTTGAAGTAAGTTCGTGTTGCTAAAGTAACGTTAATCAATAACATCGATAAAAGTTTTATTAATGTACAGTGTGCAACAGTTCTGATATTTTCTATAAACAAAGCACGACGTATTGCACCACTGACGTCACCGTCCGTGCTTCCAGGTCAGAGAGCAACTGTCCATCAAAAGCTCATTAGCCAGTTAGAGTAGATCGCTGTTAAGCCCGCCCCCAAGAGGTTTGTGCCAAAACAGCAAAC
Organism: Labeo rohita; assembly: GCF_022985175.1. Classification (NCBI taxonomy): domain Eukaryota; kingdom Metazoa; phylum Chordata; class Actinopteri; order Cypriniformes; family Cyprinidae; genus Labeo; species Labeo rohita. The sequence goes on along the minus strand of NC_066882.1, from coordinate 15,397,154 downwards.
GAAAATTTGCGATTTGGCAATGCATTCAGAATCCATGATTCGCGCGATTCTTTGAAAATCATTAACAAAGAATGAAGCATATTTGAAGAGCATGTTAAATTCGTGCGACTGAGTTCATTTTTTCATTTTCATTGTGTTTTTCTTCTTTTGCAGTGGCATATTTTTGATCGTTTCTTGGGAAGTTACGTTCAGTTTTATAAAGTTACGTTCATTCTTATTGGCACAAAAATAATCCCATAGAAATTGACTATTTTTGGAAAAACAGTGCTATGTCACTGACTGCAGCTTAAAATAACAATTATACATTTTTGAAGATGCTGATAAACAGAAGAGGATTTTCAAATTTAATGTAAAATTAAATAGACAACATTTCAGACATTGCAGGATGGCATTTAGGTCGCTGTATATTCCAGAGTTCCTAGTCAATTTCGTTTTAAGTGTTTAATTCACTAACCTGTTTGAACTGCTGAACGTTTAAACTGTGCTGATAGTTAAAGAAGTCCACTTCCAGAACATGTACTTACCCTCTGTCATCCAAGATGTTCATGTCTTTCTTTCTTCAGTCATAAAGAAATTGTGTTTCTTGAGGAAGACATTTCAGAATTTTTCTCCATATAATGGACTGATATGGTGCCCCAAGTTTGAACTTCCAAAATGCAGTTTAAATGCAGCTTCAAATGATCCCAAATGTGGTTGTGAACGATCCCAGCCAAGGAAGAAGGGTCTTATCGAGTGAAACGATCAGTTATTTTCATAAAAATAATAGAATTAAATTACTTTTTAATCTCAAACGCTCGTCTTGCTCTTCCTGAACATGTTCACTTTGCAAGGACAGGGTTGGAACTTCTGCAGCGATGTAGGATGATTTTTGAAGTTGAGGGAGAAAATAGGATCTGAGTTTTTTGACATACCCTAACTGTCTTGAGCCAGAATACACAGAGTTTAGGGAGAGCAAGACAAAATGAGCGTTTGGGATTAAAAAGTAATTAAATTGTACTTTTTAATGACAATAACTGATCGTTTCACTAGATAAGACCCTTCTTCCTCGGCTGGGATCGTTTACAACAACAATTTGGATCGTTTGAAGCCGATTTAAAACGCATTTTGGAAGTTCAAACCCGGGGCACCATATCAGTTCATTATATGGAGAAAAATCCTGAAATGTTTTCCTCAAAAAAAACACAATTTCTTTACGACTAAAGAAGAAAGACATGAACATCTTGGATGACAAGGGGGTGAGTACATTCTGTAAACTGTTGTTCTGGAAGTGGACTTCTCCTTTAATGCATATTAACAATGAAAGGCCACACAATGTAAAGTTAAATTTCCAGCCAATGTGTCCAGTTATATTTTGTAAGACATTCTGGTGATTTCCCTTCAATAATAAATAAGGTGAATCATGCTGTCCTCTTAGGAAAAAACACGTTGCTGTTTTAGCATAGTGTTATTCTTTGTCTTTGTTGAAATACATTTAGTCTGTAAAGTATATGGTAATCCATATAGCTAATTAAGTATTTACAGTGTACATGCATCAGAAATGCTGTGACAGGCAGTTTCTTGTTTGAGGGAATGCTGCTCTTTGATTCATTACTTAACTATTCAAAAGATCAATCGTTTAACAACAGACCAATAAAATGCAAAAGCGCCTTTTGCGCTGTGAAAAACAACGGACTTTGCTCAAGCGTAGCCACATCCTGCTCTCTCATTGGTTGAGGAAAGAGTTCTTCAGTTTGCCACACCCCTCCTTCCTTTCCTCTCGTGGTGGAAGAAAAGCATGGACACGATAGGGAAAGTAAGTTGGCAGCGAAATTTGCCCTCACCCTCTGAACTACGTAAAGTATTTACAGTGTGCATTTGGTTGCGATTAATGTACGCAGTTTTGCAACATTTGTGAAAAACGTCGATTGTTAAAGACGTTAAATCAAAAGCGGTTTCAAATATGTAGCAGCACTTCTTTTGCATGACAGGAGTGCAGATTCAAGTGTACAAAGATCCTTTGTGCTGCTTTGACCTGTTTTCCGTTGCCCTTGTTTTCTGTATTTAGATATGTGGCAATGCATGCATAAAAAGCTCAGGAGTGCGTTAGTCTAGTCTCTTTATTGTTGCATTCAGCATAGACTTTATTATAGCATATACTTTGAGATTTAACTATATATTGATCAGATTTTGCTATGATGTACATGAACTGTATTAAAAATCACATGGTTTTGTTCGTCTAACTGCTTGTCGAACTGCACTGTATGTGCATAAAATCATCCAGTGCAGTGGGTTACATAACCTTTTATTTTATGAGGAAATTAGTTACCAAAACATCTCCTCTTAAGAGTATTTATGAACTAATATCTTCTTAATTCAGGTGATCAAATGCAAGGCAGCAGTTGCCTGGGAGGCTGGTAAGCCTCTTTCCATCGAAGAGGTGGAAGTAGCTCCACCTAAAGCCCATGAAGTTCGAGTGAAGGTAAACTATTAATCTGAACATTGCACCTCCTGACAAAAGCAATAGGTGATGTGCATAAACTGTAGATGACACAAAGTACTTTGGTGCTCCATAAAACATGTTTTTAACATTTTAAACCGACATATCTGAGTATTATAAGATCCTTTCATAGCTGAAAGAGTCAAGATTTCACTTTCTAACTGCACCGGCTCTACTAAAGCTGTAGCAAACCGGCTTGCAGCTGCACCCTGTCAAAAGCGCCATGTTTTGTGACAGGGCAGGTGCACCGATGTTCAGTTTTGACCCTGCTGTCTTGTCCTAAGAATGATTATGCAGAAGAGTGTTTGTGTACTTTATTGAAACAATTAAGCCATCAAGTCTTTTTAGCTGTTTAAAATCTGTAATCGTGGGAAGTCTTATGTGGTTGTATGTTTTAGATTCATGCTACAGGTGTGTGTCACACTGACGCCTACACTCTGAGTGGAAGCGACCCCGAGGGCTTGTTTCCTGTCATCCTGGGTCACGAGGGGGCAGGCACTGTTGAGAGTGTTGGCGAAGGGGTCACCAAATTCAAACCAGGCATGTCAAAATCGACTGTGTACCTTTACATAAATGACATTTAATGTCTAAAATGCAAGCAGTTTTGGGAGTTATGCAGAAATCCTGAAGCTCTTTCCATTTTTGTGAAGGTGATACTGTTATTCCACTGTACGTACCCCAATGTGGAGAGTGCAAGTTTTGTAAAAATCCTAAAACCAACCTGTGTCAGAAAATCAGGTAATTATGAATGTGATTTCACCATCATTTTTCCTGAAAATACACTGCTGTTCAAAAATTGGGGTCAGGAAGATTTTTATATTTTTTGGAAGAAATTACATTTATTAGTATTATTTTTTTTAAAAATAATTAGTTGATTACCCCCGTGTCATCCAGGATGTTCATATCTTTCTTTCTTCAGTCAAAAAGAAATTAAGGTTTTTGAGGAAAACATTCCAGGATTTTTCTGGTTGAAGGTCTAAATCAGTTTCAGTGCAGCTGCAAAAGGCTCTACACAATCCCAGGCAAGGAATAAGGGTCTTATCTAGCAAAGCGATATGTCATTTTCTAAAAAAAAACAACGATGTCGGACGATTTTGAAGTTGGAGGAGAAAATTAGTTTTTAGCCCTACCCTACTGAAGCACACAGACAAAGAATTAAACATGCGTGATCTTTCTAACGTGATTGCATAATGCGTGAAGATGTGCATCACAGATCTAGTGCGGGATGAGCATTTGTGGTTAAAAAGTATAGAAATTGTAATTTTTTTTTTCACTAGATAAGACCCTTATTCCTCGGCTGGGATTGTGCAGAACCTTTTGAAACTGCATTGAAACTACAATTTGGACCTTCAACCCGCTGATCCCCATTGAAGTCCATTATATGGAGGAAAATCCTGGAATGTTTTCCTCAAAAACCTTAATTTCATTTCGACTGAAGAAAGAAATGCATGAACAGCTTTGGTGACACGGTACTGTAAATTGTAAGGAAATTTTTATTCTGGAAGTGAACTAATCCTTTAAGTTAGCTTACATGTAACTATTTAGGTTATTATAAAAAACGCTGTTCTTTTAAACTTTCTCTTCATCGAAGAATTCTGAAAAAAAAATATATATGCATATATATTCAGCATATTAAAATGATTTCTGAATCGTCATGTGACACTGAAGTCTGGGGTAATGACTGCTGAAAATTCAGCTTTGCATCACAAGAATAAATTCCATTTTAAAATATGTTAAAAAAGAAAAGTTATTTTAAATTGTATGGATATTTCAGAATATTACAGTTTTCACTGTAAATTAAAAAAAAAAATCCAGCCTTCGTGAGAATAAGAGACTAACCCCAAACTGTAGCGTAAATATTTTTGTTGTTTATGCTATCTGTAATAGTTTGGTAATACTTAGTTGTACTGTAATTTTTAGGGTGACCCAAGGTCAGGGTCTGATGCCTGATAAGACCTCCAGGTTCACCTGTAAAGGCAAGCAGCTTTTCCACTTCATGGGTACCAGCACCTTCTCCGAATACACCGTGGTGGCTGAAATTTCTCTCGCCAAAGTGGATGAAAGTGCCCCCCTGGACAAAGTGTGTCTGTTGGGCTGTGGCATCTCCACTGGATATGGAGCTGCCATCAATACTGCTAAGGTCTGCTTTGTTTAATTAGGGTATGTTCACACTTGTAGTTTGGTTCATTTGGTCCGGACCAAAAAGAAAAATGATACATTTGCTCCTGGTCTGCTTAGCGTTCACACTGGCATTTTTGACAGTGACCCTAAAGATACATAGTGATACGTTCACAAGCTGATTGGTCGAGTTAAAATACATACATTTCGTGATGGAACCAAACACTCCAAACAAAAGGAAAAGGTGCATTCGACTTGCGTGTTCTCTTCATGAAATCCTGTTGCATAGCGTCGCATCTTGTCATTACTTCCTGTTTTTGGTTTGTTTAGAAGTATTTGGTCCATGTCGCATTCATATTTCATTCGAACCACACCAGAGTTTGTTTGGAAGCGGACCGAGACCCATCTTTTTAGCAGTCTCAGTTCGCTTGTTTGGTCCACACCAGGGTTTACACTTACTTGAATGAACCACACTAACAGAGCAATCGTACCAGAGTTGTTTTAATCGAACCAAACATGACAAGTGTGAACACACCCTTAATGAGTATTTCTTTATATCTGAATATTTCTTGCTGCCTCAAAATGTCTCATGAGCTTGTATTCACCCTGGCAGGTTGAGGCCGGCTCTACATGTGCTGTGTTCGGTTTGGGAGCAGTGGGGCTTGCAGTCATAATGGGCTGCAAGTCAGTCGGCGCCACCAGGATCATTGGCATTGACATCAACCCAGACAAGTTTGAAATTGCCAAGAAGTTTGGAGCCACTGAGTTTCTAAACCCCAAGGACCATAGCAAGCCCATTCAGGAAGTGCTGGTGGAGCTGACAGATGGGGGAGTTGACTACTCCTTCGAATGCATTGGCAATGTTGGCATCATGGTGAGCTGCAGAAACATCAGCCGTTTAGTTAGGGATGAAAAAAAGCCGGCTAATACAGCCACCCAGCTGTGTTCTGCTTAGTTGAAGTCGTAATTGTTCCACAGAATATTTGCTTCCATGGTAACTGAAAATTAGAGCCAAAATAATTATCACTACGTATACTAATGTGAAGTGCATAATTGCCTATTGTTTTATACAGCTTAGGTTCAGGATGACCGGTATTGTTGTCATGTTTCTCGTTGTCATGTCAATCAGAGAGCTGCTCTTGAGGCTTGTCACAAAGGCTGGGGAACTAGTGTCATTATCGGTGTAGCAGGAGCAGGGCAAGAAATTTCCACCCGCCCCTTTCAGCTGGTCACAGGGCGTACATGGAAAGGCACAGCTTTTGGTGGTGGGTTTTTTATTTTATTTTAGTATTTTTTAATATTTTTTATTTTATTATTTTATTTCATTTCATTTTATTTTATTGTAATAATAATATCACTTATTATATGTGACTCTGGACCACAAAACCTTAAGTAGCACAGGTATATTTGTAGCAATAGCCAAAAATACACTGTATGGGTCAAAATTATCGTTTTTTTTTTTTTTTTATGCCAAAAATCATTGGGATATTAAGTAAAAATCATGTTCCATAAAGATATTTTGTAAATTTCCTACCGTAAATATATCAAAACAAAATTTTTGATTAGTAATATGCATTGCTAAGAACTTAATTTGGACAACTTTTAAGGACAATTATCTCAATATTTTGAACTTTTTTTTTTTTTTGCACCCTCAGATTCCAGATTTACAAATAGTTGTATCTCGGCTAAATATGGTCCTAACCTAAAAGACCACCACACATCAGTGAAAAGCTTATTTATTCAGCTTTCAAATATAAATCTCAATTTAAAAAAAATTGGACTTAATGAGTGGTTTTGTGGTCCAGGGTCACATGTATATTTAAAATAAAAATTCATCTGTATTGTTTTGTTTCATTTTATTATTTTTATGTCATAAAATATCATTTTAAAATTGTATTTATATTTCTAAAATTATATACATTTCTAAAATTATAAATGTATTATAGAATTTATTGTTTTACTTTATTACTTATTTAATAATCTTATTTTATTATTGTTTTATTTTTATTTTGTGTGTATTTTTATTATTATTATTATAGCTTATAAATATGAAATGCCAGGCAATTCACTTCATAAGAGAAGGATTTTCTTTTGTCTTTCAGGTTGGAAGAGTGTGGAGAGTGTCCCTAAGCTAGTGAATGACTACATGAATAAGAAGCTGATGGTGGATGAGTTTGTTACTCACACGTTGCCTTTTGCCCAGATCAATGAGGCCTTTGACCTGATGCATGCTGGGAAGAGGTACATACCCATACCTTATAACATGCCTATCTGGTGACATCTGTAATATCATATTAATGCAATATGGGGAACAAATTGGCATCTAAATCCACACTTTCTTTTGTGTGTCTTCCACAGTATCCGAGCTGTCCTGCAGCTGTGAGCCTCGAGTTCAGATATGAGCCCCAACTGCCTTGTCCTGCCATGAAACACACATACTAATCATTAACACCCTTGTCTCAGTAGTTAATATGTTGACTGTTGTGTTAGAGGTTGTTCTGATAACTAGGTTATTTGTGTGTAGAGTTCCAGTTACACACTGAATAAATGTGATTACCAAACACAAAACATTACATGCTTCCATTTTAAATAATTTTGCAACATTAATCGCTTGGTGTATTCTGTTTGTGATATAAATCTTAAATATGTACTTAAAAAAAATCATAAATTGACCAAATTGATTAATATAAATCCGTTAAAAACAATTCACTTGATCACGTGATGTTAAAATTTATTCTTAAATAGTATTTCCCGATAGATACTACTGTCAGTTATAGAAAATGTAAACATACACAATAATACACAACATTTAGATGATCCATTCGTTATATTCATGTGCAAAAATAAATACTTAAATGGTTTTGGTCAGGCTGCTGAGTGATAATGAATAGGAAACAGCCATACACAATTCATAACCTTTTACGGCGGGAGTCCTCTACCTCTCGGTGTCCTGTAGGGGTCGCTGCCCAAACGCGTGCTACTCGTTGACTCACATGTGTTCGGTAGAGTTTGGCCAATCAAATGGTGTTTTCACACACGGAAAGACCCTTCACATTTGTAGAAGATGGCGACTGCTGAACCGGTGAGTAAATATAAGTGCTCTTACAAACATTGTTGTGATGACACCAGTGGTATTTATTAATATTCAATACGTGTTTTATTTTGGTGAGGGCTTTTGTAGAAGCTAATCTGAATCAATATGTTGCTGTGGAGTGATATCTCTATTAGCGGACAGTCAACTGAGCTCATGTGTGGGACTGTCGCACATATGCGTTGGAAGGATATTGTACAAAAGTGTTAAATATTGTATGTTTTTACCTGAAGAGGAGGGCTGTGAGCATATTTGATGTTTTCTTTAAAAGTTGAACATGTTGTTAAACCGTATTTGTTCCTGTAATCTTGACTCATGTTTTGCTGATGTGTCACTGAAAATATGGGTAATGTGATTGTTTGGTTTTAGTCTCTGTATGGACACGTCGCTTAACGCAGCTTAAAATCACTGATTTATATCACTTAAGTTTACAAGGATACAGTATAAGCGGAATTGTTAGATGTTTGGTAAAATGTTAATAAAGTAAGTTTTGAAGAGAATCTTTGGTCAGTGTGTCGAAGTCGAATTTGACACCGTTACGTGTTTGGTTGCAGGAGTATCTGTTTTTCTTTTTAAACACACTTGTTTGTCACTAAAAATAAATTATAGCCTTTGGAGAACTTTTTCAGAAAGTGCAGTTTTCTGAGAAACTTTAATAAGGATACAAAAGTTTCTGTAAAAGCTTTAATGAATGTCCTTCATTCCTCAAGTAACCCTGTCATAAGGAAAAGATGATTATAAAGTTCCTTGAGTATGCGAAAGATTTTGAAATTGAGATCTTTTTCAGAGGGTTTTGACAGGTTAACAGTCTGAGGAACCAAAATGGTGTCGTCAGTCTGTTTATTTTTTATTCATTTATATACATATATATATTATATATATATATATATATATATATATATATATATATATAGTTCTAATGATATATTGAAACAAGTAAAACAAATTTAAAATGGTTTCTCATTAATAAAAGTAATACCACCTGGAAGTAATAAATGCACTGTAATTATTTTATGACTTGTCCTGAGGCAATCCATAACATTTACACAGTGAGGCCTCAGCAGACGTCCAAGATGACTTACAATGATTTAAAACAAGACAAAACAATGTAATAATATGAGAACGCCTCATTTTTAAAAGTGTGATTTCTAGACTTGGAAAACTCATGTGAATTAATTCTGATAACTCTGAATTAATCTGAATTTTTACAGTGAATTTCTATTTTTCCTAGTTATGTCAAGGTATTTCATTGAGTAGAAATTGTGGGTTATAAATATTATTTAAAATACTAAATTATTGACTTGTAGATCTCACAAACAGCTTGAAAAGTCCATTGAATATCCTGCAGACAATGGTGTTGGAGTCAAAAAAGATCAAGAACTTCTTCTCTAAATGGAAACAAGGGGGAAAAAGATGTTTTCTTTTAAATGTCACATTCAGCTTGCAAAATATAAGATAAAAAATATGGAAATATAATAAATTGTTCTGTTCTTTTCCTGTAGGAAACTTCAACAAATCCAACAAATTCAGAAGAAGAAAAAAACGACGAGAATAAGCAAGAGATAGTGAGCCTTGAAGATTATATTAAACATCCTCTGCAGAACAGGTAAAGCCACCCAGGCCACACACATTTAATTTTTTTTTTTTTTTTTAACTGTCTGGAAGAGTTAAAAGTTCATTTGTTTGTTTTTTTTTTATTTTATGGCAGATGGGCTCTTTGGTTCTTCAAAAATGACAAAAGCAAAACATGGCAAGCTAATCTCCGTCTCATTTCAAAGTTTGACACTGTGGAAGACTTTTGGGCGTAAGTATTACTGGGAGAATTAAAACGACACAGACAGCATGATAGATTCACCAACCATTGATTAAATTACAGACTGTGAGTTGTAAGCAACACTGTGGTACTAAAAGAGATTTTGATGTTGTTTTCCCAGGTTATACAATCACATTCAGTTATCAAGTAACTTAATGTCAGGATGTGACTACTCCCTCTTCAAGGTAAGGCACAATATAGTATTATAACATTACGTCAATAATTTTGAAGGCATCTCAATTGATCCGTGTGCTCTTTTTCTTTTCGAAACAGGATGGCATTGAGCCCATGTGGGAAGATGAGAGAAACAAGCGGGGCGGCCGCTGGCTGATTACCCTTTCCAAACAGCAGCGCAGAGCCGACCTGGACCGCTTCTGGTTGGAGACAGTAAGTCCATATTTTCTCCAGTCAATTTAGCTGCATTAGTTGCAACATTTATAGTGTGTTTGTGGATCATAAAGGCTTAGATGTTCTCTCTCTTAATTCTTTGTTTGTTTTTCAGCTTTTGTGCCTTGTGGGAGAAGCATTTGATGACCACAGTGACGATGTCTGTGGTGCCGTCGTCAACGTCCGAACAAAGGGAGATAAAATAGCGATATGGACAACAGACTACGAGAACAAAGATGCTGTTGTACACATAGGGTAAAATTTTAGTCCACATCATAGTCCACTTAAACCAAGCTCATGTTCATCTGTTTTGATTTTGGTGTGCACCCACACACGTCAAAATCTTAATCCACAACCTATGCATAGAACAAAGTACAAACCCTACAATTTTTTACGTCCACTACTTGTGTTTCAGTGTGACTTTAAAGGAGAAGTCCACTTCCAGAACAAAAATTTACAGTTAATGTACTCACCCCCTTATCATCCAAGATGTTCATGTCTTTCTTTCTTCAGACGTAAAGAAATTATGTTTTTGAGGGAAACATTTCAGGATTTTTCTCCGTATAATGGACCGCTATGGTGCCCCGAATTTGAACTTCCAAAATGCGGTTTAAATGCGGCTTCAAACGATCCCAATCCCAATCCTTTCCATTTGTGGTTATTAGGTAGAGCACTAGGTAGATTATTGCCAAATTTACACTGCAAAGGTGGTACAGAAGCTCTTCTGAAGTGGCATTTAGGTCTCTTTACCCAGACTGTTTAATGCTGCACAGAGGTGGAATAAATGCATTTTCACAGCAATTACAACACATTTATTGATACTAGCGGCTGAGGTGGGTCTGCAGGCATAATGTAGTCTGGCTTTTATGCGGCATTGTGCCTTAAAGCCCTGGACACACCAAGCCGCAGTTGGGCTAGTCTGTTTGGTGAATTCCAAACTACTGTGAAAAAGAAATTGAGGTTGTTGAGGAAAACATTCCAGGATTGTACTCCATATTGTGGACTTCAGTGGGGATGAGTGGGTTGAAGGTCCAAGTTGCAGTTTCAATGCAGCTTTAAAAGGCTCTACACAATCCCAGCCAAGGAATAAGGGCCATGTATTACAAAACAACTGGTCATTTTCTAAAAAAAATTTAGACTAACATTTTTAAACTCAACTAAAGTTTTAAACTAAAATGTAAAGATTTGCATACTTTTTAACCACAAATACTTACCTTGCACTAGCTCTACATCTACAACTGTATTACATAGTCACATTGGAAAAGGTCATGCATGACGTAGTTCGACGTACCGACCTACTGTTTACAAAGCGAACGTGTAAACAAAGTCAAACACCCTTTACAAAAAAGGTAAAACAATGATGTTGGTCGATCTTGAAGTTGGAGGAGAAAATGAGGCTATGTTTACACTAGAGCATTTTCTTTCTTTTTTTTTTTTTTTTTTTTTTTTTTTTTTTTTTTTAGGGCTTTTTATGCCTTTTATTGTGATAGGATAGTAGAGAGGTGAGCGGGATCGGCAAAGGACCTTGAGACGGGAATCGAACTCGAGTCGCCGTGAGCGCAGTTGTGCTATATGTTGACGCACTAACCACGTGGCTATTGGCACCGGCTCAGTAGTGCATTTTTATTTTAAAAAGCATAACTTTTGCTACAGTTATGCCTATCTTTTACACTACCTCAGTGTTTTTGACCCTCAAACGCTTTAGTTTGAAAACTCTGGGGTTGTGTTTCAATGTAAACGGACCAAAACAGAGACTTTTGAAAACAATGGCATGGCTGCCCACATTCGCTCTGCGTATGCTTGACGATCTTGTCAACAATAACATGATGCTCATTGTTGTACCCATAGATATGTGTAGGTAGATTCCCCATTCGACCGTTTTTAAGCACGTAGACGTGCCCTCCATCTAAATAATAGGGCATCTACCTATACATATCTATGGTTCTGCATGAATGGTCATGTGACATGCGTTTTCAGTTGGGTAGTGTAGACGGAGATCGTTTCTGAAACACATTGAAAACACCAGTGTAGACGAGGAGCGCATTTATTTTAAAATGCTGTTTTAAAATGAAAACACACTAATGTAAACAGGGCCCGAGATGGACCTTTTTGCCTTACCCTAACTTTTTGGACCAGAATGCAGAGACGAAGAACTAACCACTCGTGACTTTTCCAAAGTTATTATGTAACACAGAGCTAGTGCAAGATGAGCATTTGTGGTTTAAAAAAAGTTTCATAAATTTCATTTGTTTTTTTTAAATGACTGATCGTTTCTCCTTTATTTCTTGGCTGGGATCATGTAGAGCCCTGTGAAGCTGTATTAAAACTGCAATTTGGATCTTCAACTTGTTGATCCCGATTAAAGTCCACTATATGGAGGAGAAACCCTGGAATGTTTTCCTCAAAAACTTGACTTTCTTTTTGGCTGAAGAAAGAAAGACATTAAAATTTGGATGAATTTCAAGGAATTGAATTTGAATTCACGAGTGAACTAATCCTTTAATGCTTAACCTAATTTTACTTCTTGAATCTGTCTGTTAATTTGTATTTTTTTTGTCTATCCACAGGCGTGTGTATAAGGAAAGATTAGGCGTGCCTCCAAAAGTCATCATTGGATACCAGTCACATGCGGACACAGCCACCAAAAGTGGTTCCACCACCAAGAACAAGTTTGTTGTTTAAGGAGCCTTTTAAACAGTGGGTGTTTTTGATAGCTCCTTTCAAATGTTCATATCATTACATTGATATTAAGTATTTTCTCTTAAATTGTTCATGCTATAATTTCATTTCAGATGCTGCAACAACAGTCTAAATCTTTATGGAATTTAAATCTTCATCAGAAGAGACAAACAAAAACAACTGTCCTGGGATCTGACCTTTCACAGGATGCTGTGGAGGGAAACACTAGGAAATTAAAGGCCTTCAGATTTGTAGATGGAAGGGTTTAATCAGAGGAATATTGTATTTACGAAAAATGTACAGTGTATAAAAACAGAGCCACATTCTTTTTTTTAAATGTTGACAACGTACTATTAACTGATCTTTTGCTGGTGGGGATGGGAAGTGTATTCGATTCAATTTCTAAATGTTTTTCTTTCATATTCTGTTTGCCTTTTTTATATTGAGTTGCAGTTACTAATCTTAAGTGTAATTTATTTATTTTTTACTTACACATTTACATTTCTGCTTTGGATTTAGTGTTTAAGTGATTTGGACAGTAAACTGATCATGGTATTTCTAATTACACTATTGAAATAATTCTTGTATCGCAGCTTGAGAATGTCAAAGGTTGATTCTGTTCAAAGACTGTTGTATAAATGTGTATTTTTGCAGTCTTGTTTTACATTCCTCATGTGAAATGTTCAAGGCAGTATTGAGAAAACTGATCGCCGGTTCTCACTTTTTTCCATTGAGGGGGTTTCATGGAGTAGCCTGACGACTTTGTAACAAACAAATTATAGAACCCCTTTCTTGAACATGGGTGCTTATGAAAATGTACGAAAAATGAATGTAAATAAAATGTACAGTGCATTGTCTACCCAGTAAAGAGCATCTGAAATGCATCTGTTGATGATAAATAAATAATCCACTCTGATATTCTTGAGATGTGGGAACCGTTTTCTCATTTCAGCAGGTTGGAAGCTTTCCTTTGCTTATAATTTTATCTATGATGGAAAAAAGGTCATCAGTTTTGCTTTAAATTTACTGTATACATTATTTTAATGACAACAATACAACTTGAAATCACTAATGAATTGATGTATTGGAAATGAATGAAAAATACTCAGCAAAATTGCTTTAGTGTTGTTTGTTAAAGAATACAAGAGTATTCACACTGCTGTACATTAACACCAGGTTGTATATTAGATTTAAATAGTTTAAAAAGAAATATAATTCTTTGTATTATTCATGACCACAGAAATACTTAACGCGGTTAAAAAAACGTCTTGTGCCGCTTAAAAGTTCAACATCCTTACTCTTTCAATTGCTCTTGAGGCTTGTTTCTTAAAACAGCTTGATCTGGATTGCTTACAGACTGAGTTGGATCTTCCTCCACAGGTTCAAGATGATGATCCAAAGTACTCTCGGATAACACAGAAGGTGTCCTGCTCCGGGCATGTCTGGGTCCGTCCTCCTGGAAATGCGACAGGCCTTTGGTATGATAACTAGGGCTGGGGTTGGCAGAGGACAGGGTTCTCTGGCTCCCATTTAGGTAACTACCATAGTTCACAGAGTCCTTTGAGTCCTGCCGGGAGTAGAAGGAGTTGATGTGCGCGCCCTGGTAGTTGTACGCTCTCCAACCTGGCCGTCTCCTGCGGTGACATCTGCATTTCAGGATGCGGATGAAAGCTAGCTTGAACTCCCGGCTGTAGCAGGGATAGATGATGGGATTCAGGCAGCTGTTGAAGTAACCAAGCCAGAAGATGATTTTGAAGACGGTTTCAGGAGGCCGCAGGCTAACATTGAACGCAACTGTTAAGAGAGAAAGCACATGAGTGAGGTTAAGTTTTAACATTAATGTCATGAAATATGGCATATGACATAAGTCTTATAAATTATTCAGATTACAAATTAGATTTACATAGTACTTTTATTAAACAATTGTGGTTTGAATTTGAAAATGAAGCCATTTCTAGAGAAAGTCTTAGCTATGAGGTATATTCCTTGTGCATTATCTGTGATGCTCTGTGAAATTGCCGCCCTGAACAAACCACAGCACATGGGCTTCTGCTGTCTGTCTCTCTCTCATATAACAACTGGTGTGCGCCCCCTGCTTCAAGTACTGCTCACTGCAGAGCCGAATGGCCTCCAGCTCCCCCTCTCTGGATGTCCAGCTCCACCTCTGTGTGAATTAATGGGTAGAGTTAGGGTTAGGATAGGGTAAGGGGTAGGGTTAGGGTGTGGTTAGGTGTCTATCTCCACCCATTACCTCCAGCGAGGGGGAGCTGGAGCTCCAGCTCTTCCCATCTGGCTCTGCAGCAAGCACCCTCTCCCCTGCTTGCACAATTTGTTGTGACTTGATTGTTGGTGATTGTGCCGCCTGCCGGTACAACTGGTGTTTGTTTTAAAGGTCTGTCATTTGCTTTAGCATCCAGCAGGTGGTAGCAATGCTTGCTTAGTAAAACACAACATTTCTGCTTACTGCAAACTGGTGTGACAACTATGACACTAAAAATGTAGTCAATAAATAGTTCTTCTATTGCCTAGTATGACAGGTTTGGATAAATATCAGTGATTTATGGAGCTTATAACCCTTGTTAGTGTGTGCATCTCATGTATCCTTTTCCTCAGCAATGAATGAGCTAAATTAATAATCTAAGTTAATACTTAATTACTATAGTGAACTCTTGAAACAGTACAGATTAGTTGTGTTTACTCTTTGATGGGAACTTGGATGAAAGGTCATGTGATGCATTAGACACTGGTTAAACATATTAATCAAGGAATGTTTGGATGATTATGTTTCAGCTTTTAGGAACCATAGAACTATGTCTGTTAAGATAACATTTCACTGTACATCTACACAGTGTGCTTTATGTTATAATTCAATAAATAGCATGATGATAATATATAACAAAGAACAAAATATTCTGAAATAACATTTCTAAATCTTTTACAATTTCTAAATCTTTTACAAAAACAATTTTATATTGTTTGATAATTAAATGTAACATTTTAAGGGATATTCGTTCAAATTTTAGAAAGCAAGATTAAAAAAAAGGTGTCACTTGCATACATAATAATGCAAACAAAATGTAAATTGATTGTTTTTTCATAAGTCTAAAACTAACCTGTTGAGTTTAGTATTCAAGTGATTATCTAATAAGCAAAGTTTACAGGCCAAATTTAGGCCTTTTGTCCAGTTGATATTAGTGCTGTCAAATCAGTTAATCATATTCAAAATAAAAATTTGTGTTTACATAATGCATAATACTAAATATATATAATTAAATAGATGTGTGTATTTACGCTATCAGTCAAAAGTTTTTAAGATTTTTAATGTTTTAAAAGAAGCCTCTTCTGCTGACCAGGCTTGCAAAGTACAGAAAAAGCAGTAAAATTTTGAAATATTTTTACTATTTAAAATAACTGTTTTCTATTTGAATGTATTTTAAAATTTATTTTATTCCTGTGATTTCAAAGCTGAATTTGTTTAGCAATATTACTACAGTCACATGATCCTTCAGAAATCATTCTAATATTCTGATTTGCTGCTCAAAAGCATTTATTATTAGTAGCAGTAGTATTATTATGTTGAAAACAGCTGAGTAGATTTTTTTTTTTTGTAAAATTATAAATGTCTTTATCCTCACTTTTGATCAATTTAAAGCATCCTACTAAATAAAAGTATTAATTTCTATGAGTCGCAAAAAAGAAAAAGAAAAATTATACTGGCTTCAAGCTTTCGAATGGTATAGTGTAGTATAATGTTACAAAAGCTTTTTATTTCAGATAAATGATGATCTGTGGATCTTCCTATTCATCAAAAAATCTTGATAAAATGTACTCAACTGTTTGTAATAACTGATAATAATAATATTAATAACAGCGAATCAGCATATTAGAATGATTTCTGAATGATCATGTCACACTGAAGACTGGAGTAATGATACTGAAAAATCACAGGAATAAATTACATTTTAAAATATATTCAAACAGAAAACAGATATTTGAAATAGCAAAAATATTTCACAATTGACTGAGCTGAAGAGAATATGGCTAGATTATCTAGTGTATATATACATATAAATACACACAGTACACACACATATATTATATAAACACAAACGTTTATAGTGGACTCGAGTAATCACGATTAATCAATTTGATAGCGCTAGTTTAATAAATGAATGTGTGAAAGCCTTAATAAAGTGGATAACTGCTAAAGCAGTTGTGAGTTAATAACCTAAAAATGAAATGCTTCTTCTGTTTATTGTAAAAACAAAATTTAGCAAGATTTCTAGAAAAAGTTCTTGTTTTCCCTTTTTGATTAAATTTCAGTGGAGGAGCTGTGGATCTGTGCCATTAATTGCTTTAGACTGAGATCCCTGGTGTATAAAGCGGAGGCACCTCAATGCTGTAGCTCTAGTGCATTGACCCACTGCATTCAAAGTACCATGGGAACCATGAGACTTGGCTGAAAAAACGAATTCATGAATGAAGGCCAAAAGAGTATATAAGTAACAAAGATCTAGAAGGCTTTAACATTTTAAAAAGAAGTCATGAATAGACCTTAGATGGGCATTGATTAATGTTAGCAACACCAAAGCAGCTCACACACTTAAATGGTCTCATTATTCTGATTGCTGCTCTTATCAAAGAACTTTTCTAGAACGTAGCTAGAACGGTAGAACGATACGATTCTAAGAGGAAGCAAACAAGGTTGAGATATACTGTCCACAATCTCGCATCCTGTTTTTCCAAGTTGTGGCAGTCAAGTAGCTCACTGGGGTTTCTTCCATTGTCTAGTATGACAGGTTTGGATAAATATCAACGATTTATGGAACATAACTTATAGTCCCTGTTAACGTGTATCTCATGTATCCTTTTCCTCAGCAATTAATGAGCTAAAACTATGAGCAGGTCTTCTTAAGCTGCATATAGCTACATTATCTATTTCATAAAAAGTATTTACATAAATGATTAAAGAAATAAAGAAATAAAAGAGCAATAATACACTACCAGTCAAAAGTTTGTGAACAGTAAGATTTTTAATGTGTTTTAAATAATTCTCTTCTGCTCACCAAACCTGCAAACCAAAATTATTATTATTATTATTATTATTATTATTATTATAAATTTAATTAGCTAAATGATTCAGCATCATTACTCCAGTCTTCAGTGTCACATAATACTTCAGAAATCATTCTAATATGCTGTTCTAGAAATGTATTATTTATTATTCTTCAGAAATGTATTATTATTATCAATATTTAAAATTGACAGTTGAGTTTTTTTTTTCAGGATTCTTTGATGAATAGAAAGATCCAAAGACCAGTATTTATTTGACATAAAAAGCTTTTGTAACATTATACAGTATATATTTATTTTTTATTTCGGAAAGAAATGATAGAATACTTATTAATTAGTAACACTTTTATTTAGCAAGGATGCTTTAAATTGATCAAAAGTGATGATAAAGTAATTTATAAAATTGCAAAAGATTTCTATTTCAGATAAATGTTGTTCTTCTGAACTTTCTATTAATCAAAGAATGAAAAAAAAAATTACTCAGCTGTTTTCAACATAATAATAATAAAATTAATTTTACATGCTTTTGAGCAGCAAATCAGAATATAAGAATGTTTTCTGAAGGACCATGTGACTGAAGTAATAATGCTAAAAATTCAGCTTTGAAATCACAGGAATAAATTACATTTTAAAATATATTTAAATAGAAAACAGTTATTTTAAGTAGTAAAAATATTTCAAAAATTTACTGTTTTTGCTGTATGCAGGCTTGGCGAGCAAAACAGACTTCTTTAAAAAAACATTAAAAATCGTACTGTTCACAAACTTTTGACTGGTAGTGTATATATCATTATGTTAGAGTATGAATGCTTATTTTTGCCACATTATATAAAAAAAAAAAAAAAAGTTATTGAAAAATCAAAATAGTGAGGTAAAAAGTTGCAATCTCCTTTTTCATTTGTTATTTTGTGGTGGTAACACAAAATATAATTGCACGATGTAAACTCGGCAAGAAAAAAGTCTGAATTCTAAATTTACATCTCTCAATTCTGACTTTTTTTTTTTTTTTTTGGAGTTTATAACAGAATTGTGAGGGAAAATGTTTTAACTGTGAAATAAAAAGTCACAATAACCTTTTTTTTTTTTTTTTTTAAATATTTCATTGCAGAAACAGGCTTCCATATTAAAGAAGGCTAGTAGGGAGTGATTTAAAAGACATGAAATTAGCACAGGAAATTGCTTGCCTTGGACAATGATGAATTATGCATTTAGTGGTTATTATGCCTTCCTGAACAATTACGGAACCCATCAAATAAATAAACATGAAATATTGATTTGAGTTGAAATAATTTTAACGTTTCAACGGTTTAAAGAGTTTCCATGTAAACACAATCTGACATTGTTTAACAAACGTGTTAATTTAAAGCATTGTATCATGATATATTCATGTAAATTTGACCTCTGTAGATACAATAATTTAGTGCTGTAATGACTCAGTAAACAAACTACTGTTTTCCACTTAAGTGTTTTTTTTGTAAAATTCAAAGAAAGCCACAGTTGCCTAATTAAGAAGCAGGCCAGCTGAACTTCCAAGCACCCTGCCCTGCTTAGATAACCCTGTCTGGGACAGGAATGACTACTATGTTAATTCATTAATAATAACCTGCCTTTGAGTCTGAATGGCTGCGGTCCAGGGCCTCGTTCTCATACTCCCTGCTGTGACAGCCAAACGGCGGATGCAGCAGACCCCACACTGGGAGCCCCATGAGAGGGAGGAGGAAATAAAGTGCAAAAAGATTTATTCTGTCTTAACCTCCTACTCTGCGGTCTTCCCACTGACCACAAATGTCCAGCTGCAGAAGGCTTATGGGATAAATCACTTGTATGTATTTCATGCGAGTGTACTGGCGCCTCAATTTAGTTGAATAACATCACATAACACAGAATGCATACTTCCACTGTAATTTAAGTATTTTTTGTTTTAATATTTGTATTTTTTTATTATTATTTTACCTTTATATATGTTAGAGTGGGATTCATTGTTCTGTATTTTGTGTAATTTTCTGTAATTTAATTACAATGTAAAACAATTTCTACTTATCTTGCCAAACTCTTATGTAACAAGAAACGCAATTATAATGATTGATTATTTGTTAAGCATTAAATTAAACATAAATAATAATTACACCTTCTGAGGATTGTTTCACAGATCCTATGACATGAGAACAAATATTGACAGTCATAAGCAAAATATAAGGCATCAGGATGTATAAAGACAAACAAAATAAAGGGCTCATTAAGAATTAAGATTTTTTTTTAAAGAATGCCAGTATTTTAACTAAAAAGTATTATTATTCTTACTAACCAAAGCTGTGTAGATTACTTACAAATTGTAATTCATTATCGATTACACTGTAAAAAATAAAAAACAATTTGTTGAGTCAGCTTAAAATAATTAGTTACCCTGCTGCCTTAAAATTTTAAGTTCAGTCAGCTCAAATAAGTTTAGTCAACTTGAAATGTTATGTTGTACTAAGTAAGAACTTAGATATTTGTGTTTCTTAAACTTAACAGATGGGTAAGTAACCCAGCTGCCTTAAAATTTTAAGTTGAATCAACTCAAATATCTAAGTTGTCACTTAGTATAATTTAACATTTCAAGCTGAATAAACTTTTTTTGAGATGACTGAACATAAAATTTTAAGGCAGCTGGGTAACAAATTATTTTCAGTTGACTCAACAAATTGTCTTTTACAGTGTACTTACTGTGATTACTGTGTGAAAACTGTATTAATGTAATCTAAGTTACTTATTTCAGGTAATGTAATCTGATTACTTTTTTTAATCTAACTTGTTTGAAACTTACAATTAAACTCACCATACTGATATAAAAAGGCAAAGAGAAAGAAAATATATTCTATTTTTTTTACATTAACATTGTAAAATTCATCAAACCAGGATTTTCCAAACAGGGCTCAATGGAAGAACTGCAGGGGGCTTGTGAGTTCATATAAAGCTAATAATTAGTTAAATCATAAAAATATAAATTAAATTATTTAAACATTTGAATAAGAGAAAAATATAGAAATAGAAAAATCTAAATATTTCTTAAAAATAGAAATATTCGAGCTACAAATATGCAAATGTTTTGTAAAACTACTGAAATATTTAATTACTAAAATTTTTACCCAAATTTAGAAGCATGGTTTGCAAATTAATTGACATTTATATTAAAGTGGCATTTATATGACCATTATATATTGTGAATATAGTCAAAGCTTTTTAGAAAGGAATATTTACAAGAGAAAAAAAAGAGTCAGGGGGAATTGATAAATTATGAATCACTTACTGCCATTGTGTGAATAATATGTAATTATATAATCCATAAAAAGTAACTGTAATCTGTCCAAATGAAGATTTAAGCAATGAATACTACTAATCAAAAATTAAGTTTTTATATATTTACAGTAGGAAATGTACAAATTATCTTCATGGAACATGATCTTTACTTAACATCCTAATGATTTTTGGCATAAAAGAAAAATCTATCATTTTCACCAATACAGTGTAGTTTTGGCTATTGCTACAAATATACTTGTGCTACTTAAGACTGGTTTTGTGGTCCAGGGTCACAAACAGTCTAATTACGACTTGATTTTCGGAATCTGATTACGTAATCCAGATTACATGTAATCAGTTACTACCCAACTCCGCTACTAACACTACCTGAAATAATATAATGATTGTCTAAATTGGTTAGTTGGTCTCCAAGCCTGGTCTAGCTGATCTGTTGGCTGGTTTTAAAGGCGTTTTGTGCATTTTCTTACTAGTTAGACTAGAATACCATAGATCATATCAGACTGGCGTAATGATTTGTGTGTGTGTTCTCTGGAAATATTTGTGTGTGTGGGCATCAGAACGTTTTTTTTTAGAAACACCAGGGTTTATTTAATAGGCCTAAATGTTGGTTGAGGTAAGAAGTCACATTTTAATTGGGGCAAATTATTACATGTTGTTTACTAAAATATTTGTTTGCCAAAACAATGGTTAGATGTTTTAGTTACCTGAAGTTCCTTTTTTACATTTATTTTCCGTTTCATATTGTTTTCATTATTGTAAAGAAAGAAAGAAAGCTATTTAAACCAGCTTTAAAGTCTTTTCTGGTCTGTCAACAGCTAGCTGGTTTTTAGATGATCAGACTAAGAAACCACTGTAATTTAATTTTTACTGTTATTTTACCAAAAAGTCCCATAATATGCTATTAAATTGCAGCTCTCTGTTTCAGTGTACCCCATATAGTGTGACAACATGAAAGTGAGAGGGGGTACGAATTGTGCAACTGTGTGTAAGAAAGACCTACCAATTGGTAAAGTGAAGAAGAATGGCAACCAGCACAAGGTAAACATGCCAACCACAACCCCTAAGGTCTTAGCTGCCTTCTTTTCCCTGGAAAACTTTAGAAGTTTGACCGTCAGAGAATTTCTCGCCTGATGCGTGCGACCTTTGGCTGCTGCGCCGGAGTCCTCGTGCACCTGTGAACCCCTGTGGATCCTCAGCGTTATTTCACCTGAATTCATAGTTTCCGTCTTTACGCCGGCTTCCAGATTCTTCGTTGTCCGCTTAGCCACTACATAAACACGACAGTACATGACTAGAATGACAATTAAGGGAATATAGAAGGAGCCGAGTGACGAGAACAGTGCGTAAAAGGGTTCCTCGGTTATTACGCACACC
This sequence comes from Labeo rohita, assembly GCF_022985175.1. NCBI lineage: Eukaryota > Metazoa > Chordata > Actinopteri > Cypriniformes > Cyprinidae > Labeo > Labeo rohita. The sequence goes on along the minus strand of NC_066882.1, from coordinate 15,374,843 downwards.
GTGTCATCCGGTGACGGAGGCTCCTTCCATCCTAACAGGGGTCCGATGGAGATGACTAAAGAAAGGACCCAAATCCCTAGCATGGCTAGCAAAGCTCTTCGTCCTGTCACGATGTTGGGGTATTGCAACGGATGGCTCACTCCGATATAACGGTCAATGGAGATTACGCACAGACTCATGATGGATGCGGTGCAACATAACACATCAACCGCTGCCCAGACATCACAAAATATCCTCCCGAACACCCAGTAACCCAATATTTCCAAAGTGGCTGATACGGGTAACACGGTTGTGCCAAGGAGCAAGTCGGCAATAGCGAGATTGACGATGAAATAGTTAGTTGGCGATCGCAGGTGCCTATTGCACACCACTGATAGTATCACCAAGATGTTTCCAGCCACCGCGAAGATGATGAAAGTCCCCAAAGCCAAGCCGAGCGGGACGGCACGGGACAGGTGGAGAGGCTCGAGTTCTGTGCCATTTAACTCTGAAGAGTTGGAAAAGTTCGCTGACCCTTCGTACGCATCCAAAGAATCGCTTCCCCAAAACTGTGTGACTTCATCTTCATTTTGTTGGCTCATTTTGGCGAAAAATGATCTCCATTGCTGACACGTTGGATAGCTGCTTGAGTCAGGTTTCTGTTAAATGACTACAACGTTGCACGATTGAACGTTACTGATAAGCAATGTTGTCATTCTGATGCACTCATGTAATGTGAAAACGAGAATCTGTGTCTCAGGGGTAAGGCGTTAATACCGCCCATTCCAGCTTCAGTCCAAACTCTGAGTAAATGTTGATTTTTTTTTAAACAGATGAAGTGCTGAAAAAGCAAACACAATACACTATAGGGGAGGCTGAAGAGTTTTGAAATGTCTTAAACGTTTAAATAATTTTTTCCATATTAAAGTTTACAATGTGAAACTTGGCAGAAAGAGAAATAAACATGACATTTTGAAGTGGAAAAACTAAAAAAAGTAGTATAAAATAGTAAGTGAATGGGAAAGAAATACATACAAAAGGGGCTAACAACAGACATAATAGACAGATAATGATTTTTAAAATCATTTTAAAAATAGGGCTTTCCAAAATCATAGGCAACTGTCAGCTCCGACCAAGAAAAGAACCTGTTTTAATTATTAAAGCTAAATCTTACATACTTTTTTGTAACACAACTTTTTCAAGCCATCAAGGAAAAAGTTAAACCATACAAAAACATTTTGTGAGGCATAGTGTGACGTCATATGTTGTTTTCTTTGCTTTGTATAAAAGCTTTATACTTTAAATCTGAACCTAGACAAAAGCACACACAACCATGCGACTTTTGTTCCACAATTTTGTCTCATGCAAAGTCTTAATTATCTCCTGTGAAGTCTGAAGATGAGCTCATTGGGTTGGAGACATGAGGTTTTAATCCAAAAGTGTGCCAGGAATAGAGAGCTTTTTTAGATCCTAATCTTGTTGTAATGTTTTTTGATACATATAATTTTTTTTATTATAATTTTTTTATTTACAACATCTTATGTTGCAACTCCTAGATTTTATCAGCTCATGCACTCCCTCTCATGCACTCAACAGACTGATACAACAGGCATCAATATATTTTTATATGATTAAAAAAGGTGTATTTATGTATTAAAAGTACAAGTACAAGCACAATGATTTATTTTAAAGGGGTCATCGGATGCCCTGTTTCCACAAGTTGATATAATTCTTTTGGGTCTTAATGAAAAGTCTACAATATACTTTGGTTAAAAATTCTCAATGGTTGTGTAAAACAACACCCTTTTACCTTGTCAAAATGAGCTCTGCAAAAATCATCCCATTCTGAGGGATTGTTCCTTTAAATGCAAATGAGTTCTGCTCACCCCGCCCCTCTCTTCTGGCTGCTGCTCTGAGAGATTGTTTAATTTAGCAGCATTTAGTCCATAACAAATTTCCTTTTGAGGACAATAAAATATACTACTACTATTTAGCATGTTTAGCCAGGAAAGGTGATTGCAGAGATTCATAAAAAAAAACCCTTATACTCACTTCTGCTGTAGGTGAAGCTGGATCACAAATGATTTGCGCGAACATAGACACATTTATGTAGATCGGGAGGCTCATTCCCTTCACAAACAAATGTAATCCACTGCATCTACAGCAGCTCAGATGTTGGGAGTAAATGAAGACCACTATGTTCATTATTACATCCAGCAATACAACACCTCAATCGGAGATATTCTTGTCTAAATTACATCCCTGCTCCGGCATCGAAACAATGGGGATCGGACTGTTACAGCTGATCTGAGGTAAGACGCTCATGTTAATCAACTATCGTGGGAGTGGCCTCTGTCGGTGTGACGCCACATCTGAGAATGGCTTGATTTGAAAAAGGGGATGTTATTTATACAGATTAATTAAAAACCACTGCATGGATTTTTATCATTATAGGGTAGATTTGTACATACACTGACAACACACATTAACGTTCAGACAACATGTAAAAGTGAAGTTTGCATCCGATGACCCCCAAAATGACCAAAAATCAGTATAAAATGATCCAAAATGCCACTGTTCATGAGACACTTCATAACCAATGGAACTTCACATCAAAGCTGATCACATGATTTGTACATGATTTGTAATTTTTGGTATAAAATATTGTCTACTTTTACCTGCCTTGTCCTGTATTGACCTACTAAATAGCAAGCTGCTGAATGCAATACTGTGAATATAGAAAATATCTAAGATTGTATGCAATATAATAACCCCGATAGTACAGGTACATCTCAGAGACGTCTATTTGATGTCTGCATTTACATCTGCAAGACGTATTTTTTAGATTGTTTGCTCATCTACAGGACGTTTCCTATCAGATGTCAAATACACGTCTATTAGATGTCTTTGAGATGTTTATGATTTAGAATATATGTAAAAATGACATCAGACGTTTGTCAGATGTTCGTACACAGCAGATGCTTTCCAGATCAAATGATCTTTAACAGACATCTTGCAGACATACGTGTCCTATCTGGGAATGTAAACTACCAGTCAAAGGTTTTTGAACAGTTAGATTACTATTCATACTTTTTATGCATCAAATAAACCTGGAAAAATTCTACTTAGCTGTTTTCAACATAATAATAATAATAATAATAATAAACATTTTTGAGCAGCAAATCAGAATGATTTCTGAAGGATCATGTGACTAGAGTAATGATGCAAAAATTCTGCTTTGAAATCACAGGAATAAATTATATTTTAAAATATATTGAAATAGAAATCGGTTATTTTAATTAGTAAAAATATTTTACTGATTTTGCTGTACTTTGGGTGGAATAAACGCAGGCTTGGCAATCAGAAGAGACTTCTTTAAAAACATTGAAAATCTTACTGTTCAAAAACTTTTGACTGGTAGTGTAGTTATGTTCTGTTTTTGTTTCTTCAGGATTAGCTAAATCATTTCAGTGTTAGCAAAATGTCCTTTTCATTTTATGTCTGCTGTGTTGTTTATAGAACAATAAAATTTGTTCCTCATTGATCATAAATGCTTTGACAGCTGAGAATCTGCTTCTTTAAGTCTATTTTCCAATCTAGCTCTTGAGAACGAGATAGGTAAGAGATTAATAAGACATAGAGCTGTTTCTTTAATACAGATTAATCCTAGTCAAAGGTGTTTCCAGCGTCAAATCTTCTTTGACAGCACAATATAGTCCATGCTGAGGGTTAATCTTTTTTTTCCAGAAAACTTGGTCATGCATATGAATTAAGCTCTCGTTGTTCTTCACGTCAGAGCACTTTTATTATGATTAGGGGTTTCTATGTACATGGAGCATCTGAGTCATGATTATTTTTGAGTACTTAAAGTGTGCAATCAGACATTATCAGGTACATTTAATACTTGGAATGAGGGAACATCCATGTGCAAAGTACCTCCTGTGTCCTTTTTCAGAGAACATATTTAGATAGAGATATTTCTGGTTGTCCACGCACCTGGAAGGCGTTTTGTTTGGCAAGGGAACATTGCAACCCCGTGACCTCCCTGGTTATTAATCAAACCCATGGCATCTACTGGTGCCCTGAAATAAGAACACAAATCCATCCACTTAAAATCAGTTTACGATGCCTTGAGATAACTCTGAAAATAATCTTTTTTCTAAACATTGCTCACATAACATAGTCTTATATAGAGTTCAGGTGGTATTGAGTGGCTTTAAATGGAAATAGACTGACTGACTTAAAAGCCCAGGGGAAAACGGCAGCTTGGACAGTATAAACTTATGGTTCATGGACTCTTAAAGGGATAGTTTATTCAAAAATGAAAATTCTGTGCTTATTACTCACTGTTATGTCATATGATATATGATTTTTCCTTAGGACACAAAGTGACAGTAACTCCAAATAGGACAAAGTAATTATATATATTTATATACAAAAGAGATATAAAAGAGAATTTTCAAAATAGGGTTATTTGATATAAAAGAATGTTCTGTGTTTTTTTCACAGAACAAGATCAAATACATCTCCATCATCAGTTAGAGTAAACTATGTGATTGCTTGTTTACAACAAGTCAGCTATATTTGACTTTAGTAGTCTATGTGCTCTGGTTTTAAAATATGTAAGCATGTCAAGCTTAAGCACAGATTTTTTTTTAACTGACGCTAGGGACTTTTTGATACCCAAATCATCAGACTGTGGGAACTAAGAACGCATCACCTTCTCTACGGCATGGGGAAAGTACCGGAGATGAGAAAGGGGACGTGCCACTACCTCTGGACCATGATATAGGCTTAAATGCCTTATCATATGGCGATTTGACGTTTCCCATGAGGTTTACTATACATGTGATATTTAAAATTATTTTTCTGACCTTTTTGGTCTTGATGAATGATTTAGGACCTGGTCCGTTCTGGTTAATTAGCATTTGAGTAGTTCATCAACGTCAGGCACTTTTACGTCCCAGAGGTTGATTTTTATTAAAACCAACATATTTCAGCCTTAAAACTGTCATGGAGATTTTTCACCATGCCTACATCATTTATTCTGGCTCCTTTTCAAATGCCATTTATGTATGAATTTTATTGTTTTAACCTTATTCCAAAGCCAAAGCATTAGAATAATATTAAATATCTTATAACAACATTAAATATTATAAGATGTGATGTGTATAGAAATATGAAGGTAAATATCACTTGTATGTGCATTTCAAATCCAAATTATATCAAAAGTATTCTATATAAATTATGCAAAACAAACCATTTATAATGATTATAATTGTAATAATTGCATAATTTAACAATAAGATTTTACATAAATTAATTTAGACATGTCAAACGACCATTTGCAATGGACTAATTTCATAGCTAGCTCTTTGTATATATTTATACTACGGGGCCCTTGAATGCTTGAATCTGATTGGCTGGCGAAAGTTCTAAAGTGTGCAATGGACCCTTTTTGGAAGCCTGTGATGACGCGTTTCAATGGTCATCATCATCATAAATCCTTTAAAGTTTTTTATATTTTGATTTTTAAAAAAAAATGTATGTACATTTATAACACTATACTTTGTATTATATCACCTTTTCATCAAGTTACAAAAAAACTAGTTAACGCTATCCGAGAGTGTTTCTAATGCTGCGTCTATGGGAGGGACAGTAAATTTGACATTGTTCTCTCTTCTGACTGCCAATATCAGTCTAGCTCAATTTTTTTCTTTTGATTGGAAGTCGTGAAAACACTATCGTGTAGTTTTTCTTTTGCTATTTGAGCAAATGGGAATGCAAAAAATATATTTGTGGTACTCTCCCATGCACTGCTCTCGGATTTTACCCAACTATGACGACTTCCGCTATGAGAAATCCGGAAATGTGAGAAAGGTCTATTATTTTCAGGGAAACGCGTGGCGAACGTAGTTCCAGGCATCTCTTGACTGCATTACATTTCGATATCACTTCGCCACAGGATTTTATTTATTTCAAAGGTCTTACAACACTGTAAAAAGCAATTTGTTGAGTCAACTTAAAATAATTTGTAACCTGGCTGCCTTAAAATTTTAAGTTCAGTCAACTCCAAAAAAGATTATTCAACTTGAAATGTTAAATTATACTAAGTGACAACTTAGATATTTGAGTTGAATCAACTTAAAATTTTAAGGCAGCTGGGTTACTTACCCATCTGTTAAGTTTACTTAGTACAACTTAACATTTCAAGTTGAATAAACTTATTTTCGTTGACTAAACTTAAAATTTTAAGGCAGCAGGGTAACAAATTATTTTAAGCTGACTCAACAAATTGTGTTTTTTATTTTTTACAGTTAACAGCAAAATAACTGAAACAAACAAATACAATAAACAATAGGATAAAAACGACGGATTATTTCCACGTTGCAACAAAATTAACTTAAAGTTTCACTATTAGTAGAGACAATGCTGCCGAACACTTTTGAGAGACGCACAGACTCAGAGAGGTAGGCTAATTCACACGGCTAATCTCTCTCTCTCTCTCTCTCTCTTTCCCCCCCATCTGTCTGTCTGTCTAATTAATAACTTCATTATTAACTGCATTAGTCTCCTATCAACGGGTCAGTCCTCCATTTCTTAGGTCTAAAATGACGTTTTGGAATTAGCAACGAAGGTGTTGGATGAGATGCATAAGAAATTAATCCTACTCACAATAGCGTTTTTAAGAAGTCCACTTCCAGAACAAAAATTGACAGATAATGTACTCACCCCCTTGTCATCCAAGATGTTCATGTCTTTCTTTCTTCAGCCGTAAAGAATTTTTTTTTCTTGAGGGAAACATTTCAAGTTTTTTCTCCATATGATGGACTGATATGGTGCCCCGATTTGAACTTCCAAAAAGCAGTTTAAATGTGGCTTCAAACGATCCCAGATACGGTTGTAAACGATCGAGGAAGAAGTGTCTTATCTAGCGAAACTTTGCAAGTGATGTATGATGATTTTGAAATGATTTTTAAGTTGAGGGAAAAAATACGATTGGAGTTTTTTAACCTACCCTGTCCAGCTGTCTTGAACCAGAATACACAGAGTTCAGGCAGAGCAAGACAAGACGAGCGTTTGAGATTAAAAAGTATTTAAATACTGGACAAAAACCGGACGAATACCATATATATCAAATATATCATCTGATCAATGTCTTGTGGTAACCATAGTATAAGCAGAATAATTGACTTCGGTCTGTTGAATTCTTCAAAAATAATGCACACCGAAGATGGTGATGCGGCCACGACGTCATTTAAAAAAAATAATAATAATAATTCAATGAAAAAAAATCAAAAATGTTTATCAAAGTTGTACTAAGATAAGAACAGGTATTGTTTTTTTATTTTAGGACAACTTTTATGAAAGGTTTTGATCCACTTCAAGTGTTGACTACTATATATATATATATATATATATATATATTCAGAGCTAGCATATAGTAAGAGACAGAATCTGTAATATAAGATGTAGTGTAAAAGATATATCATGGAGAAAATGTTTGCAAAAATTATAGTATTTGTTTGTGATGCATGTAAAGTGCTTTTTAAGACAGTTTACTTTCTTTTTTTCATGCCGAAAGTGCATGTTGAAGAAACACCCACCTATTGAAAAATGAGTTTGGTATACTCTAATTCATCAGGTTTACCATTACTGTTAAGTTATCTTTTGCGAATTCCTCTTACTCCTACTTTCATTACTTTGCTTCTGACAACTAAGTAATGCTGTGAGGATCACTGAACCACTTTAGCCGAAATGCAACCCTTTTTCCTCTCAGCTAGAGATGTTCATATTAAAACAGTGTCAGATTAATGTTGAAATCTTAACATGTCTCTTTTTGATCGTATTTTGTTGTGCTTCAAACTATAAGATACTCTTGAGAGCTCCAGGAATAGGCAAACTGTCAGCACGGTTATAGCTCTCTAAGCCACCATAACATTTCTGCACGTTGACATTTATTAAAATGTATATGATTTATCTCGACAAAACCTTCGGAAGCTAAAGTGCAGTAAACATAAATTAACCTTCACTTTCAGAAATAAAGTCCCTGTGCCAGGTACATTATGCAAATTTCATACAAAGACTTCACATAATTCTATTTAATATAAAGCATGTCATTTTACCATTTCCTTTGTGCAAGAAGAAAATGGCTAGGGGCATGTAATAAAACCTTGTCTGTGGCATTTCTTTCTGCAAAGTGCACCTTTGTACAATCATGTTCAAATGCTTTAAGTACAGCCAGCCTTGTTGTGTCTCATGGGTAAAATGCTCTTTAGCACCCTGTTGTGACACATTTGTCTCAAGCCATGGTGTTCGTATTGCACCTTTTTTTAAACCCCGGCACCTTTGCAGACCTCTCGATGTGGCTTTATCCTCCATCTCAGGTCAAACAGACACCAACACAGTTTTGTTACGGACATGATGTGGATCCCAAGAGACACAAATCTCATTTACACTTCAAGGAGGAAGTCTGAGGCAGCTTGGGCTGAACATGCCCTCGTGCTCTTAGTGTCAGCTATGCTTGTCTGAATTACAGTCAGTCTGAGCTGACGGCTGTGACAGGAAAGAAAGAGGGCTTTCTAGAAGAAATAGCCTGTCTGAAATGTGTGTCGGGGTACATTAGTGTTTGGTCCTTTTGGATGCCATTGAAGAGTGGGAAAGTAGTGAAGTGTAGACTAAAGGTGCGGTCACATTTACAGCTGTTTGGAAAATTTTCACGGGCAGAATCCAGTAATTTCAACAGGAACCCTGTTGAAAGAACCAGCATACCAGCATGGTTTGGTATGTTTTGAAAAATGGCAGCTGGTTTGAGCTGGTTTAAGATGGTCATGTGCTCCAGCTCATAACCTGCTCAGGACCAACTTGCACCAGCTCATGACCAACTAACCAGCTGCTATGCTTCAAAACATACCTAACCAGCATATGCAGTATTTTTTCCAACAGGGAATCCTTCTGTGGTTTAGACAGCATAAATTAGTAGAACTATGTCTTCAGTAGTATATTAACCATGCAATATATGCTGCTGTTTACATACAAGTGTCGCCACAATGGCCGTGCATCCGGGTAACTGACCAAAATGTGACGTTGGTGCAAACCCTCAAATATCCAGGGAGTGTCACTAAACGTTAATGCTCTATCATGCTGGAAATATCACCTACACCAAACCCAACCCTAAACCTACCCGATAGTGTTAACAAATGCAAAAGTGATATAAAAAGGCATTTGCTGATGCAGCTGTGCTATTTTAACTTCCTTATGCCAATTTGAGTTGTTACCGATCTACCGAGCAAACCTTCTAAATTTGAAAACTCATGCATATGAAGCTGTATATGTGACGACAACTTTCAAAAGTGTCAGTTTTTAAAATCGCGCAGGATGTTAAAGTAGTTTTGAAGTCGTAACATAATATTCTACATTCTGCAATTGTGTAAAAATTAGGCTTTATTAATCAAAACTGTGTATCTGTAAATCATATTTTGTGTGAAACGGAATAAGTTGTCAGAGTTTTACTGCCTCTACACTGTAAAAAACTATTTGCTATTTATTCAACTTGAAATGTTAAATTATACTAAGTGACAACTTAGATATTTGAGTTGAATCAACTTAAAATTTCAAGGCAGCTGGGTTACTTACCCATCTGTTAAGTTTAGCAAACACAAATATCTAAGTTGTTACTCAGTGCAACTTAACATTTCAAGTTGACTAAACTTATTTTAGTTGACTGAACTTAAAATTTTAAGGCAGCAGGGGAACAAATTATTTCAAGCTGACTCAACAAATTGTGTTTTTTATTTTTTACAGTGTAGTGTTAATTTCAAAACTGCAGTGATTCGTACATATAGGTACATTTTGCAGAAATTTATATAGAGGTACGTATTTCCAATGAGCTTATGTTGAAATATATTCCTATGCAGATTTTACAAGATGTAGATAGTTTGTTTCTTCATCAGAACAGATCTGGTGAAATTTAGCATTACAACACTTGCTCACCAGTGGATCTTCTTCAGTCAATGGGTGCCATCAGTGCCAATGAGTCCAAACAGCTAAAAAAAAACATTATAGAAATTAACAACTAATCCACATGACTCCAGTCTGTCAGTCAATGTCATTAAGATGTTTTTAACTTCAAACGCAAAAAGATGCAAGTCCTTTAATAATACTATCTCCAGTGAAAAACTCATTTTGTCTGAATCAGGAGAGACATATGCACAGATCAAACACTTTTTACAAGTGAAAACAGTCTAAAAGATTTCTAAAATATGTCAGTAGATTTAGATGTGAAAGGACAACACGAGATGGACTTATGGATTATAGACCAATATTTTGTCCAGAAGCACTGAAAGTTATAACGCCTTTGGTGGAAACACACAGCTTTTTAATTCACAAGATGTTAATTATGGTGTGGATGTGGTTGATTTTTTTTTTTTGTAGATGATTAAAATTTAAAACATTTTTTTCTCTCGTTATTCTCGTGAACGTGCGTCAAAGACTGACACGAAAGATATTTTTTCTTTGCACACAAAAAGTATTCTCGTAGCTTCATAAATAAAGGCTGAACCATTGATGTCATATGGACTATTTTATGGTTCTTACTACCTTTCTAGGCCTTGAACTTGAACGTGCGTTGGTGTCTCTGCAGGGTCAGCTCACAGACTTCATCAAAAATATCTTAATTTGTGTTTAAAAGATAATGTAAGCACACCTTAATAAACCTAAGGAAAATAGCACACTGTTATCTTGCCCATGTGACACACAGCATCCGAAAGAAAGAAAAGCAAGCAAGACCCTAAAGGGCAGTATAGGGTCAAAGCTAAGCTTCCATCTCCCTGAGGCCTAGCGCAGTATGAGCCTTTTACTAGAAGTTGTATAATACACATGGTTACATTGTGAACCACTCAATGTAAAACACATGGTGTCCTTATCTGTTGTGATTGAGGTAGGAATCTAGTCTTTGAAAGCAGCATTCATCCTGGTAGGGAGCTAATGCCAGCGACTTTATTTAACCGATATTCTTTTCAAGTGTAGTCGGGCAAATCAAAGCATCTTTCATGCTGGGATTCCCTCTCAAAAAGTGTTTTCACATTGTTTACATTTCATATAAGTTCAATTTTAGAAGCTTTTGATCAATTTGATGTTGATATAGATGAAATAATACTTCTAAATGCCTTGAAACCTTTTTGATTATGTTAATACATGGTTTTGAGTAGATTAAAAAGTGATATACAAGCACTGGGAGCTGGTTGTGCCAAGAATAGTTTGTTCTTTCATATTCTCAACAGTGAGGACACAAGCAAGTTGCTGAGAGCACAGAGGGACACTTAACGCTTGCTGAATAACTTGATTTAACAACATACTCCAACTCCCCAGGGAACGGTAGTGCAAACAAGGTTGTTTAGGACTTCCTGTGTGTATGAGTTATAGAAACACAGGATTTTTTCGGTCAAATTGTCATAATCAGTTTAAGTGTCCTCTGCTGTCTGTGTAAGGTGGTTGGTTTGATCGAGTTATTTGTTTGACAAGCTTGTGTTATCAAATAAACTGTACTCACAGAAGCTTAGGTTGTTCCGCCGCATATTCATCACTTTGAGAGAAATGTGTTCTTGGGAGAAGAGCGGTAAAGCCACGGTTTACGTAACATGCTTAATCTATGTACAGCATGCTTATGGGAGCAGAGTGACATCCGCTGCAATTGATCTTTAGATATTCTTGGAGCAAACAAGTGACAGTGGCTGAATGGACATTTAAGGAAATTTATAAACATCCCCGGAATAAGAGAAGTGGGGATGGCTCTCTTGATATCTGTCTGTGCCAAGATCTAAATCCAAAGGGGGAAGGAGAGATATTTTCATCATGAGAAATGTTAAGTGTCCTGAGACCCCTCAGTCTGGACATAATGAGGAGAAAGCTTTCTCCTACTCATCATCTTCATTTTTTCTTCCTCTCTATATGCTTTCTCCATAGGCCGTGTGAAATGCAGTGCTCCTTTTAAATTATGCAGTGCCCTGTAATTTATTTGAATCAAGTTTATGCTTTTATTAAGATGGTGTGCCTAAAAAGTTTAAACAAATGACTGACAATAACATAACCTGCAATTATTAATCAAAATAAGAATAATAATAATAATAAAAAGATTAGTTAGAGATGTGGACTGAAGAAAAAAAAAAGTCTATGGTCTTTAATGTGCAAAATGCTTCCATCTAGTGGCCATATTGCTATTATCTATCGATCTATGTGTCTATGCATTTATCTTATCTGTAGTCTGTCTGTCTGTTGGTAATAATTGGTAATATCGTGAAATTATAGATATATAGATAGATAGATAGATAGATAGGTAGATACGTTTTATATTTTATGAAATATGAAAAAGGAATGTAAAAGTAAACTCTCATTGTGAAAAAAAAAAAAAAAAATAGAGAAAAAGAAAGAACGGAAAGTCCAGAGATTTTCGTAACAGTCTGTTTCCTTTGATTTTTGATCTTCTTATTCTGAGCAGTTCTAGGTGTCCTCTTTGGCAGCACGACAGCATTTCACAGACCCGGTCTAATGAGTCTCCTGCAGCCAATCAGAGGAAGGTAGCCCATGACATCTGGGAGCAGATCAGTAAATTCAGGGCACATGCGATGCTCCCTGGGAGAACCAGTCATTTCATCCTTTCAGTCTTTAGATCTTTTTCATTCTCCACCTTGCCGCGCTGGGATTTTGTGATGTTTAGAATGCAGTCCATCAGGCTAACTTTATACCATTGCTCCCAGTCCTGTTTCACCCGCTCCTGAACTTCCTCCATATTTGGCAGCATGCTTATGAAGCCATCAAGGCCCGTGACATTTAATGGATGAGGGGCTGTCATATAGTGAGGCCAAGTTGAGGGGCAGACTGGATCTGAGGAGCTGAGTGAAGAACAGCAGGATGAAATGAGAGTATGATTTGAACCTGACACCAACTTGCCTTACTAAAAAACTTTCAGGCCTGGTTTCACAGACAGGGCTTAAGCCAGGATTAGGCCATTGTTCAATTAGAAGATTTAAGTAATTTTTATAAACATGCCTTAGAAAAAAAACATTACTGGTGTGCACCTAAAGACAAAACAAAGGCACTTATAGGGTAGGACTGTGTAATTGTTTTCTGTGTAACAAAAGTTCAAAAAAGTTACCATAGTTTTAGTGACAATTATATAAATTATAAACAAAGTATGGAATGTATGTCCAGAGTTTTCATGTTATTAGATTTTTAACAAAATTTAAATTTGTACCAAGGGGACATTATACCCCACCTATAATAGTCTGACAAAGCTATTTGTTTTAAACATTTACAGCAAAATCAGAGTTCAGGCAGCTTTAGCTTAAAATTTAAAAAGAATAATCAATAATTATGAATTACAAAATTAAAATAGCCTATCTGAAACATTTTGTTAGCTCATGCTAACTGTCTAGCTAATTAGCTACCAGATGCTAACTTGAGGTAATTTTAAAAATATAAACTCCAAATATTTTTGTTCAACCAACTAGTTAGAATTCATTTGATGGAAAAACAAATGATTTGATGTTCAGACCAGAGTAACTACAGTAATTGCCTAATGGTCCCTGGGGGCATTTACCCCACTGTTTGAGCAAAAAAAAAATGTCGTTCTGAAAATATAATTATATATTTATTAAATAACACGTACTTCCTATCTACAGGCCCTACTGTTCTCATATCATATTTAACTGTGATGTTCTACAAAACAACAAGCTTTAAAACACTTTCTTTCCTCCTGCTGAATATATATATATATATATATATATATATATATTCATTTTCCTCAAACTTGTCTTGTCAGGCTACATGCTACTTCATTGCAATAATCTAGTTGAGACTAACTGATATTGGAAGTTAGAAACATCATTCATTAAATTCATTAAATGTGTTTTTAAAAAGGTTATATCATATTTAGCCAACTTGTTTACAAAGAGAACTTCAGATGTGAATTCAAGGCCTGGTTTCACAGCCAGCTAGGGCTTAGACTAAACCAGGATTAGGCCATAGTTCAGTTAAGACATTTAAGTAATTTTGTTAAACAAACAAACAAATTTCTAAACAGGTTTAGTGGTATTGTTTTGTGCTTGGTAATTCAAATCAGGGTTCAACCATAACCATTAACCATAACCAACATTGTTTTGTGATGTATTTTATGAATAAATAGTAATGAATGAATCAATGGATGGATATATGGTTGGATATACATTATTTATGTAAACCTAAAACTACATGTTTAAACTGAGAATGTGTCAGAATATTATAACTGAATACTGCTTCATTCACTAGGGGCACTGTTCGGAAGCGTAGGTTAAGTGTAAGTGAATTTCTAACGTCAAGATGCTGTCGAGCTCAACCTCTGAGGTAAGCATTGGCAAGTTTTGCCTCTTTATTTGTCGTGTTTATTTAAATATACACGTTGAATATGGAACGCCATTGGGGACAATACCTATTATATGAAACGCGAGAAATCTGGACGCATTAACACGCAAAGTTTGTACGTGTCTTTTTGGTACGTGTAAACGCGAACGTTTTGTACGTCTATACACGAAATTTTTTGTCGTGTTATTTAAAGACACGATCGTTTGTATCGCCTTAACGTAACATTTTTGGCCGTGTATTTTTGTTACGTGTTTCTAGACGAACGTTTTCGTCGTGTAAACATGACATTTTTGAACGTGTAATATTTCTAAGTCTTATTTGATGTGCGACATACTAATTTTTCTGTTTTAGTTGAACTGGTGATAATTTAGGGTCATTGATTAAATACACTCAATGACTGCATGAATTAACATTATATTCTTTTGTAACGTTTTGTAACGTTAGGAATTTGTCCTGTAGGTAAAATGAGTGGTCTCGGTGATCCAACGACCACATTTCCCCTCTGATTAATACATTCGAGGTGTCCACTGCAAATAGCCTACTTGTTGGCAGAACTAAATACACTAGGCCAGTCTAACGTTACCCTATATGTGGAAAAAGTCACCTCTTTAGTCAGCAGTTTCTGTGGCGTAACGTGTAAAGGGAGACCGGGGTTCTATTCCCACTGACAGCGCTTTTTTATTACTTTACAGTTAATAAACGCATTTGTTTTCAATAAAAATGATTTGACTTAAAATTCATTTTAATTCATAAAAGTTACATTTAGGGTAAGGTTAGGGGTAGCGCTCTTTAATATCTCAATAAGTTGCCATGATTTTAATATTGTTTTATAAATATAATGATTTACTGTCAGTTATATTGCAGGATGTTTAATGCACAACAATACTGAGGAGCAAATAGTGACGTTATCTCTCACTATTTATAAGTAAATAGCATCTAAATGTCTACTGAATCCACAACTGTTGCTATTTACACTTGGACTTGGACTGGCTGCCCCACAGTTTACGTTGTATGGTCCGCCTGTTGTAGTGATTCTGTAATGTTTATGTGTCGTATGATTGTGTCTGGGTTTAAAGGTTGAATAAAGATTTGTGAATTGTCATAGGCTACTGGTGCTTTGTTTTCTGCTTTTGGATTTGCCTGATTGTTATAATATAATTGTTAAATTTGTGATTGTTACAATATATTGTTGTTATTACATTATTTTTATCTGATATATACAGTATACATTCAAGATATTTGTATTATTTCCAGTCAAACTGACACCCCAACTTCAAGGAGCATGTCTCTCATACCAGATTGATGCTGGCCCACTCGGAGATTACTCCAGTCATTTTGAAAAAAAACAATAGCCACAGTATTTAGTATTTAGCCTTTGCTAACTTTATTATTCATTGTATTTATTAAAGTTGAATGATTTATGGCATTTATTGGCGCTATTATGTATAATTATTGACACCTCACCGTGGACCTCACTAATAATTAAACCCTGGCTATGGCCGTATCCAGTGTTGTATGTTCTATGTATGTTAATATATGTTATACATATGTGTATATAGCCTATTACATCACTTATGTCTTATATAAGTCAACTGAACGCAGTCTGTAAAAGTTCTTTGACAGTTTAATAAAAAATTTCTAAGAGCCATCATAGAGAGCAATCCACTTTTCCACGTTACCGGAGACAAAAAACCTGCATGAGTACAAACGGGATGAGATGACACAGCACTGACATCACAACCAACGTATAAATGCATCATTGACTCTAAAGTTTAACGCCTGCCTATGTACATGTCAACGTAAAAATATGATCTCATTCACGAACAAATGTTACGTGTGACGTTTGCATACGTATTTGCTTACCTAACAGCACGTCATCCCTCACGAAAAGAAATGTCGTCTGATGTTTATATACGTATACAGCAACGTGCCATCCCATCACAAATGCAAATTAAATCCTAAATAGAGCAACGCTATTTGCTGTTGTGCAGTCTGACGCGACACCCGAACATATACTTCGTATTTACGCGTACAAACTTTGCGTGTTAATGCGTCCAGATTTCACGCGTTACATATAATAGGTATTGTCCCCAATGGCGTTCCATAGTTGAATAACCCCTAACATATTCCACAACCTTGTAGAAACGTGCTCCATATAACCGTTTTATATTAACGAATGGAAGTTTCAAAGAAACGTTGTGTTCACACAGAACGCATTTGTTGCGTCGCGCTCGCGTTTCGAACTTTTTCAGCGCCTTATAGTTTTTGGTTTTATTTGCAGTAAAACCATGGTTAGTTTTCGTAAGGGCTATGAAAATGAAAGCCGTTTTTTGGTGTCATGTGCCATGTATTACGATATTTGTGTGTGTTTATTTATGAAGTTCAGGAAGTTACACTGTAGCAGAATTTCCATATGGAACAACAATACAAAAATAATTTTAAGGAACGACTTTTTGATACTAAAAATAGAATATTTTGGTGGGCTGGTAGAAAGTACTGGTCAACAATAACAACAGCAACAACAAAAACCTTATTAGTAACTACTAAATGAATAATTAGTACTGATTTTACTGATTGTATTTCTCTGCTTGTGTTCATTATTGTTCCAGATTGACTGTGAGTCTGTTTTAGTGGTGTTGATTTGCAGTATTTTTTTTGGCAATTACATTGCTAGGTTAATTTTGTTATTTTATGTAATGCAATCTTACTAACTCTACTTAAACTCTATTTGAACAATGTGCAGAGTAAAAACTGAGCATAATTACATATCAGTTCAGTGGTGCAAATCCTTTCTTATGATAATCATATAGTTTCTTCTGATAATTATAAAAATAATGCGATGTGAAAGACATTATTCCAGGAATCTCTTGTATGCATCTACCACGGTTCCCTCCTTGATTGCAATTCATTCTCTAAATGACACAGCACTCCTAGTGGAGTGGTTTCTCTTCAGTTTGGGCCTAATTTATTTTATTTATTTATTTATTTTTTTGGAAAAGAGCAGACTCAAGTTGTTTGTTTGGGAAAGAATGATTAAAGAAGGTGACATTCAGCATCAAGAGGGTAGCACAAATACTATGAGTCTAATCTATCACTGGAATACATAATGCATCCACTGGGCTGCATGCTGCCACCACGCAAATGTGAGTGGACGTTTTCAGATGGGCCTTATTGTGCAAAAATGATTACTTTCCCTCCACTGAAAAATGCCCCTCTGATTAAATGCATCGGTGCATCAGAAGGGACCGTGCTTTGTGTGGCTTGCCTTTACTTATGTGTGCGTGTGTGAGAGAGAGAGAGCTCACATTGGCTAATCTTTGAGAAAATTCAAGTTTTGAAATAAGTCCAGGACAATCACATTTTTAAAATGAAAGCAAAAAAAAAAAAAAATCACACATACCCTCCCACGTCTCACCCAGCCTTTCTCCGTCAGGCTTTATTAGTGTTTGGGGACCTTATCGTTTTAATAAAAGACTATTTACAAATCAACACTTTTAATTAGACAATGAAATTTGTTCTGACTTGGTTCTTTATTTTAATAACTAACATAGTTTAATTGTTTGATATTTTGCTAGATGAACTCCCATTGGAATGCACAATTCAAGTGGATCCTCTTTAATAAGCTGTTTATTTGAAATTAATTGGTCAATTAAATATACTCAAGGCGTTGAGTATGCATTAAAACAGTTGCAAACAAACGCAGGCATGAAATAAAAGTGAATTTTCATAGTATGTTATCAATGCAGTCCTCAAAGGACTGCTTAATATTACATATATTAATATTATTACTGTAATATTGCTGAGCCACTGAATGTTTTGTACATTGTGGTTCATTTTTTCCAGAAAATTTAAGATAACAAAAATTACAAGTTTTTTACAGTATTTACAGAGTTATAATATACAGTATAGGAATTATTTATTATTATACATATTGTAAATTATAAAATATTTCAAAATCAATACGTTATATCTGCAGATGCATTTGCTGAGTCACTCTGTAAAGTTCATTCATCATTACTGCAAAATATTTTGCCATAATAAGTGACAGACTGTGCACTATCTCTCACACACTGCATCTGCTGGAAGTATTTGTCCATATTAAAATGCCCGAAACGTCTTGCTCCTCATCTAGGCGAGCCAAAAGAGCTGAGTCAGCCCTAATTTTCTCAAGCGGCTTCCCGTCGTGTCTCTGAAGTTCACTCCGCTGTCAGTCATTCTCAACCGTCCCACGGTGGCATCAGTCCCGGAGAGGAGTGGCACTGTCTAGAAAAATTAGGCACACCCCAATAATCTTTAATATTGTTTCATGAAGCATAATTAAAAAGGCTTTATCATTGGATAGAGGACAGCTTCAGTAATGAACTGTCTCCATTCATGCAGAGAGCCATTAATACACATGCAAATACGCACACATGTGCGCTGACTTGCGCACACACACATATCAGATGCAACCTTCGCATCCACATATATGGCATACTGTCAGTCTGTCTATTGAGTCGCAGTGATGAAATTAAGGGAGAAAGTATCTTGTAAACTGCCTCCTTCTCTCTTTTTCTGTCTCTTAAGGTCATTTATTCCCTCTGCTTTTATTATCTCTACTTTTACAGGGTGATTATGTTTCAATGACAGACGAGGGGAAAGAGAGAGCGAGTGAAAACGGGAAAGCGAGCGGGAGAGAGTAAAGCTAATAAGTTAATGCAACGTTACTGAGAAGAGAGGGATGATACATCACTTCGGCCAACTTAATGAAATACTGAATCTGCCTCCATTACTCACAAACCAATACAGGAGATTACATTTCATAGCAAAGAAATCTTTCTCTCTTTCTTGGCTTTCGCACAGCTTTAAAGAACGTCCCGCCTACTTCATTCAGCTGGCCAATATGCAGATTATATTGTATGAAAGAAATATGAAGCCTTTTATTAATTTAAGGTGTGTGTGTCTCAAAGTGTGCATGTTTTAAGGAGCTTTCAGAGAGAAAAGGTGCAAAGACAACTTCTTTTTCTTTTGTAGATAAAAGTGTCAGTGCTGTAAGTGCCTTACTGCATTTTTACTTATTGCAGGTTTGGACAAAAACTGAATGATAAGACAAATGGCAGTAAAAAAAAAAAAAAAAAAAAAAAAAAAAAATAAATTTCAGTTAAATTAAATAAAATCAAATTAATGAATGAAAGCTTGATTAATTGTAAATGACATAATTGAATATATACAGATTTATTCATTAATATGTAATAGGGTACAATGGGCTAAAGGCACCTTTGATATTATTTCCCTCTAAACCACTAGATGGCAGAAAAACGTTGCTTTCCAAAACATTCGCTTTTCTAGATACACATGCAAATTTGTCTAATCCTTGATGCGATCGTGGGCAGCAGCGCAAAATCTATTCTGTGCTTACTTGATCTAATATTTTATGTTTTTTTTTTTTTTTTTAATGTTGTATATTTAAGTGGCAAATGAGAATCGCTAAAATTCTTAAATACATCTTTAGACAAAGGTCTTTTTAATGATTTTTAGTTTTGTTTAAGATAATTAAAGCAACAGGTTTTAAATAACGAAAGAATATGCAAAAGTATGGTATTTGGGGTAAAAAGCGCCCCTGCTGTTGGGGATAAAAGGCACAATAATTAACATGATAATTAACAGAAGGCTGACTTTTCCATTTGTTGACATGACATTTTTAGAATCAGATGGTAAACATCATATATTATGTTGGGTGTCCATCTTAGTGATAATCATCATGTTTAGAATGAAACCATCATATTTAAAAACATGCTATTAATCAAAATATCATTTGTTGTTACTGCTGTAAATCTATATTAAATTACTATGGTATCTCCTTCAATGCTTTCAGAATCTTTGTATTTTAAAATGATTTTATTTCTGTTTCTCTTAAAATATATGTTTTATATGAGCATATTTTAATGACAGTATATTTATTGAACAAAAAATAATTATTTTATTTATCAAAATAAGCAGAAAATTGTACAAACTTTGCTAAAGTGATTGTTTTGAACAAGTAGTAACTTACACATTATTAAAAAATAAAACATTATTTTAGCTTAAGTACTTGTATCAATACTGTATGCCTTTTACCCCATGCTGGTGAGCCTTTTACTCCTTGCCACCTCATACATTTATAAGATTTTTAAAGAAAATAAACAACTTCTATTATTTATTTTTACACAAATTCCTTTGCTCTATAAATGTTCAGTACAAACGTATACGTATTTTTTTCTGCAGTCTACATTTTGAGCACAGTGAAAAGCACATTTTTTTCTTAGAATATGGGCATCCGATATAAATGGGCATCCGATGACCCCTTTAAAGTTCTGCATAATTAAGAGCATGGCCACTTGAGTGACAGGTGGATTGCCACTGCTGTCACCACTGTCTTGCTAGGCGGGCATGGTTGTACAACAATAATACTGTTTTTGTATTATAGTAAAGGCTAATTTTCGGGTTGGGGAAGGTGTAGACGTTAAAGGAGAAGTCCACTTCCAGAACAAAAATGTACAGATAATATACTCACCCCTTGTGATCCAAGATGTTCTGTCTTTCTTTCCTCAGTTGTAAAGAAATTATGTTTTTTTAGGAAAACATTTTAGGATTTTTCTCCATTTAATGGACTGATATGGTGCCCCGAATTTGAACTTTCAAAATGCAGTTTAAATGCGGCTTCAAATGATTCCAAATGCGGTTGTAAACTATCCCAGCCGAGGAAGAATGGTCTTATCTAGCGAAACGATTGGTTATTTTCATTTAAAAATACTATTTAAATACTTTTTAATCTCAAACGCACATCTTGTCTTGCTCTGCCTTAACTCTGCGTATTCTGGTTCAAGACAGTTAGGGTATGTCGAAAAACTCCATATTTTTTTCTCCCCCAACTTCAAAAATCATTTCAAAATCATTCTACATCGGTGCAGAAGTACTGACCCAGTCTTTGCAAAGTAATCATGCAAAGAAGATCAGCGAAGGTAAAATAGAAGGTAAAACAGCGATATAGGATGATTTTGAAGTTGAGGGAGAACATGAGATTGGAGTTTTTTGACATACCCTAAACTGTTATGAATTGGAAAATACTGAGTTCAGGCAGAGTAAGACAAGACAAGTGTTTGACATTAAAAAGTATTTAAATAAGATAAGATAAGATAAGATAAGATAAGATAAGATAAGATAAGATAAGATAGATAAGACCCTTCTTCCTTGGCTGGGATTGTTTACAACCGCATTTGCGATCATTTAAAGCTGCACTTTAACTACATTTTGGAAGTTCAAACTTGGGGCACCATTAAAGTCCACTGTATGGAGAGAAATCCTGAAATGTTTTCCTCACAAAAAAACATAATTTCTTTATGACTGAATAAAGAAGAGCATGAGAATCTTGGATGACAAGGGGGTGAGTACATTATCTGTAAATTTTAGTTCTGGAAGTGGACTTCTCCTTTAATAAAACACAATCTAATAGGTAGAACAATTAATTCCATTGTTAGTTTCCGGTCGGAGCTGTATCCCTTCTAGCCACAACCGGAGTGCCGTGTGGTGACACCCCAAGATGGCGAAGACCGGCTCCGTCCACTATGAGCTTCAAAAATGCTCTTTAGAAACCTATGGGTGATGTCACAGACATTACATCCATGTTTTTTTTTTTCTTTCTTTTTTTTTTTTTTTTTTTTTTTTTTTTTTTTACAGTCTAAGGTTTCTACAAAGTGTATAATTTCCCAAAATGTCATGTGCATTTTTATCACATCCTTACAGCGCAAGAGTATTTCTTGATTTAAACTGGAAAAAAGCCTGTCTAGACTGATTTTTTTTTTTTTTTTTCTGATGTCTGGACTCTACCTGCAGGTTTAGAATGACATATGCTTCTGAACTGGTAATTTGTACTTTCTCTGAGAAGTTACACCTTATGTTGTCATTTTAAATGTCATGTCGTAACCATACACAAAAAAGGCTCTTTTTCTATTGATGGTTGTCCAGAAATACCCATGTGCTGTGAAGGTGCCTGATCCTTTTTTTGAAAGGCTCTTAAAAGCATGAAGTAGACTTTAATTTTCTTCTCTGCTGCCTTTTGACATCACAATAGTTGAAGGATTTGAGGACTTGTGCATTTTCTTTATATGCCATCTACCAATCAGTGTTGTCATGTGTCAGTCTCCTACAGCATAACAGTTACATGCTATGATATATTTGAAAACGCTAAAACAAAGCAGCAGATTTCAATTAGTTTGGCTCTGCTAGTGGCGCATAAATGACATTTTCACCTTTGTGAAAATTTGCATATAAACAATATATGCTAATATTATATTCATAACACCTGCCCAAAATACTGTTATGTAAGTGAGGAAAGTGGTTGTTCAATAGGCATTTATAATAATGTCTTAATTCCTTTTCCCACTTCGGTAGTGAAGCGGGCAACAGGGTTGTACTAAAGACAGCTTCTATTAAAACTGAGATTAAGATTCAGCTGCAGTCCTGCAAACTATCAGTGTGGATCTCTCCACTAAAGCTTTAAAGATTAGTTCCTTCCCGCAGCTGAATAATGAGGGCTACATACAGCACATAGAGAAGGATGCTTAATGCCTTGTTTTTATTCATCTCTATATTATTATCAATTATTTTTTTACAATTATTTTTTATAAACGTACTACAGATACATGATATTGGTACCATATTGGTTATTTGTTTTTTTGTTTGTTTGTTTTTTTTTTTATTATGTGAACCTGATCTCATGACAAAAACATACCTATGGGAACTTTTTCGCAAGATGCGAAATAATTAGCGTCATGTACATTTTGTGACATATTTGATGTGAAATGTCCACTGAGTGGCACTAAAGGACTCTTTGTTTTTTTTTCCCCCTAGAGCAGATGAACGTACAAATGGTACATTTTATGTGATGTTGTGTCACCACAGTTCTAACTTCTCTGTTGAGTAAAATGTCCATTTTCCACCCTCTGCCAAATTATTATCCCCTCTCATTGAAATCGCTACGTGATTGCCTAATCCTAACCCTAAACCTACCAATACAGGGGGTAGTAATCTGGCAGGGGTCAGAATTTGGCACAACACCAGAAAGCAAAACATATGGAGCTGTAATCATAACTGTTACAAGTGCTTGCTGTTTTACCACCTGTAGTGTTCATTTCTGTTGGAAACTGTAGTGATGTGTACTTATTGGTTCGTATTCTGTGTCTTGTTGGTGATATGACCACACATATTTGAAGATTTAACCATTTACTCACTCTGTGATGGAAAGGGGCCCATGGAACACTTGGTAACTACATTTAGGTTATCTTTTATCCAAACCTGTATGTCCCAGCTGGATCCTAACCCAGTGTCTTGAGCCACAGGTGAGGAAACTCTCTGGACAGAAAAGTCCATCACAAGTCTCACACATAGATTTTAAGAAGTAATTTTTATTGAATTTATCTTCCCCTTATATAGCATGAGGTGAAAATGTTCAGTTTTACTTCAGCATAATCAGTGGCACAGTTTTATTCCATGTGGCTCAACTTACCCTCAAGCCATATTTTGAAAGCAGTTTATTTTAAACCCAAAGTGATTATTCACAACTATGCACCACATCCTGAAATGTATATACAGTACATATTTAAGTTGGACTAATTACTGTCATGTGCTCGCTTTGAACACGGCGTTAGTAAAAACTGGCTCAACTCGCCGTGCTTTCCCCTAATCTTTAGCACATCTCAGAATGAATATGCATTTTTCATATTGTACATTGTAATGTTGTGATGGCTAAAATCATTTGTAGCCATTAAATTGATTGAATTAAAATGATTTGTATGCTATTTTTTATTTGTTTAGACAAAATAGTATAGAACTTTAATGTTGGCCATTTATCAGCCATAACATAATTATCAACTACAATTACAATATCAGTGCATTCCTATTATGTGCTAAGATTGCAGTGTTACTATGGTACTCTCTGAAGTATCTTGGATTAACATAAAACTACTAAAACAGTAGATTTTTGTAAGAAGATATATAACTAAGAGTTAGAACTTTGGTTCTCCTACTATTGTGACGGGCCATTTATAATTGTTAAACACAGAAACTCATGACTCTTTTATCAGACAGTATAACCTTTAGGGGTTTTATTTCTCTTCACATCTAGCAGAACATTAACCCTCTATTTCAGTGGTTCTCAACCTTTTTTGGGCCAGCGCCCCCCTACCCATTATCCAGGCCCCTCACCACCCCCCATCAAATAAATCATAGTCTAATTGTCCTCACTGAATATTAAAGTTGATTATTATTAATTTGTTTATAATGAGGACTGATATTATATTTACAGTAATTCAAATGTATGGAGTCATTATGATTTTTAGGAAATTACTTTATTTCAAGGATGCATTGAATTGATCAAAAAAGACAGTGAAGTACTTTTTACAGTAAATTATTTTAAAATAAGTGTAATAACATGAGCATGTTGGTGGTTTTCATTGCTATAGCTTCAGTGTTGTTGAGATGTGGATATATCTTGTTGCCCCAAATTTAAAAAGACTAAATAAAAATGACATAATGGACATTTACACATAAACCCTACTTTACTATATTTCATAGATTTTGTGAGAATATTTCAAAGTTTACTTAAGAAAAACTAAGTACAACCCTAATTCTAGAAAAGTTTTGTAAATATAAACATTTATTTATAAAATATTTATTGATTGATTGATTTGAAGTATGCATCCCACTCCAAAAAAAGTTGGGACAAAGGCAAAATAAAAGTGAAAAGGTTATAGAATAACCAAATAAACTGCTTTGAAACACAGCAAGCAGGTGAATTGGTAATAGGTGAATGTATCATGTTTGGCTATAAATGGAGCTTCTCAGTCTTCGCAAGCAAAGCTGGATCATGGCTCAAAATTTGTTTATATTAACAAAATAAAACTAAGTTGGCAAGTGAAAACATTGGATTTTTTCTTTGTACTTAAGTCAGTTAAATAAAAGCTAAAGAGAACAAATGACATATTCTTAATTTTATTGCATTTCACAAAATGCCCCAACTTTTAATTGGGGTTGTAGAAAGATGGGAAACATGTACTCCTCATTTTCAAAATAGTTACTATTTTAGTGCTGTCCTGATTTATATATTTGTTATAGTCAACTCAATTTCAAATCTTTTTTTTTTTTTTTTTTTTTTTTTTTTTTTTTTTTTTGTCAGTGTGTTGTGCCAGCTATAATAATAAGAAATGTTTCTTAAGTAACAATCAGCATAATTTCTGAAAGATCATGTGACACTGAAAGCTGTAGTAATATACTGTAGCTTAGCATGAGAAGAAAACACATTTTAAAATATATTCACATAGAAAGCATTTTTTAGAAAGCATTTTTCCCAGCATTTTTACTGTTTTTACTGTAGACTGTTTTATTAAACAAACAAATGCAAACTTTTTTTATGAACCCATTAACAAATCATACTGACCTTTTTTTATTGGTAGTGTATATTATAGGCTATATTTTACTTATAATATATAGACCTGTTTTGAAAGCATGTATCTTAACCCCCAAAACACCTCATACATAATTTTATTTATTTATTTTTTTAATGTCATTGAATGGCACATGACATTCATCACATTTTTGATTTATCATTTTAAGTATCATTATCATTAGAAGCAAAAAAGGAGCAAAAAAGCCACGTGGATATAAATTAGGCTATATTTGTGAGCTTTGAATAAACTCTTTAGAAATTTGGTATTCAAACCAACCGCAGCTAATCAGCAAATAAAACGTATTAATATTAATTTTTCTAAACAAGAAAAAACATCTTTTGCTTCATCGTGTCTAAATGCTTGCTGTTGTTTTGGCGCAGCAGCTGCGCTACAGAAAGTCAAGCAAACACTGAAGTAATGAAGTCGTTGCTAAGGAAATGATACACAGTCAAGTCTAGGAGCAGGAGTATTGGTGTAACCTAGCAGCGAACACCACTTCTACACTAGCCGCGAACAGCGCGACACGTGTGTTAAAGCACATAGATCCCGTTGTAATCGGTCCTCCAGTAACAACTGAGCGCGAGCGCTACAATAAACGGATGCCGCGTTCTATTTCTGCCTGCGGGATTCCACACGCCGGCGCTACCGACAAGTTGAAAATAGGTATATAAAAAGTGCGTTTTAATGTATCCAGTAGAGACAGCGTTAGGATGAGGCAGACCATTTTCTTTTGCAAGTTTCAGCTCATACATCTTTGGTTTAAACTCGTCTTGACCAAACGCCCCCCCAGGAACAGCTCAACGCCCCCCCTTTCAAAAATATTGCTTCCAGCGCCCCCCGATGCTGTCTGAACGACCCCTGGGGGGCGGTACAGCCCCCGTTGAGAAACACTACTCTATTTGAACACAGATTTTTAAGTGTTACTTACTTATTCTCAGGCAAAATATCAGCCTTTCATTTACCGTATTTATCCATCCATCCATCTTATATATTAATTCATTCATTCATTCATGTACTTATTCTTTGAAATTTTTCATTCATTCATTCATTCATTCATTTACTTATTCTTTTATTTTTTTCATTCATTCATTTACTTATTCTTTTATTTTTTTCATTCATTCATTCATTTTTTTTATTCCTTCATTTGCTTATTGTTTTATTTTTTTAATTAATTCATTCACTTATTCTTTTATTTTTTAAATCATTCATTCATTCACTTATTATTTTTCATTCATTCATTCATTTATTTACATTTTTATTTTTTTCATTCATTTATTCATTTGCTTAAACCTTTATTTTTTTATTCATTCACTTAATTCACTTATTCTTGTTTTTATTCATTCATTCATTCATTCATTTACTTTTTATTTTTTATTTCATTCATTCATTTGCTTATTCTTTTATTTTTTAATTCATTCATTTAATTATTCTTTTATTTTTTCATTCATTCATTCATTTGCTTATTCTTTTTTCATTCGTTCATTCATTTACTTATTCTTTTATTTTTTTCATTCATTCATTCATTTGCTTATTCTTTTTTCATTCATTCACTTATTCTTTTTAATTATTTCATTCACTTGTTATTTTGTTTTTTCATTCATTAATTCATTTACTTTATTTTTTTCATTCATTCATTTGCTTAATCTTTTATTTTTAATTCATTCATTCACTTATTCTTTTGTTTTCATTCATTCATTCATTTACTTTATTTCATTCATTCATTTGCTTATTCTTTTTTAATTCATTCATTCATTCATTTACTTATTTTTCATTCATTCATTCATTTGCTTATTCTTTTTTTTCATTCATTCATTCATTCATTTTTATTATTATTTTACTCATTTATTCATTTACTTGTTCTTTTTTCATTAATTAATTAATTAATTAATTTGCTTATTTTTATTTTTTTAATTAATTAATTAATTAATTCTGGTTTCCATTTTAATGATAAAATTTAATTTTAGTAATCAGTAAGCATGCTTAATTAATTGAAAACATGAAAAATCGACAATTTAACAATTGATTAATTTTAACAAATTAATACAATTGTAATAATGAAAAAGAAAAGTTTAATCAGTTACTTTTTTCACGAATTTCTGATGTATTTATCCAACATTTGGCAAATTCCATGACAATTCATGTTATACTGTAAATTCCATTTTTGTGGCTAAATTTTTAGGTTTCTGCTTTGCAGAAATCACAGGGACTTACCTCTGTAAAGCTGACATTGTTAGCAGCAGATGAAGTACTCCCTTAGAATCATCTGGTAGCACAAACATCTCATTATTGCGTTTGGTAATAAAGGAAGATAACTCCGCAAATGTTTGTGTTTTTTAATATTAAAGAGACAACACTGCCGGCATTATTATTATTCGGCAGGCGAACGCGCGCATAAATGTTTCACAGTCTAATGTTCTCCCCTACAAAGACCTCAATTATGACTTTGTTTTTGAGAGTGAGTAGAGAGGAGCCCAGGGCAATCACTTATTCTCTGTCCGGCAGCAAAACACAGCTAAATGACTTTCTTTATTCAGAAGGTTCCGCACTGACGGCTCTTTAGTGGAGTGCTGTGAGCCAAACGTGCAGGATATACTAACACCCTGCCTCTTTCAATGACACCTTGAGGCACAG
This sequence comes from Labeo rohita, assembly GCF_022985175.1. Taxonomy (NCBI): domain Eukaryota; kingdom Metazoa; phylum Chordata; class Actinopteri; order Cypriniformes; family Cyprinidae; genus Labeo; species Labeo rohita. The sequence goes on along the minus strand of NC_066882.1, from coordinate 15,346,374 downwards.
GTGAGATGGTTTTGGTTCAAAAACACAGATTTGAAGCTGGATCTGCGGCAGCCAGATGTTATGGTGACGGAATCATGATTTCGTTCATCAATTCTCCGTCGCTGGAGACATACACCACAGGGCGGGAATTGTTTGTGCATGCTAATATCTGTGTGCAGAGAGTGTTTGTTTCTCTCGGGCTGCTTTGTGTGTCGGTGCAGTCACAATCTTAGATGTTTTTCACCCTCTCATAACTTACATGACCTGTCAGCCTTACATCTTACATCTTCCAGCACTTAAAACTCAAATGAAAAAGTCCCGCTGTCATCTCCGACCCACACACTCCTTCAAATGTGTCTCTTCACCCAGGCATAACGGCTGATGCTCTTTCTTTCTCTCTCTTTTTTATTTCTACTGATCCGAGTTCAGCAGAACTGTTTCTTTAATCATTCCCAAAATGTCTTTTTAGGCCACTGAGGTTTATCCCAGAGCAGCAGAGTTACGCTGTTTGAGAAATGAGAACATCGTGTTTGGTGAACAATGCATTAATGTTGCTTTACGCAACTCCTGTGCATTTGAAGAGCTCGCAGTGATGAATTACTTCACTCAGCCGTAGCTAATGTCTCTGGAGGTGTTTTTTTTGAAATGAATGAAAATGGATAGCTACAGGGAGGTATCACTAAACCAATATTGAAAAAATCTAGTACCTCAGTGACAGCCAAGCCAAAGCGGCACACAATATTCTGAGTAAAACAAGGAAAAACACTCATGCGTGACAGTATTTTGCTTCAAGTTCTTAGCGTACAAATAGTTACAGTCATTGGCACCCCACGCATTTGCATTTTAAGTCAGAGCCTTCATTGTCATTCATGCTGTTAAGAAACACCTTGACACAGCGAATAAGACACCCTATGGAAATCGTACATCACAGTGTTTTACAGCCAATTTATAGTACTAAAGAATCTATTGATATTTTTTTAAAAACTCTCAAACTAGATGTGACTGCTACTAACAGATGCATGACATGACACTGAATACTTAAAAGATTCACACCAAATGGAAGATTGTTTTGTGATTTACTCACTCTCATGTTATTCCAAACCCTGTATGACTTTCATTTTCCCCCATCCATTTAATAAAAGTCTGGATCCGTGTTATTTGGATAGCAGAAAACTCCAGAATAAATTGGGACCTCCATTGAAGAAATAAAGGCATTCAGGCTTGGAACAACATGAAAGTGAGTACATTAGTACCATTTTTAATTTCAGGTAACTATCCCTTTAAAATGCCCTAGTTAAACTTCATTTTAAGCAATCAACAAATCAGGAAATTGTTCCCTCTGTAATTATGTAAATCATGCATTTTGTGATTGTGTAAATAAAGGCCCACTAAGGCCTCGATAATGACATATTTGCTGGCCCTGAGAGTTCGCTACTGGTTAGTCAAACCACATATTGTATGTGTGCCCGAAGCTGAATACTTTATTCAGAAAAGCATGAATAATGGGTTTCCTTGTGGGAACCACCCAATGGGTAGGTGAATGTAGGTGATTTCTGGTTTTGCTGGTCAAATGTCCTTACAATGTAGGCAAAGCCTAAACCGCAGACCCTACTGTCGTACACTTGTCGTTCTACTACAAGAAACAAGTATTTTTTCATTTTAATCTGTAATCGTTTTTTTTCTTAAACTGAATTAAATAAATATTTATCTAAATAGTTTTATCTAATTGCCTTAAGATAAACAGCTTGACAAATGGTATTTCCAGTGGTGCTGCAAAACAAAGCACAGTGGCATAGAAACATCATATATCTGACATCTCCATCTGTAGGAGGTGAATGAGCTGACTGAATCATCTTTCTTTCTAAATATTTTCTATATTTTTAAAATTGTCTGTTATTTCCTCTAGAGTTTCCAAAGAGAAAGAGTCAACATTCTTACCTAACCATTCCCCAACATAAAAATCAGTACTGTAAGGATGCTTTTTAGCTTCTGCTCTCTATCTTCTGTGTGATCAGGGTTCAAAAGATCAAAACAAGATGGCTTGCGTCTTAATGGCACTCACGTAGATGTGATTATCATGGGTCAGAAAATGAGCAAAGCGGAGCTGACCCTGATTCATAGTGTTTAATCTGCTACCAGCCTATGAACCTTCAGTTGGTTGGGAGAGAAGTAAAAAGGTTTTATATCTCTAAACCACATAATTCTTTGAACTGTTAGTGAATATTGAAGTTGGAGAGGGAGAACCACGCACAGCGGTGGTATTCAGTTGATATGAAAAACAAGAAATATCTCTTAGATTATTCAATACTCTGTAGCACAAGCAAAACTAATGTTGTTTGTAAAACCACAACGGACATTTAGAGAAAAAGATGAGAATTATTATTAGAGTACATCTATTATATATGTACATATTGCTGGTTATGTAGCCTTAAAATTTCATAACATTACCATATAATACAGTTGAAGTCAAAAGTTTACATGCACTTTGCAGAATCTGCACATTGCTGATTATTTTACTAAAATAAGAGGGATCATACAAAGCATGTTATTATTATTATTGTACTGACCTAAATAAGATATTTTACATAAATGTTGTTTACATATATTGCACAAGAGAAATAATAGTTGGATTTACTGTGTTGAAAACTATATTAAGAGCTGGGGGGTGAAAACTTACTGAATTTGAAGATCAGGGTAAATGTAACTTATTTTGTCCTCTGGGAAACATGTAAGTACCTTCTGTAGCTTCTGAAGGGCAATACTAAAAAAAAAAAAAAATATATATATATATATATATATATATGATATTCAGGCAAAATAAGAAAAATTTACAACTCTTCATTCTGTTCAAAAGTTTTTACCCCCCCCCCCACCCCCCCAGGTCTTAATATGTGGGAAAACCAAATGCTGGAAAACCAAAGAATTTTTGGGACCTGAAGGATTTTTCTGAAGAACAGCAGGCATACGTCTATTTGATGTTTGCATTTACATCTGCAAGACATTTTTTAGAGTGTTTGCTCATTTGCAATATGTCTATAGGACATTTCATATCAGATGTCAAATATATGTTTATTGAGATGTTTGGGATTAAGAATGTATGTAAAACTGACATCTGGGGTCTGAGGGTGTTTTGGGGCCCTGGAGAAGTTTTGACGTGCCCTGACATTTGTGCTTTTTTCAGTATCTTAAAAACATATCCATGGCTAAAGTCTGGTTAAAGATGTCTGTCAGATGTATGTACACTCCAGATGCTTTTCAGATCAAATAATCTTTATCTTTATCTTTGCAGACATGCATGTGCTATCTGGGAAGGGACTCAAGAACAACTATCACTAGTATGTATATATATATATATATATATATATATACACACTATATTGCCAAAAGTATTTGCTCACCCATCCAAATAATCGGAATCAGGTGTTCCAATCACTTCCATGGCCACAGGTGTATAAAATCAACAGTTTGGAGCTGGCCCCTTCCTCTTCCAACATGACTGTGCACCAGTGCACAGAGCAAGGTCCATAAAGACATGGATGACAGAGTCTGGTGTGGATGAACTTGACTGGCCTGCACAGAGTCCTGACCTCAACCCAATAGAACACCTTTGGGATGAATTAGAGCGGAGACTGAGAGCCAGGCCTTCTCGTCCAACATCAGTGTGTGACCTCACAAATGCGCTTCTGGAAGAATGGTCAAAAATTCCCATAAACACACTCCTAAACCTTGTGGACAGCCTTCCCAGAAGAGTTGAAGCTGTTATAGCTGCAAAGGGTGGACCGACGTCATATTGAACCCTATGGGTTAGGAATGGGATGCCACTTAAGTTCATATGCGAGTCAAGGCAGGTGAGCGAATACTTTTGGCAATACAGTGTGTGTATATATATATATATACATATATATATATATATATATATATATATATATACAGCTGTTGGATATATAACAACATAGTATTAAGAACTTTTGAATGGGGTCAATTGTATAAATTAAACTATTATTCAACTTTTTTTTCTCTGGACTATATGTAAACGTCTTTTATGTGAAATATCTTATTCAGGTCAGTACTAAATAAAAAATTGATCCATTTCGTTTGTCAGAGCAGTGGCCTTGCAGCGATAATAATCACTAATTGGCTGTGATTTTTGATTGATTTTGTTGCGTGTCGTAGCTGTGTCTCCATTGACTTGGTAGACAAATGCTTGACGTTAGGATCTTATCACATAGTGTCTAGTTATGAGACTGTTACATGACAGTGACTTGAGTCTCCATTCTTCTGATACACGATTACAGTAGTTGAAAGAGAAGAGGATCTCTTCACTTTCAGTGGTTGACACTTTTTGTTTATACAGTTAACCTACTATTAACTTTGTTGTGTTGATGAACATACCCACACCCTAGTAACATCTGCGAGCTCTCATATAACTTGAAGATAGCTGCTTTCACTCAAAATGAATGTGTTCAGGTCATTTTGTTTGTGTGAACGAGGCTTAACAACACATGATTCAGTCGCACCCATGACTGACACCCAAGGCTGAAGTCAGTGTTCTTTACATACAGGCAGACCGTCTGAGAGGTTTCTAGTATCCACTCCTCAATGGATCCTAATGAAGGACTGTGCTGATTTTGAGAGTCATCGGTGTTGCTGTGTAGATGTGGGCCTGTATCATAAAACAGTGATTAATGCACGTCATCCACAGCTTACAATGCGGATATCAGAGCTCTCATATTGATGAGGCGAATGACACCATGAAGATTATAAGTCAACTTGTTAATAGCAGTGTGCGCTTCTAACAGGGAACGTTTCCTTTCCACTTGTGTGCTATCAGATACACACTCAGACTGTGAATTTTATCTCAAATCTGGACGTTCTCAGATTAAACCGCAGCTTCATCACTGTTGAATGGATAAAAGAATCAATTATTTCTTTTTTTGTAATCTAAAGAAATTGACGTCCTCCTCTGCAAAACTTGATAGCCTGTTATCACTTCTCATGCTGAAGCTGTCGTTTTCTTATTGACCTACAGATGGCACTGTGCCTCTGCGTTTTCTGTGCGTCTTTTGCCCATATGTACATCTCTCGTTTATTGTGCGTCTGTTTGTGTGTGTGTTGAGCCATATACGTGCCATCTAGCTCCATGTCTCTGGATGAACAGCAGCAGGTGATATGTGATTTACTAAATCTTACTCAGCAGCGGCGAGGTGAGGTGAAGAGTGTGTGTCAGTGTGTGTGCGAGCGTGTGCGTTAAGCCTCCGGCTGCTGAAAAGGTTAGATATATTGATTTTGTTCCTAAGAGACAGACTGGAACAGGGAGACAAATGGACTACAGTCGAGGAGCTGTCTCATCGGGGCCCCTACCATGTCAGTCCCCTTAAGGTAGAGATAAAAGTTCTCCATCTCTCTGTCCATGTAATCTATCCTCCCATTTCTCATCTCTTCTGCCTCTTCCTCTGAATATGATGCTGTATTTGGTTTTCACTCTTTTATCTGCTCCCTCTCGCTCGCTCTCTTTTGAGATGACCAGTGTGCTATGCTGGTTGACAGCAGCGTTGCTACAGAGACAAACAACCTGTGACCCCTTTTACAACTGGTAATAAAGGGATTGTGCACCCAAACATTCCAGGACAATTGAGTAAAAATAATAATAATTTATATATATAGTTAAATAATAATTATAAAATAAAAAACCCTAACTACTGTGGTTATATTGGATCAGGACTTTGGAATTATTTATTTATTTATTTATTTTAAATCGAATGTGAATTTCAGTCCCAGTCACATTTTCTTGGTTAAATAAACATAGAATACTTACATAGAAATCTATTTTTTATTTGTACGTCAAGAGTCCATTTATTAAAGCTGTGTATGAATCTCTTCAAGGTAGTGTTTTTAAGTATTTTACATTTATTCCAAAATAATAACTCAAGGTAGTAACAGTTTAAACAATATATTTTATTTGTGAACTTATATTCAGCTATTCTTTTTATTTTTTTAATTGTTTTGAGAGATTTTTGAATTTTTCGGGTCATCAAAGCTTGGTAGATATTGGTCACAGACATGGAGATTTACTTTAAGTTTCTACAAGCTGGTTACTCACTAAAAAAACTCCCACAGATAATGTTTTCATGCCTTTTTAGGTATTATTTGATGTAACAAAGTGGTAATATCCAAGTGTGTGAGTTGTTTACTTATTTTTTTAAATTAGTATTCCCGTTATATTGTTTATATTGTTATTCAGACTGATTCATGAACACGGAATGCATATGAACTTAACAGGCAGGATTTATCGCATGAACCAATCACAGCCGAACATAACCAGTCATATCCAATCATATCACGATGGAAGCATTGCATCCTCTCACGTGACTTTCCCCCCATTCATTCTCAATTACCACCCACCAAACTCACTCATGCTTTAGGGGGTCTGTTAAAACTCAGTGGGCTCAGGATAGGCGAGTCATATTAAAAATGATTCAAAATCTATTTGTTCATATGATTTCTCAAATCTTTTGGCTCTTCTAACCTCCTGAGACCATGCATTCTCATTTGAGGATAATATATTTTTGTAAATTTCTCTAAAACTCTACATGCCACAGTTTTAAGGTCTGGATGTCCTGTACAGAGCACATTCTGGGCTTTTCAGAGATACTAAATGTTTGAATGTTTCACCACTCCCTTTCTTTAGTATTCAAAATTGTCTCATATTAATTTAGTGACACCCTTATGGAAATATGGTAATATTTTGTAATTATCATTTAAACTGACTAATTTTTAAACTGTGTGTCATAAATCAGCACCTCAGGAAAATGACTTTCTGTTACGAAATAGGACAGTGATTTCATACATGTCCTCATATGAGGACATCGGGACTAAAAGCAATGTGGGAGACACAACAAATGAATAGGGAAAGAAATTATAATTCAATATTCCTATGAAATATTATATGAAGAGTTTAGATACAAAAGCCTCTAAATCCATCTGACGTATTTCTTTAAAATTAGCATTTCTTTAAAATTAGCATTCTTTCTGGCTACTTTGTATTGGTTTCTATGTAAGTACTGGTACTTCTGATTGGACTGAGGCTGGAATTTAGCGAGTTTGAAGTGAAAGTATTTGATGGACGTATACTCTGTATCATTATCTCATTTTTGACTGAGGTGGCTTTTAGCTGGTTTTGCATCTGAACTCTTCATATATTATTATGAAAATCTTGTTAATTATTACTCCCATTTATTACGCTTGTTGATTCATTACATGCTGCCCCAAAAACAAATTAATATGCAACTTTGGTTTAATTTATAGATACATTGTATACAATTAGAAAACTTGTTTATGGCCGTTTTATACACATTTTTGCATAAAGAAAAATGGTATATACAATCATTCTGTTATAAGATAGTTGAGACTCATCTTTATACAAAGTTTGGTTAAAAAAAATCCTGAAAACTAAAAATGTAAAAAAAAAATCAGTTGTTTTTGCCTACACATGTCCATTCATGTCTGTTTTTTTAATTAGTCCCGATGTCCTCTATATATATATGAGGATATAGCATAACTTATGAATTAAAAAAAAAAAAAAAAAAAAAAGGTCCATATGACTCAAGAACTCCATTTAATGTGCATGAACCGGGAGGCAGGATTTATCACATGAACCAATCACAGCCGAACATAACTAGTCATATCCAGTCATCGCAATGAAGGCATTGCCTCCTCTCACATGACTTTTCCCCATTCATTCTCAATTACCCCTACCAAACTCACCACACGCTTTAGAGGGTCTGTTAAAACTCGTAGGTTCAGGGGAGGCGAGTCATGCTAAAAATGATTAAAATATATTTTGGCTCTTTTAAATATGCTGCTTTATTTGCTCAGCGACATGTTTGAGGTGCTCTCATCTAAGTGAATAGGGACCAGGGACTGTCAAGGTCCAAGATGAACCAAAAGCGCTATAGAATTGGTCCGTAAGCACTCCATTTAATGTCTTTTAAGGCTGTAAAGTAGGTTTGTGTGAGGAAATGACTGAAATTTCAACTGTGATTAAAAATTATCATTGCAAATTTAGCTTGAGAGAGCTTTGATCATTACTCATTCATTCACACTCATTAAATGGTGTAGCTTAGACATGCTCATTTCATGTCCCACAGAAAAGCAAATCATATATGTTTTGAAAGTCATAAAAGAGGAAAGAACTGCAATTTTTGGGTAATTCATTCTTCCACTATCTGTCTTTGGTGCCAGTGTCCGATCACCAGAGGTAGTCAGAAATGCATGTGACCACACTGTACTTGCTGCACAGCAACAATACAATGACGTAGTAATGATTTATAGTCTGAGATCCACCCCTTAATACAATCTGATGCATGTTAATATCATGTGTAAACAAGGTCTGTGCGTATTTGTTGTTTGCACACTAATGTGAATCAGATTTGATCTCTGTCTTCATCCTTTAAGCAGTCGATATTAGTTGTTGTCTGTGTTTATATTAGTTCTTCATGTGTTTTAGAGGTTAATTGATCTCAGACATGACTGGGTTGCTTATTGTGCAATTTATATGAGAACTTAATCAAGCCTGGCAGATTTGCCATGCATCTTGGCAGATTGAATTGGCCGATATCTGCTCTCTCAAGTCTGTAATATACACACATTTCATGCATGTATACACACATAAACAAGTGTATACATATAGCACTGAATTTAGGCTCACTGCATCATTGTCAGATGTGTTGTGTCTGCAAATCTAGCTTTATTGACTAGAGAATATATTGAATCATGATGAAAGCTGTGTGTGTGTGTGTGTGTGTGTGTGTGTGTAGTGGTCAGGCTTGGCCTACATTGTGGGGAATGTTGGAAGGAAAACAGCTTAATAAACATACTAAATAACAGCTTCATTACAATGATAGCAGCTGGAGCAGAGCTGTAAACTCGCTTTTAGGTGTTAATTCTAGCTTGAAATGGTATGAAAATTAAATATAAGTCGGGGTATGATTAAATTAGTTAATTTTTACCACATATGGTATGTGTTGGTCCAGTGGTATTTTAGTGATACTTGTAGGATACATTTCTCTGTGTGGAGTTTAATATGTACTTATTCATATATTATTTTCTGGAAAATAGATGTAATTGAATATATATAAATACATATACAATTTGCCACCTGTGCACACATATTCGCAATCATACATGCTTACATGTCTGCTATTGTGCTCAAGACTTTGCATAATTATATAAATTGTGTATATATATATATATATAATTTATATATTTAATTATGCAAAGTCTTGAGCACAATAGCAGACATGTAAGCATGTATGATTGCGAGTATTGTGTGTGTGTGTGTGTATATATATATATATATATATATATATATATATGTATATGTGTATATATATATATATATATTACAATTTATATATTTAATTATGCAAAATCTTGAGCACAATAGCAGACATGTAAGCATGTATGATTGCGAGTATGTGTGCACAGGTGGCAAATGTCTAAGTCAGTCAGGCATAGAATCAGAGACCTGCTGTGCTGTAGGTCACATACAGAGACCCGCATCTGATCTCTCTCTTTGTTCTCTCCCACACACACAGATGAGTCATTTAGTCTGGGTTGCCGTCTCTCAACAGCTCATTGTGATGTCTTTGAAATATTCTGACTGTGACAGGTTTGGGCTTGTTATAGTTAATATACAGGCAACACATGAAATGAAATGAATTATTCAAGAGCATAAAAACTGCCAGCCTGTTTATGAGCTAGCGTCTCTGCTCTCATTTCTATCAGACAGGTCTCTACAAAGCAAATCTATCTCATAATCACATGCTTCACATTTAATAGGTGCATGTTTGTGAGTGATGTGAAGAATTGAGAACGCGTTATTTGACGGGAAGTTGTCTGTGTCCAAAGAAAAAGTTTAAAATGAGCAGCTGTCTGGTTCAGACTCTCCCAAAAGAATCATTGTGCTTTCAACTCAGTGAATCTTTGAACTTGCAGTTTAAATGAGAATTTTATTTTATTTTATTTTAAAACTGTGATAATTGTAATTTTATGAAATGTTATTACTAAAGTAACTGTTTTCTAAAATGTTATTCATTCCTGTGATGACAAAGTTGAATTTTCAGCATCCATTACTCCAGTCTTCAGTGTCAAACAATCCTTTAGAAATCACTCTAGTATGCAGATTTGGTGCGTAAAGGGAAAGTTCACCAAAAAATTTAAATTCTGTCATTTATTACTCACCCTTATGTCGTTCCAAACCTGTACGGCCTTCGTTCATTTTCAAAACACAAATTCGAGAGCTCACATGGACTTTTTTAACAATGTCTTTACTGGTTCTGGACCTTGAATGTAGTGGTTGCTTTGATGTCTGTTCAGGGCCAGAAAGCTCTCAGATTTCATCAAAAATATCTTAATTTGTGCTCCAAAGATGAATGAAGGTCTTACAGGTTTGGAACGACATGAGAGTAAGTAATTAATGACAGAATTTTCATTTTTGGGGAAAACATTTTTTATTATCAATGATCAAAACAGCTGTGCTGTATTTCTTCTTTTGACATACAAAGGCAAATTTAAAGTAAACACAGTTACAAACTGCTTTTAGACGAGTTTCCCTAACAAACTGCCATTGTTTGGATCAAGGAGGTCTGTAATACCTGGAGAGGACCATCCTAGAGAGAGAAATCCTTCTCACAGCTGTTTCTCAGCTGGCGCAGGATCTACCAGAGGTACCAGTTTTAACATCTCTGCAATTTTCTTTGAGCCACTGATCATTCTTCAGTATACCCAAAAGTTCACCCAAAAATGACAATTCTGTCATTAATTACTCAACCTCATGTTGTTCCAAACCTGTTAGGCCTTCGTTCATCTTCAAAACACAAATTTGAGAGCTCACATGGACTATTTTAACAATGTCCTTACTACCTTTTTGGGCCTTTAATGTGGTAGTTGCGTTGCTGTCTATTCAGGGTCAGAAAGCTCTCAGATTTCATTAAAAATATCTTAATTTGTGTTCCAAAGATGAACGAAGGTCTTACATGTTTGAAACAACATTAGGGTGAGTAATAAATGACAGAATTGTCATTTTTGGGTGAACTATACCTTTAAGAAACATGTCTTAGTAATATCAATGATCAAAATAGTTGTGCTGTATTTCTTCTTTTGACATTCAAAGGCAAATTTAAAGTAAACAAAGTTACAAACTGCTTTTAGACAAGTTTCCCTAACAAACTGTCATTTTTTGGATCAAGGAGGTCTGTAATACCTGGAGAGAGAAATCCTTCTCGCAGTCGTTTCTCAGCTGGCGCAGGAACCACCAGAGGTACCAGTTTTAACATCTCTGCATTTTTCTTTGAACCACTGATCATTCTACAATATAATGGCACTGCTGATTGTCTGATAGAACCACACTTATTATGAGTCCCAAATCATGGTCCCAAAATTGTTTAGTTGTGTGTGGAAAAGAGATGAGCTGCACCTTTAATTACTGTGAAAGAAAAGTCTAACAGTCCAACAATCCTGGTGATATTTTGACAGAGTAAAACTGCTGCTGTGTACGTGTGCCACAGGCTACAGTGAATAGTCAAAATGATACTTTTCTTTTCCAGAGAAAGAGAGCGGGAGTGATAGAAAGAGTGAGAGAGCGAGTCTTTGAACAAGTATGCCTCTCCCTCCAGTTCCAGGACCTCTCCACTTTAGACACCTGAAGAAGGCCCACTTCAGAAGGTGTGAAACATCAAAGCTTCTGTTCAGTCACACGCACACACACTCCCCTTCATTTCCCCCTCTCTCTCACACACAGACACTGGCAAATATTCTTGCATTGCTGTGACATTTTTCCTACCCTGCGTTGGCAAAAAGTACCAAAAAAAAAGTAACAAAGGAGATTGAGAGAGCATGCTAGGACACTGAAACATCTCTAGCGTTTTCTCTCCGGTCAGCAGAGCAGTTTGGACTAACAGGACTTTGAAAGGCATCAAAAATCGAGTATGTGGACAAAGACACATCTCTTATTGCAGGAATTACGCTGGAAAGCTGTGGTTAAATCCATTCCAGATTCGAACACTGCTGTGTCTCACCTGGAGAGCTATCTTCAACAGCTACATTCGGCCCCATCATACTTACCACTGGAAATTAAAAGGCCCTCATGGAGTGCAAAACCTTGAGAGTCAAGCAATTTGTTTTATGGAATGGGGGGTAATTGTCTGTCGGATATAGAAAGCTTTAACTCTTTAACAGTGTTGTGTGCTGATGGTGAATTCAAAGCTCCTATAATGTTGTGTTAGATATCACTATAGCACAATTCCTTATGGCTATGATTATCAGGGTCAATATTGACCGTATAATCTGTCATTGTTGTATGTGTAGACGCAGGTCTCTGAATGATGCTGTTTGACTGCAATAGTAAGGCACACTATTTCCGCAATGGGAGTTTCTCCTGAGAAGCCAATGAAAAAGTTTCAGAAGTGGCCAGAAGGGGGCATTGTGGGTCTGTAACATATACTCTATCTGAATCTCTTGATAAATGGCAATGTGCTGATGAAACCAAATGATAACTCAAACAGTTCCAGCCGCCATGACAGAAAAGACACTGTCTAAAAGGTGTATGCGAGAAGGGGAAAGGACATGATTTGGGCTGAATAGAGGAATTGAGTGAGTTCTGGTTAAGTGCGTATTGGTGTGAGCGTCTGTGTGTGAGGGTGGTCTGGCGCTAAATGGATCTTCAATTCCTAAACTGGGCTTTTTGGCTATTATTGCTTTTCAGGATTTTGGGCGCGCTCAAATGTCAGGGTTTCTCGTTTGGGTGGGATTCCAAAGCACGGTCCAATCCCAGTGTTCGGGGAGCCGCCGGATGGCATGCTGGACACAGATAGGAGATCGTCCAGCCCTCATTTAGCCATTTATGATACTCGCTGCATGTCTTTCGGCCAATGTAATGGGCTTTGTGTGTATAAATGATCTAGCTATGCTAGTTAGAAAATTGCTGAAAAGCCCCTAGAAGTAGCTCAATAGCTCCTTAAAGGTTGCTTCTTTAGAGTTCTTGATGGAGTTCTGTTTTTTTTTTTTTTTTTTTTTCCCACAGAGGTTCACGTTTGTCTGAGGTGTTTCATATAAGGAAAAAATGGAAAAAAAGAGTAATAATTGAGACAAATGTTGGCATTGAGCGTTATGGAGCTTTAATGTGAAATGCATAGCTCAGATAATTTGGTCTTGGAACTATTTGATGAAAAATGCTTGGGATAATATTGACTTTTTTATTGCAGGCTTTGTATTTTAAGAAAAGAAAAGAAAAGATTGAGCATGGTTTATGACATAGTTGAAGTATCTTTGCAAACAACGGAAGAGACACAGGTGACATTATCAGGGTCTTTTTCTTTCTTATTGGGAAAAATCTGAGAAGCAAGAGGCATAAGCAAAAGTTTTCCATTTTAAATACTTCTCATTTGTGATTTTTCTTTCATATGTGTAGCAAAACACATATGACATGCATGACATAAGATACTATACTGGTTATCGTCCCATATAAACATTTTAAACATTGGTTTGGGTCTATATTGGATATATGTCATTAATTTAATTTTGTTTAGTAATTTCTGTGTATTTTACAAATAACTTTTGTGGTTATCTACTTGTGGTTAATTGTTAAAAATGCTGTTAAATGTAATTTTTAGCAGATTTTGTAACATTGTAACTTTGTAACATATAAAACTATACATTTTATTTATCGTAGCTTTATTCTTTATTTTTTAGTATTTTAGTTCATTGGCCATTTTTAGGTGTCTGCCATATGACAGTATGAATTTTAAGTTACTATTTTAGGGTTAGTCAGTAGTACTAATATTAAAAGACTCTCTTAAATGATCTTGAATGACACAAAACTCTTTTAAATGGTTAAAATAAATTTTATTAATCAAAAAGCATGTCTAATTACTTAAAATCATAAAACTTATACAATTTAACAAAAGTTTACTAAAGGTTTAACAAAAATTACGTTTAGTGGCCTATGATTTTTTTACTCAACTTATGTTTTATTGTTATTGTTTTAGTATGTCTGATTATTTGAATGCATAAAACAACTTTTAGTTACTTTAAAACCCCCCCTCAGAAATTCTCTGTTGTGTATTTAAATTTTTTTCTGGTAATCAAATGAAGGCATAAAACATTGATTTAATTGATCTTTTAATTGATGAAAATTAAACGCATGTTATTTTTTGCCAAATAAAGGGGATTTACCATTAACATGAAAACACGGAAGAAATACTATGTAATTATTTATTTAAAAATAAAGTTTTAATATTTTTATTATTTATTACTTTTGTCTTCAAGTTAACCAAACTTTTATTTTGACAGGTTGCTGTGAGTTCCTTTCAACTTCTGTGTGTATATGATATGACAATGGTTTTTCTTAAATTCAACGGTGAAATGCTCATAAAGTGACTCTCAAAGCAGTTTTGGAGATGTTTTTCGTGTATTTATGTCTTCATTTAGTAAGAAGACAGACGCTGAAATCACTCTATTATCATTTCAGTATGTGTGTAGTAAACGAAACCACGCATCTGTGCCGTTCATTCAGACCGGGAGACACGCAGAACATGCAGGATTTATATTTAAACAGTCTTTTGCGGCTTAATATTTACATATACTAGTCTGTGTAATGACCTACTTAAACTGTAAATTCCATTTTATGACTGGATTGCGCGATTCCTTTTGCGTCAAATCATAGGGTCCTGAATATACAAGAACAGCTGAAGTCGATAGGAAGTTTCCATTTAGATATTGAGGTAAATTATAGGTTTTCTCAAGATGTTTTCCAGACTCAGCGATTGAATTAGTGTCATAGAGACGCAGTGAAATGTACACCACACAAAAGAGCATTTCTGACCATATGTGTGAGTTTATGTATGAGAAAGGGGGAGAAAATAGTCTAGTTTTGCTTTGAATCTCTCTTTGTTCTGCCACACAGCTTGGCATCTTTTCATACAGCTTGATCTGATCATCTCAGGGAACTCACAATTCACAATGTGTGACATTTCGACACAATGCACGACAATAGATGAAAGTCGACATGTAAAACAGTTACAAATGATTACAGACAATATAATAGCTTCTGAATATATTCCGCAACATTTGATATACTGCCAAAAACATCTAGCAGCAAACCTCTTTGAATTCACCACACTGCCGCAGAGCTTTGCTCCAAATTGCACCCTTATGTCACCTGTCTGACTTTATCTCTTCAAATCCGTCAGCTGATTCTTTCTTTCTCTTTCCTCTACTCTACATTCTCTCCAGCCTTTTTGGCCTCGTCTTTCTGGCCTTTGCGCAGTAGGTCCGTGGGGCTGCTTATGGTACAAAGCATCTGTCATAGACTAGAGGTGGCCAACCTAACATGTTCTCTGGGTTTGGCCCTACTGTAGCAGGGGCATCTCCCCTGCTCTGCCCTCACTTTTTCTCTCAGACTGAGCGGTTGTTACTCTAGCGGGTAGAGCGACCTACTGTAGAGCAAATGTTCCTCCATCTCTTCATTAAGAGAAAATGAGCTTTTTATTCTCTCAGGATTGTGACCCTGCTGACGAGATGGGTCCCTGAGATAGCAAGCCTCTTGTAATAGAGCTACAGCAAAACGCATTCTCGTTCTGTGTCTCTCTTTCTTCCCTGCTCTCTCTCTCTCTGTTCCTTTTGTGCTCCCGCTGGCCTTCTCGGCCTCTAACCCCTGAGTGAGTTTAATTGCTGCTTTCCTGTTAAACTGCCAAAGCCTGAGGGGATGGAAAGAGAATAAAGAGAAATGATAATAGAGATAATCATAAAGAGCAACGTGAGGGAAGAGAACTCCGACTGTTTACGGGGTGCTGAGGAGCGGCGTGAACTAATTTGCACTATAAACACTTCTCTCGGGCTCCACTCTCTTCTTTTCTCATCGTATCGTTGCGTTATTGTAATGCTTACGCGAACACTGCTGACGGTTTTTGAAAACGCTAGAACCTGGTCAGGCGAAGCTCCAAAGCAGCATTTAATTAGTGATGTTTTATGGGCTGTCTAGCCTCATGCAGAAGACACAGGTAAAAAGCTTTCAGAGCTTGATGAATGGCAAGGTTATCCGAGGAGCGCTTTTATTATCGGAGGTAAATCTGCTATAGGAGACTGTGAATGGGATGAGAATAAAAACACATGCTTGCTTGTGTTTCACGGCGGTATCACCAACTAATATATCAAGGATCGGAAGTTTACAGATGTCTTTGTATAGTAGATTTTAAAAAAGTCTAAACAAGGCTGTTAGATTTGTTTTAAAACAAACTACTTTGACTCTTTTTTTATATATATATATATATATGTGTATGATTAAGAATATCAGAAGCTGTTTACATCAAACATTAAACTAAGACAGTGTTGCGAAGGTTATTTTGGAAATGTCATAGCTTACAGATTACAAGTTACCCTATTTAAAATGTAATAAGTAGTCTGTTTCAATTGCTTTATTAAAGTAATGTAATTGATTACATTGAATTATATTTTGATTACTTTTCTAAATTTCTAATGAGTGTTTTCAACATTGTGGAACTTTTAACCAGGGTTAACCTTACAGTAGTACTCAACAATGATTACTGTCAGACTTCTCAAAATCCTTAATCACTTGAATAAAGATTATAATGATTTAATTTTAAAGCACAGCTACCACAAGTTAAAAAACAACCCAGCATGGGTTATTTGGCAACCCAGCACTGGGTAAATATTGGACAGAACACATGCTGGTTTATTTTGTTTTTACCAAACATGCTGGGTTATTTTATTTAAGTCAACTATTGTTTAAAAGTTATTATATTGGCTTAAAATGGACTGGAACTTATTAAAAAAAAAAAAAAAAAAGCACACAGAATTACTAGAGGCAACAGCAATAATCAAAAGATGAACATTTATTATTAAGCAAGAACACATGGACAAAATACAAGACAAATTTGGGTAAAAACAGTATAGTTTACAATATTACATATATTTAAACTCATTTAAGAAGCATTTTAGACATTTAAAAATGTAACATTTAAAAGTAGCATTTTAATTTTAGTGTATTCAGTCATTCTGAGGACTCGCTTTTTACCGAAATAGCGCTAATTCTCGTGCCGGTGTGTCGCTGAAATCTGAGCCGGTAAAGGACGGCTGTTCGGCGGGGTTACTGCGAACTGCGACCGTAGCCTCGTGCTTTACTCGTGCTTTACTCTAGCCAAAAGATGCCGTGACTGACTCCAAAACCTGCCCATAAACAAACAGTACTGACATTAGAGAACATATTTTAACATAAAATTAAATGAAACTCAGTATTATAATGAATAAAATCCATTTATTTTATGCAAGGCAAAAGTCATTTCCTTCGTGTGACTGCTGCTGATGCAGCTGACTGACATCTCTTCCTCATATTGAGTTGCTTAAAATAATACAATTTACAGCACAGTAAAGACGTTATAAATGAAATGAAATGTATACAAACCTTTATTTCGCTGAAGAAGTGCTCCAAATCGGTGGCGCTGAGAACTGGTCTCTCCTGTAGAGGACTTAAAAAGCCAACGCTCTGACTGTAACTCAGCTGGGTTGTTTCATCAGAGACAAGCTCAACTCAGCGGTTGTGTAGAAAAAAATGACCCAGCAACTTATTTACAGAAAAACTACCCAGCACCTGGGTAAAAATAAATAAATAAATAAAAAAATAACCCAATAAAATGACCCAACAAGTTGAACTCAACATTTGGGTTAAGAGAAATAACCCAACACCTGGGTAATGCTGAACCCAGCATTTGGGTTAAAAAAAAAAAAAGAAATCCAGCATTTTTTAGAGTGCATGTTTGTGTTTTTGAAAAAGAAAAAAAAAAAGTGTATGCGTGGTTAGTGAAAATAAAAAAAAATAAAATAATACATAAATAATATATATACATAGATTTAGACATTTTTTGTGATAGAAAAGTCATATGCAAAGGAGTGACAATGGCCATAAATATTTAGTGATTTACACCTTTGAGACAAAGGGCCTCCCATAATAAGCCATCAGTTAGTAATGGGTTTGTGAAGCAGGTAACAAAGAATTTGAGGAGATTAAAATAATGGGAGTTTGTATTTGTTTTATTTACAACACAGTATACAGATTTTAAACCATACCAAGATGTAGCTTAGGGGTGTGCGATATGGCGATTTTTGTTTGTGGACGATAAAAAAATGGCGCCTCTATCTCAATATAGTTTACAACATGACATACATTCACATCAGTGTTAACTCAGTAGACTTACACTCACAAGACACTGCACTTATTCACAATTACAAAAGTACATTATTTGCTTTAAAGTCTTACCGGTTAAACGGTTGAATGTGCTGTTCTTACATGCGCTTTTCCAGTGCATGTACACCTTAACGCACACACCCCGTCAAAAGACCGTCAAATGGTGCCTAATTACTGAACTAAGTTATGTATCACGTCTGATTGCTCTAATACTGTCAAAACACACAAGGTTTACATATAAACGCAGTTACGTATGTCTAAAGTGAAAGTAAACAATTTAGAGAAAAACAGATGTCTGCCTGTATATTAGATGCGTGCAACTCTTAAAGCAACAGTACTAAACTTTGGCCTAAATATCTGCCATTCTTTTTTATTTTAAACTTTGTTACCTTGAAAGGCTTTGTTTTTTAAAAATGGAAATTAGTTTGGTTGTACTGCTTTGACAACTTGTGAAATAGTAAAACCAACATGACAAAGAATCGTGATAAAATTGTGATATTTCTGAAAAAAATAGTGATAGGATATTTCTGCCATATCGCCCAAATTTAATAGATGCTGTTTTTTAAATCAAATCATTGCATAGCAGGGTTGGGGTCAATTCAGGAATGAACTCAACAATTCCAATTCAAAGAAGGAAATGGAATTGGAATTGGAATTCAACAACAATTACAGGAAACAGAGTTGGAATTGAATTGGAATTACAGGAAGTGGAATTCATTGCATTTCCATTTATTGAGCATTTATTTGTGATTGCATTTACATCATCTGAACTTTATTTATGATGCTTTACAAATACCAAGTAATGTATGAAATAGAGTTGATCAAATGCAAGTAAATAAAAATGAGAACTGTACATTATGAAGTAATAATTGAATGACAGTGGTGATAAGTTTCTGGATGTACTATACATTCAATATATGATTACCACATAATATATGTCTCAACTCACAAAAAAAATGAGTCATGTTCATTCAAGTATTTCATTCACTTTTTATTGCATCGAATTATCATAATTTCCTGAAATTTGGCATCGCTAAGATTGCATCTCTCAGGCCTAAATATCTCAAGTGGAATTTAGTGGAATTTATTTGATTTCAATTCTGTTTCCTGACATTCCAATTCCATTCCAGGAAGTGAATTGGAATTTACCATTCATTCTCAATTCAATTCATGAATGGCCCCAACCCTGTTGCATAGCTATGACAGCAAACACTGGCATCTAACAGTGCATTGGAAATAACCGTTCATCTTGCAAAATAAAGCATATGCACAAATCCAAATAGGAAATAAAACAGTTATCGATTAAGCATGTGTCCTATTCTGTGTCTTAAACTCCTGAAACATTGGTGTCTCATATTGTAGAGAAGTCAGTGCAATTTGAAAAAGAAATCAATCAAATCTGTATGCATGTAAAAAAAAAAAAAAAAAAAAAAAAAAAAAAAAAAAAAAAGTTAACATTTTAGTGTAGCTATAATTTAATAGCAGATTTTTTTTTCTCAGTAACTGTAACAGATTACAGTTACATTTATTTTAGAATTAAATTATGTCATTTCATTACATGTATCTAGTTACTCCCTAACACTGTTTATATATTATTTATTTATTTGACTTATTATCTGTTTAATTCAGCAAGGTGCACAGCTAATCTTTTAATCTGATCAGAGGCCAGAAACCCTCTAAAACCAGCAAACCAAACTCAGCAGACCAAGCTCACAAAGTGTTAAAGAACAGATACCAGTAGATTTTCTTTCCTCACCAAGATATTGAATTTGTATTAGATGAATTAGTGTGACCTTTAAAGGAATATTTCACCCTTAAATTAAAATCATCATCATCTCATCCTACCAGTGGGATTTTTCCCTCACTGTGGAACATAAAAGAAGATGTGTAATAGAATGTTTATGCTGCTCTTTTTCATGCATCAAAAATAGACTGTGACCAGAGGCCGTCACGCTGCAAAAGGACACAAAAGCAGCATGAAAATACATCGTCCAAAATATCTTCTTTATTGTTCCAGAAGAAAGAAAATCATACAGATTTCAAATAACACAGGGCAAGAAAATTAATAGAATTTTTGGGTGTATATTTCTTCTATGTTTGGTTTGTACTTTGGATAACAAAATGACAGTCAAACGGCACTGTATAATGTGCATGACATGTAACATTTAAAAATATAAAAAAAATTAGTGTTTAAAGGAGAACTTCACTTCCAGAACAACAATTTACAAATAATTTACTCACTACCTTGTCATCCAAGATGTTCATGTCTTTCTGTCTGAAGAAATTATGTTTTTTGAGGAAAGCATTTCAGGATTTTCTCCATATAACGGACTTCATTGGTGCCCCGATTTTGAACTTCCAAAATGTAGTTTAAATGCAGCTTCAAAGGGCTCTAAACGATCCCAGCTGAGGAAGAAGGGTCTTATCTAGCGAAACATTTGGTCTTTTTTTTTTTTTTTTTTTTTTTTTAAGATTTATTTTTGGACTTTTATGCCTTTATTTGGACAGGACAGTGTAGATCAGACAGGAAAGCATTGGGTGAGGAGAGAGGAGAGTGGGATCGGCAAAGGACCACGAGCCGGGATTCAAACTCTTGAGCGCAATTGCACTGTATGCCGTCGCACTAACCGCGAGGCTATTGGTGCCGACTTGGTCATTTTTTTTGGATAATAAAATTTTTTATACTTTTTAAGCACAAAAGCTTGTGTAGCACAGGCTCTGGCATGCGTGTCCACGACGCTACTTACTACTGAATCACGTTGAAAGGTCACGCGGAATGTAGGCAGAACTACAGACACAGTGTTTACAAAGACTAAGGAAGTGCAAGTAAGTAAAACGCTGTTTACAAACAAAAAGTTACAGCGATGTCGGCAATTCTGAAGTTGTAGGAGAAAATGAGGAGTTTTTCTCCATACTCTACCTCGTCACAGACGATGAACTTAGATGTGATTCATAACGTCGTGGACGCACATCTCAGAGCTAGTGCTACACAAGCTTTTGTGCTTAAAAAGTATACAAATTTTTTTTTTCGAAAAAAATGACAGGTCGTTTCACTAGATAAGACCCTTCTTTCTTGGCTGGGATCGTTTAGAGCCATTTGAAGCTGCATTTAAACTGCATTTTGAAAGTTCAAAATCAGGACACCATTGAAGTCCATTATATGGAGAAAAATCCTGAAATGCTTTCCTCAAAAACCATAATTTCTGTACGACTGAAGACAGAAAGACATGAACATCTTGGATGACAAGGGGCTAAGTAAATTATTTGTAAATTGTTGTTCTGGAAGTGGACTTCTCCGTTAAACTGACAGTTGTGTACTTTTTAGAAACAACAGCTTGTTTTATAGTTCAGAGACTATTTTTGTATCTCTTTCTATACCACCTAGTGCCAGAAATGGCACTTGCTTTGAAATAAAGAAAATCTGCTCAAAGCAGAGAAATATTGCGTGTATCCTAGCAGCCGAAAGTTGAGAATTCATCTACTTTAGCCTTAATATGGAAGATCTACCTTAAGGCGCCAACTTCTCTCAACACCTCCATTTGGATAGTTTGAATTAGTTTACTTACTTTATTTAGAACAATCGTGTGAAGATTTAACTTCACATAAGAAACAGTTCAGCAGCACTAACATGCTTGAATTCACTTGCATTTACTGCAAATACTCACTTGATATGTGGCCAGGGGGTCCTGTTCCTGCGATATTGCTCAGTAGTAAACGTAATCTTGTGAACATCGCTGAATAAAGCTCGCTGTGAGTCGTCTTCCCATCTTTACTCCCTCTGGCAGTTCATTTTACATTTTATTATGCCTCATAAACAGAGCGAAATGAATACTTGTTCCATGTGTGAGCATCTATGAGTAACAAACAATGCGATAGGCTGATTTGATGGCCTGAGTGATTGATTTAGAGGAAGGCAAATTAGTCTCGCGGGATGTGTATGAGTTCGGGTCACCTGCTCTCGCTGTACGAGACGGTGGAATATATTTAGAATATGGCATGATTGATTTTGGCTTTCGTTGGGTTTACGTTTATGTCTGGATGCCGCGTATGCAGATAAGCTTCACGCGTTGGTCATACGAGAGCGGTGAACAGGAAATCGTGTTTCGGACTGTTTTTAGAGACGCATGTGCACAGTGCCTTTCCTCCCACCACCTACAAATAAATCATGCCTTTCTCCTGGCTTAAGAAATCAGCGTTGACATATATACTTAATCACTGAAATATGTAAATCAACTGAATACCGAAGGCTTTATGTTCTTAAATTATTATAAGGGGTCGTGAAAGTGAGTGCGTGTGAGGGAGACGGAGATAGAGAGAATTGAAGAATGAGATCTAGGCTTAAAAAAAAAAAGAGGGGGATCTGAAAGAAATAAGCTTGAAATGGGATTCATTTAAATAGACCTCACTAATTTTGTCCAACATTAATTTGAGCTATTTAAATCATGTTAGTGTGCCAATTAGCTGACCTAATCTAAGCTAGCTGAAACGCCTGCCATGATTGCAGAGTTATTTGTGTATCTGTTAGTAACTCTAATTCAGTCTGACTTCTCTTGGCTGTGAAGACGGGCCCTTCACACATATATACGCTGTCGAGCATTAATTGGCCCCGCTAATCACTTATGAGCACTAAGTTCATTAAATTCGGTAAGTCGCCATGCCGTCCACACCTCTAAGCATGCATGACTGCTTTAAACGCTCTTGGTCACAAGCCACAACAGATGATATTAAGTGGTTTAACGCGTTAGTGTCGCCTTATTTGCCGAGATAACGTTTAGTTATGAGGTGCACAATTCAATTACCGGGAAAGGTACAAAATGCTGGAAAAAATCAAATTTGCTCTCCGTGCTAAATGACAGGGATATTTGAACGGTAAGCAGATAGGCTGTTTGATCTTCACAAAGGTTCTGGTGTGTGTTAGATCGTTCCTGCTAATTAAGACTCCTATCAGCAGTGTTACTCTGCCTTCTCCTCGGTAATGTGAACAAATATGATTAATGGGAAGAAAGAGGAGAATGAAAGAGTGACTGAATGAGGGGAGGAGAGAGAGAGAGAACGTAAAAAAAAAAGTTGCAAGGTCTGCACCTTTCAGTAGAATTGTTGGGAACTGAGAATAGGTTCTCATTAGGAACTGGTTCCATTAAGTAAGTAAATAAATAATTGCATGTATTGTTTTATGTATTGTTAATGACTTTTTTTATTAATGTTTTTTTATTACCAGGAAAAAAAGTCAGAATTTATATTTTGCAATTCTGATTTTAATTCTCAGAATTGTGACTTCATTTCTCAGAATTGTGAGTTTGTTTCTCAGACTTTTTTTCGCAATTATTACTTTGTTAATCCCAGTTGCGAGTTTGTCACACAATTCTGAGAAAAACAATTTTGAAAGATTTGCGAAGTTTATATCTGGTAATTCTGACTTTATAACATGCAATTTATTTCATGCAATTCTGACTTCATTTCTCAGAACTGGTTCCATTAAGTAAGCAAATAAATAAATAATTACATGTATACATAAACCGTATTGTTCATGTTTTTTTTTTTTTTTTTACTACCAGTCCAGTGCGTAGAAGCCCATTTCCGACACCGAGTAAAAAATAAAAAAGGTTATAGTGAGTTTTTATCTCCCAATTCTGACTTTTTTTTCTCTGAAATTTGTGAGATATAAACCTGCAATTGCGATTTATAAAATCTCATTTTGAGTGGAAAAAAGGCTCATAATTATGAGTTTATATCTTTTCTGACTTAATATATTGCAATTGCATGCTAATTTTTATAAATACAAAAATTAAGATATAGACTAGTAATTCTGAGAAATTAAGTCCATGTTACGAGGTGTAAACTCACAATTCTGAGGAAAAACTTACATTTGCGAGATATACACTCGCAATTCTGAGGAAAAAGTTTATATTTTGCAATTCAATTCACTGATTTCATTTCTCAGAATTGCGAGTTTGTTTCTCAGAATTTAGACTTCATTTCTCAAAATTGCGAGTTTATATCTGACAATTATGAATTTATGACTTACAATTACCAGCTAGATTATTTCTCTCAATTCTGACTTTATAACTCTCAATTGTGAGTTTATATCTCACACTTCTGAGAATAGATGTTAGAACTGAGAGTTTGTATCACGCAATTCTCTTTTTTTATTTTCTATTCAGTGGCGGAAATGGACTTCCATAATAGTCTGACTTGTAATGAAAATTTGGCACAGTAAGATTTTTAAAAAATGTTTTTGTTAGTATCCTATTCTCATCAAGGCTGGATTTATTTTATGAAAAATTCAGTAAATATTGTACAGTATTCTTACATTTAAAAAAAAAAAACAACTCATTTATATTTTAATTTATTTTAAATTTAAATATTTATTTACACATTTATTTATGTATTTTTAAATTAATTCAATATAAACTTAAATGTAATAATTTATTCCTGTGATGGCAAAAATCAATTTATTAATGCAACCATTATTCCAGTCTTCATGTGATTCTTCAGAAATCATTCTAATGTTATCAATGTTGCAAACAGTTGTTCTTCCTAGTATTTATATGGAAACCTCACCACCTTTTTTTTTTCCTTTCAGGATTTGTTGATGAATAAAAAGTTAGAAAGAACAGCATTTGTTTGAAATTGAAATAGAAATATTGTAACATAAAAGTGTTTACTGTGATTTTTTTTTTTTTATAAACTCATGCATGCTTGCTTAATTAAAGTTAAATTAATTAACCAAGGATGCTTAAATTAAAGCTAAAATTAATTTCTTAAAAAAAAAAAAAAACAAAACAAAAAAAAAACATGCATAATATATTTAGAATCAATTATTGCTTTGCAAATACTGTTTGTAAAAACAATTTTTAAGAATAGCATTAAGTGCATTTCTGATTTGTTTGATCTTTTCTGTTGAAATCTAATGATCTCATCACTTGGCAACAAAATACAATCAGGTGTATACTGAAGCAAAGCTCCACCTATGCTTCCAAAAATTGTGTAGTAGAGTGTAATTTTGCAAGGAGAGGACATTTTCATGACCTCTTCCTTTGTGTGCACTTTTCAGGTTTTCTTGCACATCTATTTCCCCCTCTTTTCCCTTCATCACCTCTCTTCAGATTGCTCCTAGCCTCTGGCCTTCTCTTCTTCAGTCCCATGGCAATCTCCCCAGAAGGCGTCTGGACGTCCGGAATTGGTAAACGTAAATGTGTAGTAGCGTATCTTTCTGTGTGTGTTTGTAGTAAAATGCATGCACCTGTATTGCGAAGAAACAAAGGGGTTCTCTTTTTATTACCTCAGATGCAAGGGCTCCGTCTTTGAGTCTTTGCTATTTAATGACTGATAATAGTCACTGAAAATAATTAGTCTCTTTTTTCCCCGTCTCTTTCTTCACTCCCAAAAGAAAACAAAAGTTTAACAGGAAGAGTGCTCAGTGAGAGAGAACAAATGATTCCCCCGCACCTGTCCTCTTAAGAAACAGAAAACCCATCCTCTGGAGAGAGGGGGGGGGGAAGTGTTTCCTTTGAGTAATATAGTAACAAATAGCACAATAATTCCCTTAACAGTTTTTCGAAGTACGAGCTAGAAAAAGGACAGACATTGTAATAATGTCACGAATAACCTTTAGCAAGAGAGAGATCCATGAAAGCAAACAGAACAGATAGAGAAAGTTTTCAGTCTGTCTTTCTCTTTCTATTCTGTTCAAGAAAGGCGAACACAAAATAGTTGCCTGCAGGGTTAATTATCACAAAATGATGTTAATTTCTGTGTCAAGTGTGGCATGGAATACAACCTAACGTAGGATTTTGCAGAGACAGATCGGGTGATGAAAGAGAATAGTAAAAGGAATAAGTAAAAGGTGATGACGAGCATCGCTCTTCAAAGAGTTTTTCCATTTAAGTGGTGTCAGTGCTATAAATTGCTTTCTCTGTTCTATATTTCAAGTTCAGGTCTGCAGAACATACAAGATCTATAATGTAACCGATTTTAAAGAAGACTTTGTGGCACAAAAAGAATACCTACATTCTCCAAAGCTACTGTATAGTTTTTTAACATCATGGAAAGTGTGTTTTTCCCTCAGTCAGACTAACCTGCAACCCATAAGCATCCTATTACCATGGGAACTGTTTGCCCACGTTGGATCAGCATCTCCAAAAAACGGTCAGTTCTGTTTTAGGAGAATTCTGCCCTGAAGCAGGTATGAGGCTTGATATTGAAATGCTGGATTTAAGCAATAGAAAAAGACTCTGTTCCAAGGTCTACTCGAATCCCCTTAAAGATTCACAACGTTAGATAGACCCACAAAGGGATTTTGCAGGCTCTACCGCACAGGTTAGGCAATTGTCACACAGTAACTATTGATTTGTGTTTTGAAAATACTGCATAGAATTTCTGTAATTGGTCTGCGAGGCATTAGCAAATAAGAAAGAGGAAAAACAACACCACATCCACAATTAGTCCTAGACTTTCTCATTAAGCAATGACAGTTACTCAAATCAATTATTAGACTTGCATGAAATCACTGATAATGAACAAAATGTACAAGTGAGTTCAAGAGGGAAAAACGAGAGAGATTTAATTGATTTGATTTTTTTTTCTTTTTTTTTTTTTACCCCCATGTGCTCCATGTAAACATGTTATATTTTTAGATTAGATTTAAGCAGAGTCACAAGAGGCTATAGTTTAACCACGGGTAAGGGATTTTCTTAGCCACAGTGTGAAGCAGATATATTGCTTTTACAGCAATATGTTGAAAAACATACAATTAATCATACAATTTTAACTCGATTTAACTCAACAATAGCAAGTTTGTCAATTGTGAGGAAAAGAAGCCAAAGGTGTGGGATATGAACTCGTTGTTCTGTGCCGAGGAGAAAAGAGAGAATGACGAGTTGAGTTTTCTTATTAGAGTTGTGTGATATAATCTCAGAATTGCGAGAATAACGTATAAAGAATTTTGAAGTATAAACTCGAATGGACCTTTTTTTATTCCTTTATTCCATGGCTTTCATAGACTGCTACTTAAAGGAGAAGTCCACTTCCAGAACAACAATTTACAGTTCTTCAGGCAGAGTGAGACAAGACGAGCATTTGAGATTAAAAAGTATTTAAATTGTACTTTTTTTAATGAAAATAACTGATCATTTTTGCTAGATAATACCTCCTCGGCTGGGATCGTTTACAACCACATTTGGGATCATTTGAAGCCACATTTAAACTGCATTTTGGAAGTTCAAACTCAGGGCAATATATCAGTCCATTATATGGAGAAAAATCCTGAAATGCTCTCCTCAAAAAACACAATTTCTTTAAGTCTGAAGAAAGAAAGACATGAACATCTTGGATGACAAGGGGGTGAGTACATTATCTGTAAATTGTTGTTCTGGAAGTGGACTTCTCCTTTAAAAACTGTACTTTTCTTCCACCAGATAGGCTCCACCCACAAAAAACAACAACAAAAAAAAAACATTATCACTGTTTGCAAACGAATTGGTTTATAAACAATATGGTCATACTGGTCATTTTAGACATAATATTGCCAGTTACTATGTCTAATTTTGCTCTGCTAATGGAAATAGAAAGAAAAACAGAAACAAAGTCAGAATAGGTTGTTGTCTCCTAGCGAGATACAACGGAGGTGTTTTGTTCTTGAATAAATCAGTGTTTTGAATGAAATGGTTGATGAAATGATCCAGTGACTCACTAATAAGGACACACACTTGTTTTGTTTCTGAATGAATTAGTAGCTATGTTTCCATCCGAAGACGCAAATTTAACTTGTGAGCAAAACTGGAATATCACATAAAAAATTTGCAAATTAAGCACCCTTTCCATCCAATGAGTCAAGGAGAACAAATTTGTCGCTTTCTGATAAACTGACAGTAAATATCACTAATAAAAGTAGGAGAAGCCACTGAATATGATAATTTTCATATTACTTACACCTCAGTGCGAGCAGGCAAAACAATTAATGCGGTCATTGCTTTTGGAGGTGGATGGCTGCTGTTTGGGAATGCAGTCGTGTAAGACATTTATACAGAAATACTTTGATGACAGACATTGCTCAGGCATTTCAGAATGACCAAAACGAAAAGATTTTTGTGCGCATTTTTAGAGTTGCGCAAAATGCGCACAGAAATAGTTGGATGGAAACACAGCTAGTGTTTAAATAAACTGATTGAGTTAATGATTCAGTGACTCACTCATAAGGGTAGTCATTTGTATTGTTCCTAAATCAAACAGTGTTTAAAAAAAAAAAAAAAAAAAAAATGAGTGAGTTATTCAGTGAGCCACTTATAAAGAAGGTTACTTGGTCTTGGTCATGCTTTCGTACCGATTTTTGGAGTGATTGATTCATTCACTCATAAAGATAGTCAATATTTGCATAAATATGTGAATTGCAGAAAATAGTAAATGGAAAAATCCCCTGTACTAAATTTGAGGACAGGAATTTGATCATTTTAAATTTGAAAGGATAGTACACCCAAAAATGAAATTAATTGCTCTTCCTCATGTTGCTCCAGACCTGTTAGACCTTCGTTCATCTTGAGAACACAAATGAAGGTATTTTTTATGAAATCTGAGAGCTTTCTGACCCTGCAGAGACAGTGACACAACTACCATGTTCAAGGCCTAGAAAGTTAGTAAGCACATTGTTAAAATAGTATTAGTGTAGCTTCATAAAAATTATGGTTTCACCTGGACTATTTAACAATGTCCTTATGCCTCATTCACACTGGGTGTCAGTGTTAACGCTTCTTATTTACTTTGAATGGAGTGATGTCAACCGTTGCCGAACTGAATTATGGGTCCGTTGCGTCGTGTCACTGGCATTGCTCACGACAGAAGTTAAAAAAAAAGGCCAACTTTTCAAGGGCCAATGCAGGCGTCAGCCAATCAGGTCACCTTATGCAAATACTAGTGCAGACGCTAGCCAGTCCCGTTCGGTGCAGATGCTGGCCAATCAGCGCAAAGCTTCAGACACGCCCTCCGTTAAGCGTTAACGCTGACGCTCCGTGTGAATGGGGCGTTACTATATTTCTGGGTCTTGAAAGGTCAAGAAGCTTTTGTTTTTCATTTAAAAATACCTTGATTTGTGTTCTGAATGTGAATGTCGTATGGGTTTGGAGTAATTAATGACAAAATGTTAATTTTTGGGTGTACTATCCCTTTAAATAATGGGACTGTTGTATAATTTCAGATTCCGAACTGCCTTTTTATAATAATTAATTCTAGGATGAATTAATTTCATGTGCTGCATTTTTATTTAGTTTTCTGTTAAATTAGTTCGTACTTTGGAAAGGCCGTTCCATTATCCACAAACCCATTTTCTACAAAGGCTACAGAAACATGCCCTGTTGCATTCACTGGCATTACTTTAATGTTGAACATAATGAACCTTGTATTAAAATGTTGTGAAATGCCCTTTTAATGGAAGAGGCTGCTGAGGTGTTAAACAAACCTCCCTTCCACACCAGCACTTCCTCTAACACATTGCATTCCCACCAAAAAGTCTGATTGCAGTGTAATTTTATATAATCAAACATATTAGGGAAGCACAGATTCATTTCTTTCGTTCTCTAAATGTAGTTTTAAATTACAACGCGGTGAGACGTAAATACAGCCACATCAGGCAAAATGTTAGGACTGAACTGATGCACTCAACTTTTAATTTTCCTTTGCTGTGTTTGTTCCTTATTGACACAAGACAAAGGGTTAACAATAGATGTATTGAGAAAACCGCCCACATGTGGCATTAGGTCCATGTTTAAAATAGTCTTAAGCTTGGCCGTGTTTCTCTGAAGTCTCACGCGAGCCTGCTACATGGTCTCGCTGCTAAATATTCTCTTTAGCGCGGAGCGTGCGCAGCTTGGATATGAAACGCGTGGCATGGCATCTTCTTGAACCAAATGATAAAAGAGTGCCACTGCTAAAACCCAGAGGGCCTCCAGTGCTTTCATTTAGTGAAGGGGCAGCTAAAGCCAGATCTATCATTAATGAAGAATGAAGAAGAGGAAAAGAAGATCTCTTCTAAACTCACAGGTCTAATAAGTTATGCTTCAACAGTTATAATAAAGTAGGGTCAAAGTTGCTCCCTTCTTATAAATTTTTTAATTGAGTTTATTTATTTAAAGCAAGTTCAGCTTGGTTTAACAACCTATTTCTTGAACATTTTATAGCGTTTGTTTACTGATGATCTGATCGATACGTTCGGTTCGGCTCTCAGTTGTTATATAGTAAATCCATAAATGGATATAGTGCGGATATGTGACATGTTCTGCAGTCCAAATATCAAAGATATGTTTTTTCAGCAAATATTTCATTTATTGCAATACAGTTTATTACTGTCCTCGCAATCTGCGTCATTTGAAAGAATGCGAGTGTGTGTTTGCCCATAATATCTGCGTGCGTGTGTGTGTAATTTTAGTATGTCCTCATTAAGTAGCGGTGGCTGTGCTGGGTCAGGGCTGCTGGCCTCATTTAAAATCTAAATGCTCAACATTTCTCCTTTCTCTCTCCCTTGCTCCCCCTCTCATTCTCATTTAAATTTTTCTTGTCTTATTTCATTTTCCTCCCCGATGTATCCATTCCAATTAACACCGTCTTCATTATCTACCTTGTATCTCTTTCTCTCTTTCTTTGCTTTTCTGTTTCTGTTATACCAACCTGTTACACGCTCTCTCTGTCTCGTTTTTCCTTTTTTGTCTTTAGACTGTCAGAGCCGATTTTGACTTGAGTGAAGAATTCTTCTTTTATCTTATAGAGATACTATTCATCTTATAGCCTGCAGGGAATCAAACACCTACGTGGATTCCTCTGTGTGCGTTGGACTTCTTAATAGGGATATAAAGGTTTAACACATGCTGTTCTGCGTTAGCTCAACACAGAGCAGACACCTGAATATTAAAAATATTTTTCTTCTGTATGAAAAATCCTCTTTTTAATGGAATGAAATAATTAAGGTGTAAAAAGCGTGGGTTGGAGGGAAACGGCACGTGAGGAAAGAAATTAGAAAATAGGCAACACTAGCGATTTAGCTGAATGCTGTTTAGTGCTGCATGTGTTTATGAAAACTGTTTACTGTAAAGGTTTTGACAATCACCGCACAGATGTGTGAATTCTTAAGTGAGATGCAAATGACAGAAATCTAGAGAGATGCACAGGTTTTGAGTTTCTGTAATGGCTGCAAATTACAGAATGAATGAATAGTTGAATGCAGAATAAACTTAAGCTAAACAAAAACAATGCAAAGATGTGTGCAGCATTATGCATTATCATTGTTTTAAGAGTTTTAGTTCCAGTTTCACAAAGTCAGAACTTTTGTGATACCTTTCCAAGAAGATAAATGGTATATATTCATATCTCATTATTTGTTTTTGTACATACAGATCACATGTATGTTTTGGTAAGTGCACTGAAATGTCTTGATAGCATCTAAAATGAGAGCTGTCAGTTGATTTAAAAATTTTAATTAATTAATTGCATGATGTGTTGATTAATTAAATTATTGCAAAAAAATTATTGTATCAAATATACATTACAAACTGTAGCTTAAAAAAAAAAAATATATATATATATATATATATATATATATAATTTTTTTTTTTTTTTTTTTTTTTTTGGTTCAACATAAAATTTATTACACAAAAACCTTTAGGCTGCAATGGCCTAATGTAAACTATGGAACATAAAAGAAGATAATTTGAGAAACATCTCAAGATAACCCAGATGCTTTGAATGCTGGCATGTCATGTCAAGACTGAACAAAAGAGATGACAAATTCCAGGTTAATTTTCTGATGTACTGTACTTATTTTTGTTGATAAACATTTTGTTGGAAGGTATAATGTCAAATTTTTAGCGGTCTTAGTTTAATGAGTGTAGACAAGAACATGGAGTCAGCAGATAGTTTCATAAATTAATTTAGGACTTCCTAAATCCGTAATCGCATTGTCATTGGAATAATAGACATGGCACTTTAAAAAAAAAAATAAAAAACTCCAACAGGACCCAAAATTAATGTTAAACAGAAGCATCAGTCAAGTGCGACAGAGTGAGACAGTGAAACAGCAGCAGGCTTTGGCGAGGCACTTCTCCACAGACTGAAGAAAAGACTAATGTCGATGCAGTCTCATGCCCAGTGATGAGAAAAAAAAAACAAAAAAAAAAAAATAATGCATAAACTCCGGATGGCACACTTACATAACACTAAATGGGGGCATTATCTTATTCAAAATAGATATAAGCGCCGCAGTCACAGCTATTCCCACGAAGCTATTTGAATGTCGGAGGGAATCTGATAGCAACAAAGAAACACTATGGCTCCAGTATTACTGTGCTACTAGAAGGGCAAGTAATGCAAAAAACGCACAGCTAGATGGGTTGTCTTTGTAAAAGATTCAGTTCTTAAGCCCCTATTGGGCCATGCAGCTCATGTATTGCATAGATATAGTAAAATTGCTGAGGAAAAGTTTAGTGGTAATGATCCGAACTTCCCATCACTACTACAGATCTTGTCTACGTTCATCGTCTGTGTACTCCGGCTAAAAAAGGTAGAGTATGGTGAAAAACTCCATCTTATTTTCTCCTACAACATCAGAATCGTCCAACATCGTTGTACCTTTTTGTTTGTAAACAGCGTTTGACTTACTTGCACTTTCTTAGTCTTTGCGCATTCGCTTTGTAAACACTGCGTCTGTGGTTCCGCCTACGTTCGGCATGACCTTTCGACATGATTCAATAGTACGTGAACGCGCATCCAAGAATCTGTGCTACACAAGCTTTTGTGCTTAAAAAATATACACATTTTTATTTTCCAAAAAATGACCGATTGTTTCGCTAGATAAGACCCTTCTTCCTTGGCTGGGATCATTTAGAGCCATTTGAAGCTGCATTTAAACTACATTTTGGAAGTTCAAAATCGGGGCTTCAAACAAGTCCGTTATATGAAGAAAAATCCTGAAATGCTTTCCTCAAAAACCATAATTTCTTTAAAACTAAGAACAGAAAGACATGAACATCTTGGATGACAAGGGGGTGAGTAAATTATTTGTGAATTGTTGTTCTGGGAGTGGACTTCCCCTTTAACTGGGCAAATAAACTAAATGTAAAAGGCCAACCAGAGAAGCCAGAGATGCTGAAGATGAACGCAAAGTGGACAAAATCCTGTAGCAGACAGATCAAGTTTCTGTTCACGATGCTGAACTAGGTTTGAGGAGTTTGTATGAATGTATCTCTGAGGGGAACTGACTATTTTCAGAAAATTTAGATGGTATTTTCTTTTCATCTTACTTCCATATAATGCATATTAATGTAGTATTTAAAAGCTCAGCGCTGCTTTGTTTACAGCAGTAACCACGGAATACTATATCACTGCTATTCCATAAGCGCCACCTGCTGTCAGAGAGTGAATTTGCATCTCATTTAGCTGTTTGTTTTGTTTCAGATGTTTTATGTAGCATAATATCACAAAGCTAAAGTCAGACCATTCTGTTTTTGCTTTAAACTTTGAAATTATACAATTTAATTTAGTTCAAAAACTGTTCGTGCTATATGTAGCATGTTTGTTTGAAATGGATTGGTTCTGCAACTGTTTCATGCATTCTGATTCATATAAGGCAAAGTCAGGGACAAATAACGTAATAAACTTTCAAACGGCCAGCAACCTAAAAACAAACGTGATACAGATTTTTAGTCAAACTGCCCAGCACTAGTTCCTAGGATCCTACATGTGCCTGGGTTGGAAGAGTAAATGTTGAAAGGGTGGTTTTAGTAAAGGGAAACAGTTGTTAGAGTTTAATGTTCAGTTGTGCTGGAGATTTCTAAGAGGTTCTGTTATGTTGGAGCTTTTGTGGTCGTCATTGTGTTGAAGAGTGTAGCTTGTGCTTAGGTTGTGGGCGGCTTCATGATGACTATGTTGCTTCAATCTGTGAGTAACAGCTCTACTACACTCTTAAAAAAAGGTGCTTTAAAAGGTTCTTCACAGCGGTGCCATAGAAGAACCATTTTTGGTTCCACAAAGAACCGTTCAGTCAAAGGTTCTTTAAAGAACCATCTCTTTCATACCTTTTTATAATCTGAAAAACCTTCTTTCGCCACAAAGAACCTTTTGTGAAACAGAAATGTTCTTCAGATGTTAAAGGTTCAAAGGTTCAAATTTTTTTAAATATTCATTTTTTTTTTTTTTTTTTTAAAGGACTCTCATGACTGGTTTTGTTGTCCAGGGTCACATACAGTATAACCTTGTGTGTGAGTTTACAATAGAGGTAAACGGGATAATTTTGTTAAGTTTTTATTCATATTTATATTTGAAATTTTGACTTCTCTATGTCTTAAATTTGTATTTTTTTAGGGCACAATATGTAAGTTTTTGCTGGAGGTCACATTTTCAAAACAATAACAAAGGCAAAGCTTGATGGCGCTATGAAGGAGAGTGGATGGGAGATGTCGATGTCACCATCCAGAGATGTCTGAAATTCACAAATCATATTCATGGATAGGGTAATGAATATAATTTTTATTTCCTGTACCTTTCACAGTTATTCAAACAGCAAATACATTATACAGATAAAGCGAGCAAAGAACATTTATATTGTCAAATAACTGACTTCACTATAGCGTGAGTTTAAGTACTCTCAAAAAACTCCCCTTATAATCAAGAAAGCCGTCTATATACTGTTTGATGAATGAATCTCTTACTTACAGCGTATCTGCACTTTGCTGTTTATGATGAGAGAATTTGCGAGAGAGCAGAATTCAGCCAGCGACTGTGTGCACTACACAAAAAAAAAAAAAACTCCTGCATTTCAGCGATGACTCATCTGAATATCTCTGACTGGCCATTGCATTCATAAGCTCAACAGACTTGGGTGTGATTGGTTGTAACACACCACTGTAAAAACACATTAAAAAAGTTTTTTTTTTTTTTTTTTTTTTTTTTTTTTTTTTTTTTTTCATTTTTATTTTTAGTTTCTGATTTTTACTAATCCTTGGGAACTTTTGGTATAACGTAAATACACAACTGCATAAAACATATCACTCTGTGCTAGCTGTTTTTGGATATTTTATTACGAAAATCTTGCATGTTGTGCCTTTAAATTCCCGGTATTATGATCATTGGAACCCTTACATATTTACTGGACATGGAAAGTTGGAGTGTGAGCACAGAATTTGTGATGCTGTGTCATGCAGTCACAACCCTGTGCTGAATGCAAATTCCTTTTGGGGAAAATGTAAGGAGGAATTAGAGCATATAGAACAAATTAGAGCAATTTAGAGGATAGAATGGCCAACAGAATGGTGTGTGCAGGTTAAGCCCAATGGAAAAATAAGAATATGCGTTGATCTAACTAAGCTCAATGAAGCATTGTGCAGAGAGCTGCATGTATTATTGTCAATAGCACAATTACTGGCTCAGTGGAATGGAGCAACTTTTTCTTTTCTTTTTTTTTTTTTTCAAAGTTAGATGCACAGTCCAGCTTTTGGCACATTCTTCTGGCACAAGAGTGTGGAGAACATTTATCACACCATTTGGCTCTGCTCTTACCCTTTGGCATCAGCCCTAGTCCAGAACTCTTCCAGAGATGCATGTCTCAACTCTTAGATGGACTAACAGGGGTGATCTGCCATCCGGATGATTTGTTAGTGTGTGGAAAGATAAAGCCCAACATGATGAGCGGCTTACACTGGTCCTGTCATGACTTTGGAAAACGAATCAAACTCTAAACAAGACATGCTCATTTGTTCTTTCTAAAGATCTCTTTGTAGGCCTGGATGATAGAATCTGAATATTTTCAATTTTTAGACATGACTTTTTAGTGTATGACGTTTTATGCATAGACTGTACAAAAACATGGATGTAGTGTCTGTGATGTCACTCATAGGTTTCTGAAGAGCATTTTTGAAGCCTAAAGTGGGCGTAGCCGACTGCCGCCATCTTGGCAGCGCATCACCGCACGTCACTCCCAGATAATTGAAAATGGGCAAAAAGGCGGGTCATGGGTGAAGCTGAGGTGCCTGATTGCTAGAACACAGTATAACATCAGTTACCGCTCTTTGACTTTGTTTTGGAATGCTCAAATTGAGTTACGGCGCTCTGCGTTTGTTTAGCCGTTCATCAATATTACGGTATAACTGGAGTTGTACCGTATTCTGCCTTTGCTTCACTGTCCATTAAAATCTGCTGCGTTTAAATGCCAGTGTAGCCTAACTT
The DNA here is from genome assembly GCF_022985175.1 of Labeo rohita. Lineage (NCBI taxonomy): Eukaryota > Metazoa > Chordata > Actinopteri > Cypriniformes > Cyprinidae > Labeo > Labeo rohita. The sequence continues at coordinate 15,309,938 of NC_066882.1, read as the reverse complement.
GTGTACTTTCATACATCTATCTGCACTTCATTAGACAAACTGCTCCATATAACAAAGCACTGTAAGCAAGCAACGACTAGATAACTTGCCAGCAATAATTAATCATAAATCATCTTTAAAGTTTTTTTTTCCTTGTTATAATGCAGATTATTCACTCTGTGCCAGCTGTCAGTCTGGGGCTGCCCACTTCTGCACGTGTGAGGACTCGAATGCCGTGTCAGCGTAGCATGTATTACACATAAAATCAGTACGATTTAGCAATTAAATCCCTTTCCTACCTTTTCTTGTAACTTGATAAAATCCATGGCAATGAACATCATCGGAGATGTTTAACAGACATTCTGAGCATTATTCCTACTTGTTGGCGTTCACATCAATCCACAAGTCGTTCTTATAGGTAAGGCTATTTTCATTCAATTTGATGTAAAACAGTATGTTAAGTATGTCTTGCATCCTTTAATGTTAGCGAACATTGCAACTAAATTGGCTGCAAACGGTATCCACTCGCGTTTAACTTTTTGTCTGGTTGTTCCGGTCAGAAAAAAAAAATGAAACACATTATAGCCTCTAGCCATTTTTCTCAATTTCACACTCCGAGTTAAGGTCTTTTGTCTTGTAGGGCATAGCGGTAATCCACTTGTCACTCAAGTGGCCACGCCCTTAATTATGCAGATCTTTAAGGCTTAATATAATTTAAATGGATGAGTTATGAAAAAATTCATCCCCCTCACAGTTGTCAATGAAGGGAAAAATTACCTATATAGACCAAAACCATTTTTTGTACCAGGCTGTAAACATATTTCTTCTGCTGTAAAGTTGGGCATTTTAACATGGGAGGTCTATGGGAATGACTCTCTTTCGAAGCCAAGCCTCTAGCGGCCAGTCGATGAATTAGTTACTTCCGTGTTGGCTTCAATAGAGAGACCGAGGGTTTGCCGCTTGGTTTTATGTGAGGTATATTGAGTCTGAGATTAATCAGAGCCAATGATATTATCCATATCTAGCCCAGAGTAATGTTGTCTTCTTTAAGAGGGTGCAACCTTTTTTGGTCATTGCCTATTACTTTAGGGGCTGAAGGTGTAATCCAGGCCACTGAAGGATATTTTTCTCCAGAGATTGTAATAAGTGATAATGGTCCACACTTCTTATAAGCTGAGTTTCAGCCCTTTTCTGCAGACTGTATAACCAGTAGCTATACTTTGTCCAAAGTAATGAGGGTTGTGAAAACAATCAAGGCCATACTGCTGAAGAATCATGATCCTTGCCCAGCACTCTTGGCCTGCAGCTATTACATGGTCCCTCACCAGCTAAAATGTTAATGGCTGGGAAGCTGAAATCTCCAGTACCACAGGCGACAGCACAACTTTATCCACAGTGGCAAACAGGAGAGTGTTAGAGCAGCTGAAATGAACTCAGATACTGAAATTTAGCAGGAGATTCTGTGCCTGTTGTTTCAGACAGTGTATTTAAGATTTGAAATTTATTTATTTTTTTAACCTCAAAGGCTCGTCTTGTCTCCTCTCTGCAATGTGCATGCGTAGTCTCTGTAATCCAGGTCAATGCAGTTAGGGTATGTCTAAAAACTCCCGTCTCGCTCTCTTCTTCAGCGTCCTACATAGCTGTTTTACCTTTTTTTTTGTGAAGGACTTTTAATCTTCTCTGCATGTTCACTTTGTAAACACTGGGTTGGTACTTCTGCAGCGATGTAGGACGATTTTGAAGTTGGGGATTTTGAATTTGCGCACTTGGACAAGACGAGCTTTTGAGGTTAAAAAGTATATAAATTGTCAATTTGTTTTGAAAATGATAGATTGTTTTGCTAGATAAGACCCTTCTTCCTTGGCTGGGATCATTTAGAGCCATTTGAAGCCGTATTTAAACTGCATTTTGGAAGTTCAAACTTGGGGGCACCATTAAAGTCCACTATATGGAGAAAAATTTGGGAATGTTTTCCTCAAGAAATGTAATTTCTTATTGACTGAAGAAGGGGGGGTGGGTAAATTATCTGTACATTTTTGTTCTGGAAGTGGACTTCTCCTTTTAGGGCTTCTGAGGAAAATATTCCAGGATTTGTCTCAATATAGTGGGCTTTAGTGGGAGCCAGCGGGTTGAAGGTCCAAACTGCAGTTTCAATGCAGCTTCAAAGGGCTCTACAAGAGGGCTCCCAGCTGAGGAATAAGGGTCTTATATAGAGAAATCTGTAGTTTTCTCACGCATTATGTAATCATGTAGATGGAAGTAACGACAAAGTGAATGTGCAAAGAAAGTCAAGCGGCCTTTACAAAAAAAAAAGATAAAACAACGATGTTGGACGATTTTGAAGTTAGAGGAGAAAATGAGATGGAGTTTTTCGCCCTACCCTAGAGTAGCTTTTTAAACCAAAATACACAGACGAAAGACTAACCGTGCATGACCTTTCCAACGTGACTTACGTAATGCGTGAAGATGTGCATCGCAGAACTAGTGCAAGATAAGCATTTGTGGTTAAAAGGTATACTTAATTAATTTTTTTTTTTTTAGAAAATGACAGGCCATTTGAAGCTGCATTTAAACTGCATTGGCACCGCATAAACAAATTGACAATTTCTATACTTTTTAACCTCAAATGCTCGTCTTGTCTCATCTCTGCAATGACAAGGGGGTGAGTAAACTATCTGTAAATTTGTGTTGTGGAAGTGGACTACTCCTTTAATATAATTCAGGTTTGTGCATTATTCAGAATTTCAATTTTCAGTTCAGTTTTTGGGATTGATAGATTTTTAAAATCATTTTCTCATATGTTCACCCAGGTTGCATTTGATCAAAAGTACACTTAAACAGTGTAGTTGTGAAATATTATTACAATTTATTTTACTTCAGTTTTAATGTATTTTAAAATGTAATTTATTCCTATGATTTCAAAGCTGAATTTTCAGCAGTCTTCAGTTATACATTATTTTCAGGATTCTTTGATGAATAGATGGAAAATGTCAAAAGCACAGCATTTATTTGAAATAGGGATCTTTTGTAACATTAAAAATGAATTTACTGTCACTTTTGATCAATTTCATGCATCCTTGCTGAACAAAAAGTAATGCTTTCTTTAAAAACCTTACTGAACCTACTGTGTTTATGAAAATAGTTGTCATATACTTCAAAATATTTTAATAAAAACTTCTAGAGTAAATATTAAAGTATTTAAAAGTATATATGAATAATATTTTGAAATTTTATCTATAAAAATAGTCTGATCTCTATACTGAAATAGACACATTAATCAACATTTCTGATGTTATGTTTTGTCACAAAACATGTTTTGCTCTAATGAAATACCTGTCTGACTTTGTTCAGTTTCTTTAAAATGTGAATCAGAAAATTCCTCCTCTTGTCATTCCGATCCCTATCAACATGCCGTGGCCTATTCAATTCAAATTCCAGCTCGTGAATTGACAAGGGAGCCAATTAATAAATTCTGAATTTTTACCAACTCTGATACCTTGACTGCACTAAGTTGCTGTGAATAAAATTATGTGGCAAGGGCATAAATTTTAATGTGAATGCTCCGTTTATCGAACGAAATCCACTGACAGTATTAATGCAGCTAACCGGGTAAACTGTTCATAATTCGTGAAATAGCTTGGGCTCAAGACTCTCCTTTTCCCATGTTAGAAACATTTGAGAGGTAGAAGCACAACAACTTCTACTAATGGAACAGCAGCCAGCCCTGGGATTATATGTCCTCGGAGAGATGCATGCACAAGGCTGCACATCCCAGAGTGCAACAGTCACACCGTTAATTAGCCAAATTAGTCAGAGGAAATCAAACTCTGTGTTGACACACACACATTGCCATGACAACGGCACACAGGAAGTGAGGAGGCAGAAAGCTGGAGCATCAGGTTTCGGCACACAGCTGAACATACGGTGACACACATATAAACACACACACATATGCTCCGCTGTCCATCCCTCACCAGCTGAAAGTTGATTAAAAATTATTATATCTATACTTGTCCTATAAATAATTCATAGGTGCATAATTACTGCAGGTTTAGAAAGGGAGAAATGATTTAATTTAGCCACAGGGTGTGAGTCTCACAATTAGAGCTGGATAAATGAAGATGATCTGATTACAGTGACAGCACTGACCCTCACGCAAGACGACAGGGAAGGAGAGAAAGGGAGAGAGAGATACAAAGAGACTAGCCATCAAAAAATAAATAATAAGAACTATAATAAACCTTGACATTGAGAAATCGTGAAAGTCCCATACGCACACCTTGCTTACTGACATAATGGCTGGCATATTTAATATATGGTAATTAGGAAAAGCCTCATCTGCATAGGAATGTTTTTTTGAAGTAGCCATCTGTGTGAAAATTAAGAATTCCAGTTGGAAAAAGTGATTGGAAAGTCATAAGTTTAAAAGCATTTATAATTTGACGGTTCAAGGGCTGACCGTACATTTGAGAAATGGTGGGTCAGCAGAGAGGAACCTGATGACTTTAAAAGTACTCACATTTGCGTGAAAAATAAATCACTTACCGCAATTCGAAATCTATTAGCCTTTTTACACCTGGTCACTTCATGCGTTTTTTTTTCTGATCTGATAGCTGTCCGATCGTGAAAAGACCAGGTGCAAATGCCCTCCGAAATGCTTTCAAGACGCGTTTAAATCTGATCGCTCAAACCACTTGAGAACGTGGTCTGGGCCGCATTCCAATTGAAACTGGACAAGTGTAAATGCATCTAGTTGTTAAAACCTGATTTGCAAATTTTACTCCTCCCAAAATATTAAAATAATAAAGAGTGTGTGCGTTTTATAGGCTGTATGCCATGATATAGTCAGATATGACAGCGCTAATGCAACAAGCATCGCTGCTGATGAGTAGCTGGGTATCTCTTTAGCAGGCCGACATGCAAACTTCAACAAATGAAACAACATAAGTAACATGCCATATGGCCTATAAAACGCTCTCGCACGTTTATTATTTTTATATTTTGTGAGGAGTAACATTTGCATATGTGGTTTCAACAACCAGATGGATTTACACTTGCCCAGCTTCATCTGGAATGTGACCCAATGCGGATTTAAATGCATCTCGAAAGCATTCAGAGCTGGTCTTTTAGCTATCCGATCAGAGAAAATGCATAAAGTGACTTAATCGGATGCACGTTCCATTTACGCTGTCATATCTGACTATAACATGCCATATGCCTTATAAAACACTCTCCAATTTTATTATTTTAATATTTTGGGAGGAGTACAATTTGCATATGTGACCCTGGACCACAAAATCAGTCATAAGTGGCACAGGTATATTTGTAGCAACAGCCAACAATACATTGTATGGGTCAAATTTATCGATTTTTTTTTTATGTCAAAAATCATTAGGATATTAAGTAAAGATCATGTTCCATGAAGATATTTTGTAAAATATCCTACCGTAAAAATATCAAAACGTAATTTTTGATTAGTAATATGCATTGCTAAGAACTTGCTAAGAACACAGACTAAAGGTGATTTTATGCACACTCAGATTCCAGATCTTCATATAGTTGTATCTTGGCCAAATATTGTCCTATCTTAACAAAATAGCTTATTTATTTAGCTTTCAGATGATTTCCAAAAATTGACCCTTATGACTGGTTTTGTGGTCCAGGGTCACATATGTGGTTTTAACAACCAGATGCATTTACACTCGTCCAGTTTCATCTGGAATGCAGCCCAGACCGCGGATTTAAATGTGTCTACATGGTCTTTTTAGATATCTGATCAGAGAAAACGCTTTAAGTGACCAGGTGTAAACAGGCCCTATATGTATCATGAGACTGTAGAGACAGTTTGCTACTAGTCAGGTTATACTTCCAGAAGTTGTTATTTCACAGCTTATAAAATGGGTTAAACAACCACCAAGATAAAGTCTAAGATAAGTACTTGTTTCTCAAAGGTGTCCACGTTTCCTTACAGTCGTGGTTTTTATGTTCATATTTCATGGTTCTTTTTAAGTGTCCTGGGCCATAATCTCCCAGGTGAAAAAGAAATATATTTACATTGTGCTTTTTTGGACATACTTAATATATTTAAATTGCACTATACTAAGTACATATTAAATGTATTATTTTGAAACAACTTTAAGTATATTAAGTGCATTTCAAGATATGTTTAAGATCAATTTTAATCTATTTGCAATATATTTAATGTATTAAAATTGTGTTAAAATGGACCCACTTCAAGTACATTTAGTGTATTTTAACTATACTACCCTTAATTTTATTTAGAGTACACTTAAATGTTGTACTAGAAGTACATTACAAAGTTATTTTAAGCTAATAATTAATGCATTTACAGTATATTAACATTAGGTCATTTATAATGTATTTTCATAACACTGAAGAATTCACTATTAATATATTAAAAATATATTTCATAATATATTTTTCATTTAATATGCCAGAAATATAGGTTTAATATATTAAAAATATACATTTAAAAAACCCATTTAGTGTGCCAATAATACATTTTTTTTAATATTAAAAATATACTTTTTATAACAAAAGTTTAATATATTACAAATATAATGCAAACTACTGTTTCTGTAAAGACAGTATCAAATACACATTTTTAAAAGTACAAAACTTTTATTTAATTTGACATTTTTTTAGCCAAAATATGTTCTCAAAAATAAAGATAAGTGATCTGCAGAGCTCCATTTAACACAAAATAAGAATAATAAAAAATAAATCATAAAGCATTTGTAGGAAACTAGCAATTTCATCAAACAATTGAACCACATATGGAGCCACTGAAAACAAACAAATGCATTTTTAACAAACTAGCAATAGCCAAACAGTTAACCAAGAACTGTAACTCAATCACATCTTCTTCATCCTTCCAGTGGAGAGTGACTGTTCTTTGAGGTTGACTCGTTGTTGCACTTCCTCCAAATGAGGGCCCGCACCTCAGACACTGTCGTCTTTGGGAACTCTTTTATCACAGTGTCTGTGAAAGGGGAAAAAGAAACTGTAAAAATTTCAGCAAATTACAGTACAATTCAGGACTGTAAACCCTGATCCGGCTTGTGTTTTCACTGGCAACAGTACCCTTTCTTGATAAGCTTGGTCTATGCTGGAAAGCAGCGAATGTCCACCATTCTCACATAATGACTATGCTAATGGATTTTCTATATGGTTAAGCATATACAAAAACACAAAATAATTATTACAGTCATGAATTTATTATCATAACTTTTTTCCTAACCATTTCTGAGGATTCAGCAAGAGACAGCTCACTGGAACTTGATCTTGAGCTGTATGGGCCTCTTTTCATGGACTCTAGGACATCTTTGAGAGATGATACAATCCCAGGAAGCTCTACAAGACAAAAATAAATAAAAAAACAACACACATTTGAGTTCTTCATTTTTAGTTAATCAAGGTCTATTGATTCAATAAAATGTATTTTCTAAAGAAGCATTGCTGTAACTTTAAAACTTTTGTTGTGCAAAGACAGGAATTTCTAAGGATAATGGCAAGTTGGTTACGGCTAATAAGGTTTTGTTACATTTATAAATATAACAAACGATCATATACCATAATGGTAATGTGGCTAAAAAAGGTTACATTGCCTTATATTGACATAGCTGTTAATAAAGAGTCACCAAGATGACTTTTCCTTTCCATACTGGCTGTGGTACCCTATCAAAGACAAAAATACTCTAATATAGATAATTAATTACTATTAATACTTTTATTCACCAAGGATGTATTAAGTTAATAATTAAAAGTTTATTAAAAGTTAATAATAAATAATTTACATTGTTATAAAATATTTATATTTTGAATAAACACTGTACTTTTTAAACTTGTTATTCATGAAAGAATCCTGAAAAAAAAAATCACAGGTTCCAAAAAATATTTGGCAGCACAGCTGTTGATATTATCCAACATTGATCATTCTGATAATAAATCCGCATATTAGAATGATTTCTGAAGGATCATGTGACACTTAAGACTGGAGTAACAGCTGATAAAAATTCAGCTTTTCATCAGCATCCATTTACATTTTTTAATAAATGCTTGTAAATATATTTTTGATATTTTCACATATATATGTTGCCCCAAAGTACAGTCATATGGTTGTATAGATGGTCACTCATTTTTTTTCTATGGATGGATGTGTACATAACCAACAACGACTCTAAAATACCCAGTTAGTTTGGCAAAAGGATTCAAAATTGGGTAGATCTTACCAAAATCTACATTAACAAGTCTTACTAAAATATACTTTTACATATTTCAGTCTACTGAAGGAACCAGTTGGACACCTGAAACAGAACATGCTTTATGAATCTTCTTCTGAGATTAAGTGGCAGCCAACCATAAGTCATATAAAAAAAAAACTAATTATTTTATATGAAATGCAAACACTGCTTACTCTTTTCCTTGATTGTCTCTGCTCTGTATTTTCAAACAGGTCAGTGTCAGTGTTATCTGAGTCACCTGACATTGGAGTAGAGGTTACAGGTGCTTTCTGTCTTTGCAGGTTCTGGAGGTCTCTTTTAAGTTTGTCTCCCATTACAGCATCAGCTGCACTTTGAGATGTACTTGCACTCTAAAAGCAACACACTAAAATTAACATTTCACCAATAAAAATAAAAATAAATAAATAAAAAAAATCTAAAACCTTTATGGCTTCAGGTGTTTTTTCCCTTTCTCTGCAGTGGTCTTCCAGATGTCTTCTCCTCTCTTAAAAGCATCTCTCTTCATGATTAAGTCTTTGTAAACATCTGCAATTACACACACACACACACACACACACACACACACACACACACACACACACCATTTCATTTAATTTCACAGTGTACAGTTATTTGATTTGATGGTAACTGGTTGATCTACCTATAGTAAGTTTACTCTTTTTATGAGTAAAGACAACAGACAATGCTTTTATACTTGAATCAAACAGGAAAAGTCACTTTATAGAATAAGCATCAGAAGTTTCTAGACCTAACGTTAATAAGTGTTGCTGTTAACGTCAACGTAGCTGTTGCTGTTAGTCCACGTACTAACATTGAGATATGCACACTGTCCACGTGGAAAAGTAGTTTATGCACCCAAAATGTTATCTTAAAGCTGGTCGCTAATAGGTAACAATAATAAACTTAACTTACCACCAAGTAGTAGTATTTTTGCTGTCAGTATCTTGCTCTGTCCATGTCGGCCGCGACTTGTCAGGCGCACCTCTATTCTGAGTTGTTCGCGGGAGCTGACTGGTACTCTGCTCGTCTGTGTTCTCTTAAAATGATATCGGTGCTGTCCACTATGTCCGAGTCAGGGAAATAAAACAAAGCATAGCTAGGAAACGACATGATTTCCGTTGAAATATCGTATCCGTTGCCCGCTCAACTTGTTCTCATCTCCTTAAAATCTGTGATTGGACAATTGCCTGCAAATTGTATAGCTTGTTTCTGATTGGCCAAATTGAACTGCAAGGAATTGGCTGTGATTGGTCAAACTGAATGCACTGCTACAAACAAACAAACAAACAAACAAACAATAAATAAATAAATAAATAAATAAATAAATATGTTTAAGTACTGATGATACAATCATTATTATTATTTCTGTCGCCTGACCTTCGGATGAAATGTGGCACTGAAGTGACGAAGTAATGAAGACATACAAATCTTACCTGCACTTACAAGATAATAAGATTCCAAAAACTACACATAAGAATGCAATTGCATATTCATATAATGTATGTATTACTGTTTTTATAAAATATATCAAATGTTACAAATGTTTATCAAAAAAATCTTTGAAAAGCAGTGTAATGTTCATTACATAAATATTTAATATAAATTGCAGTAGGCCTTGCAAGTTACATATACTGCCAACACAATACACATAATGTATACATTAAATAAGAGTACATTAAGTATGTTTTCTGTAGGTGCACCAAAAGTTTAACAAAAGTATGCTGTTGTTTTAGCATAATTTTAAAAAGTGTAATTAAGCATATATTTACTACCAAAGTATTTTTAGTATACTTTCTGTAAATATATTTAATGTGCATTTATTTCTGCATATTCCGTAAAAGTGTAATTAAGCATGTATTTGTTACAAAAGTACTTCTAGTATACTTTCGATAAATATATTCACAATATCTTTGTGTTTAGCACATTTCTTAAAAGTGTAATTAAGCATATATTTATTATCAAAGTACTTCTAATATACTTTCTAGAAATATATCTACAATATATTTGTGTTTAGCACATTTCTTACAAGTGTAATTAATCATATATTTATTACCAATGTACTTTTATTATACTTATTAGAAATGTATTTGAATTGTACTTCATTTTAGCACATTTATTAAAAGTGTAATTAAGCATATATTTATTACCAAAGTACTACAATTATACTTTCTGTAAATATGCTTAAATGCGATTTAGTATATTTTTAATGCACTTCAAATAAGCACGTTGGTAATACAAATGTATTAAAAACACACTATTTGAATTTCAAATACATTTTTAATACATTTAATACTACGTCTTTTTCACCTGGGCTGAATAGAAAAGGCTTTTCATCAGGGTCTAAATTCAGAGTAATCACTGGTATGAGATAGATGCCATTATGCTAATGATAGACTGCTGGCCTACTTCACTGAAGAAATTAAAGTCCTCACCTTTCTAAGCGGCAGAATATCTTTGGGCATGTGAAACGCATAATATTACAGACCGCATTTACAGTCTCCTTTCCGTTGCTGGAATTAGGAAATGTGTATTTTGGGAAGAGTTTTACAGCTCTGAAAGTATTGGTGAAGTTGAAGGTGCTGTGAGGTTAAAAATAGATAGATTTTAGCCTTGAGTGTGAGAGATGAAGGGCAGAGAGAAGGGGAGCGTTTGAAAGAAGCTACGCTAATTGAAATAGAAGAGGCGCTAAGTAACCTGCAATGCTTGAGGGTTGTTATTGTTGTCAGTATGAAGCACAAAACGTACAATGTCGCTAAAATGAATGACACTTTTGTGCCACAGGAAGTCAAGGAAACCGCTCTTTAGAGTGTGTTTGGCCTTTTCATGAATAGGATACAAATTAGGGACTGAGATTTAAGACATATGTATATATTTATTCTTTTTCAAAAAACGATGATAGAAGCAGCAAACCAAATGTTAGTTTGTAGCTATTCAGTTTCTCATAAATTAAAGCAAAATATTTGTTTGTCATTTTTCTTACTTCAAGGGTTGAGAGCTGAACCTGATAAGAATGTTTAGTTGCCCTCTCAGAATGCTGTAGAAAGAGTACAATTAAATTTAGCTAATAATTCTGTTAAAGGAGAAGTCCACTTACAGAACAGTTCACAAATAATTTCTCACCCCCTTGTCATCCAAGATGTTCATTTCTTTCTGTCTTCAGTCGTGAAGAAATTATGGTTTTTGAGGAAAACATTTCAGGATTTTTCTCTACATAATGGACTTCATTGGTGCCCCGATTTTGAACTTTCAAAATGTAGTTTTAAATGCGGCTTCAAATGATCCCAAATGTGGTTGTAAGCCATCCCTTATCTAGCGAAAAGCTCGTGTAGCACAGGCTCTGGGATGCGCGTTCAGGGCGCTACGTACCATTGAATCACATCGAAAGGTCACACGGAACATAGGCGGAACTACAGACCCAGTGTTTACAAAGTGAACTTTAGTCTATGATTAGCTCACCTCAACTCTTATATGACAAATTTTCGGGTTTGAGTTGTTCGTTCATCATGTGACAGCCCCATAAGATGAACGATTTAAAAAAACCCGAAGATGAAACAGGTGAACTAATTCCAGTACAGAACGTAATAGGATGTGGTGCATGTGCGACTGAACAAATCACTCCCTAAGACAACTCGTTCTTCCCGAGTCACATTAAAGATTCGTTCAAAATGAAAGAATCGTTCAAGAACAATTCATTACTAATTCGTAGCATAATGGATGCACATCCCAGAGCCTGTGCTACACTAGCTTTTGTGTTTAAAAAGTATACAAATTATTATTTTTTTGAAAAAAATGACCGATCGTTTCGCTAGATAAGACCCTTCTTCATTTAGAGCCCTTTGAAGCTGCATTTAAACTGCATTTTGGAAGTCCAAAATCGGGGCACCAATCAAGTCCATTATATGAAGAAAAAACCTGAATAGTTTTCCTCAAAAACCATAATTTCTTTACGACTGAAGACAGAAAGACATGAACATCTTGGATGACAAGGGGGTGAGTAAATTATTTGTAAATTGTTGTTCTGGAAGTGGACGTCTCCTTTAAGTATGAAGTTGCATGGTTTTAATTGTTGAGAAGCTCAAGATTTATGCCTGTAATCTTAAAAAAACAAAGTAATGGGACACCAAATTGTACTTTATTCCTTGTAGAGTCATGTTGTTGAATTCTTTTCAAACATGTACAGTTTACCCAAGTTTAAGGATCACAGAATGCAACTTTATGAAATATTAAGTGACAGATGCTAAGTATACCAGTAGGTAGATGTGTTGTTATTTTACACACTCATGCTGTGCCACCTCAGACTTTCTATTCCGCCTATTCCAGCATGAACAGTAAAGGAGCCGTTGCTAGATTCATTACCGCACAAGCATATCTTAGAGTATGGCTTATGTGAGAAACACTGACATCTGGCATATCCAAACAATGCATGGCACATAAACTCATTTAGAGGATCCAACTGTTTTCTGTTCAGATGGTTCGTTACCAAATGCTCAGAAAATCTCACACACAAATGACGGCAAACTGTGCTGGGAACGCACACAAACGCATGGGGTCAACAAACTTTACGCATTAACTGTGTTTAGCCTTTGAAATATGTTCGCAAACGCACATACAGGCTTATTTGATATTGTATCCAGAATTAGTAAAGGTTTGTAGTCTTAAAATATTACTTGCATGTGCGTGCATGTGTGTGTGTGTGTGAGAGAGAAAGCAACTGTAATATGAGGTACAGCTCAGTTGTGCCAATTAATTCCTACCATGGCACTGAGACTCCATGCTGAGCTCTCATAACTCTCTGATTAAAGCTACTTCATTTAATCATTTCATTTTGCTGGCAATTCTATCAAAAACAAGTATTTTTTTTTCACAGTGGTATAGCATGTGTTTTATCAACCCCTACGCCCAAATGCTATTGATGAATGTGTCTCTTTACCACATGTAGATAACATTATCAGGCACACGCACACACAGAGAGGTTTGATTAAAGTTAAGCAGCCTCTATCTCCATCAAGCATGACCTTTCACTTGAGGGAGATGCGACTAAAGAGGAAAGATTTTTTTGTCAGTTGGAGACTAATTTATTTAGAAGATAACAAATTGTGTAAAAGTTAGCAGTTTTTAACTGTTTAGTGTATTTACACCTGCCTTAAAAAAATTGATCTGATCTGATGATAGCATTTGATCAAGCGTATAAGGCTAATTTGTGGGCCAAAATTTGTTTGTACGCTTTACAGCAACATTCAGAGGTGGTTAAAACTCCATGTAACCTTGAGCCCTGGTGCTGTGCTGAAAGCCTTTACCTAATTTGGTGTTCTCAGTCAAAAATGCGATACTTTTAAAAATGACCTAATCTCTCAATATGCTTTATAGTGACCCTGGACCACAAAACCAGTCATTAAGGAAAATCTTTTGAAATTGGGATTTATGCAATGCATAAAAACTTCCAAATTGAGATTTATGCAATGCACCATGTAAAAGCTGAACAAATAAGATTTCCACTGATGTATTGCTAGGATAGGACAGTATTTGACCAAGATACAACCATCTGAAAATCTGGAACCTAAGAATGCAAAAAAATCAAAATATTGAGAAAATCACTTTTAAAGTTGTCCAAATGAAGTTTTTAGCAATGCATATTACTAATGAAAAATTAAGTTGTGATATATTTACGGTAGGAAATATACAAAATGTCTTCATGGAACATGCTTAATAACCTAATGATTTTTGGCATAAAATAAAAATCAATCATTTTGACCCATACAATGTATTTTTGGCTGTTGCTACAAATATACCCGGCTGCTTTTTTGGTCCAGGGTCACATATAATCACCAAATCTTGAATTCAGTCCTTTTGTCAATTAGTGTTCTTTCAATTAGCATAGGTTTCGTATTTATTGTTGGAACTGATTGAATGTAGGCCTCATTGATTAATTGTTTATGCACCTCAGTTTTTGAATAAAAAAAAAACAAAAAAAAAAAACACTATTAGTGAATAAAATTGGCAATAATAATTCAAAAACTGGGTGGAAAAGCTAGATTAAGGTCTATGGTTAATCAGTTCCGAAAAGAAATATAAAACGTGCTAACTGAAGGAAAACAAGTTGATAAAAAAAGATTGAATACATTATTATTAGGGAATAAAATAACAAGAAAAATTATACAAAATTTTCTGTAGAGTTTTAAAGTGTAACAAGGTGGGGGAAAAAAAAGAGAAGATAAATAAATAAATAAAAACTAAATAAATAAATTAGAACAGTACAAAAATTATATCAATGTGATACTCACTTAACCAGAATTTTCTGGAATAAGAAAACCTTTCCGGGTCAAAAGGGCTTAAAACGAAACAAAACATTCTGAAGCTCATTAAATATAAAATTTCTACTCGTTTATCATGTCTACTAGTATATTGGCCACCCCAGTGACCGAACTGCATTTTTAGCTTAAACGCTCATTTGGTTAAATGCATTCCAACAGCAGTAAATGACCGCCTACTTACCTGTCAGACAACTGCCATAACAAGGATTTTAGCTTTGCTGGTTAGGTGCAGCTTTACGTAATCTTTTAATCTGTTAAAAAAGTTCACACTAGCTTGTCTATATGCTGAATAAAAAAATTGTTACTTAACATTCTCATCACGTTATTCTCAAAGCTACCTCAAAAGTAATTTCTTGACAGACTCCTGTTTTCCAGGCCAAACATTTCTAACTCTGTGGCACCATTTCAGTTTTGCATGTCAATGAAGATGTGAAAATGTAATGTAAAACGGCCAGTCAACACTGTCAGTTGTGACCAAAGTCTTATCTGAGATGTACATCATACAGTCTGACATAAAAGGCGAATGATATCACACAGTCTGTCTTGGGTTTTACCCAAGATATCATCTGGCAAGCAACATTCGTAAAGCATAGAAAAACTGCACACTGCTGTTTTTTTTTTTACCGAAGATCACGAGAGTCAAGCCAACAAAAACATATGCACACTTATCACATTATGTCTATAACCTTTCCTCCCTTTAGCACACACAGTATTAGCTGCGCTTTGAGGTGTAAAAGGCAGAATAAATCTAAATAAATATGTTCTCCCTCACACTCTATCTGTCTCTCCCTTTCTTTCTCTGTCTCTATAGAAGCGAGTGAAGGCTGCGATAAGTCAAGAACAAATTTAATCAACTACTCAGCGCTTCAGGGGGGTGGAAGCGTGGTGTTGACTCGGCGGTGCTATTTGTTCTATTGTAGCAAAGCGCAGTCAAATGTCATGTTTCTAGAGCAGAGCGTGGCAAATGTGCAGCCGCGTGCGTGAACGCTCCTCACACGCGCTGCTGATGGGAGATGGCAGGAAAGACTGTAGCAGTCGGAGGTGATGAGAGTCGAACGTACTGCCGCTTTAATAGAGTCAAAAGCTCAATGATCTGCAAATGCAAAGACACAGGCGCTACAAATGCGTACATACGTGGATCAAGGACACATGATGAGCTTGAAGCGGGATACACACAACACACACAGAGCAATGTGCACTATCCAAAGAACGGGCCCTCTATCTAATGTCCATTAAGAGATGGTGGTTAAAGTCTCAGGTTCATTCTATTTTTCCCAGGGCTATGTTCATATCAGCTCCAGGCCGCAGGTTATTCTCTAAATTCGAAATGTCTCCCTGAGCTGAATCAGGGGACTCGCTACTTCTTTCCTTTTTCCTGCTGCTCCCGCTGTGCTGAAAGAAAATGCCACTGAGAAAGCCAATATGGGCTTATCAGCCCTATCAGCAGAAAATGAATTTGAACTCGGGGTGCCGATGATGGTACTGAGATAATGCATGATGGGTAAGGGACATTGTTGGGGGGGGGGATGTGTATTATTATATATATTTTGTCGCTGTGTGTCTATGTGTGTATCTGTACATGCCATAAACACAAGAAGCTCAAGGAATCCAGCCAAAGTCATTTCCTTGGCAAAAGGACAAGCAGGCAATGCCAACCACATTAAGAGTTTTAGCTGATTCTATAAGATCGGTTATTTATTTGTTTACAAATTTTAACCCAAATGCCTCTTATCTGGAAGTTGATACTGATGAAAAAAGTCAAGTCAAGTCACCTTTATTTTCGGTAGGTCTTTAAACAATATAAATTGTGTCAAAGATGAAAATCTCAACTATGGACACAGTTCAGATTCTGCTGTAAAGTTCATTTCAGTTCAGCGTTGGTTCAATTTAGATCAGTAACAGTGTAAAGTTAATCCAATTAAAAACAAGTTCAATTAAGCTATATTCTACAAAAGGCACACAATTGTGGTTATTCAGTTTAAGTAATTTCTGTATTCATTTCTGTTTAATACTAGTGTCAATGTTGAAAAATGCAGTTAAATAAATAAATAAATAAATATTATTTTAAATAAATCTTAAAATATTTGTTCTGATCCTCGAATCTGATTGGCTGAGAGGAGTGTAATATTCTAGTATTACCAGAACCGTTTCACCGTTTGTATCACTCAATTTGCAGTAGTCTCTGAGTAGTAGTTTCTCACAGTGAGTGTTATGGTGGATGCCTAAATCCACTATAATTTTAAAAAGTAATACTGTTTTTGTGTTGCAGAATGTAGTTTTAAGAGTTTTTAAGCAGGAATGTAGTTGTTTAGACTTCAAACATAGAGTTTGTTAATAAAGATAACGTGTATTTGAAAATTTGCTTCAATGTTTTCGGAGTTGTGAGCTCCAGGGCATCAGCGGCCATTCAGCACTCAAGAACCTGACGAGAGCGTCTTCACCACGGTCAGATTTTCTGGAATTTGATGTTGGCTGTGATGAGATATAATTATTTTTGGGTAAATCTAACAGCCAATCTTTGGTCTCATTATCATTTTTTTTGTTCCAAAGCAAATAGTTTTGGTTGAGGGCAAGATCTCATCATGTTACATTTTCCCCCAGTTTCACAGACCAGGCTTAAAGCTAGTCCCAGACTAAAATGCATGTTTGAGCTGTCTTAACTGAAAATATCTTGCTCTGTCATATCTTAAAAATATGTCAGTGCCATTGTTCTGCCTCAAGATACACACCTGTAGCGTTTTCTTCTAAGGCATTTTCATAAAAAAAAGTTTAAATATCTCATCTTAACTAAGGCTTAGTCCTGGCTTAAGCTAAGCCTAGTCTGTAAAACTGGGCCATTATGTTAATGTAATGCTGCCCTTGTGTTTTTAACCGAATTGCCTAGCAACTTTTATGACGGCTGTTGTTGTTTATCAAATATTATTATTTAATAAATAATATTTTATATAGATAATAGTAGTACATAAAATATTATATAGTAGGAAATAATAAATAATATTTTCTATAAATAATAGTTGTATTTAATAATAGTATTTAGTATTGGGAAACTGTGTGTGTGTTTGTGATGGTGATTCGTTTCATTGTTCCGCCATTAGATGACGACAAGAGACTGTTTTTATAAGTGAGTCAGAAGTAGACTTTTATTTTGAAAGAGACTGAACAGCGTTATAAACATAGAAGTAATTTTTACTTTCAACAACACTTTGTAAGACAGCCAACAAATGCACTGAGCAGTGCTATCATCAGAAATCGACCCCTAACAGATGAAAGGATAGTACGACAAAGATGATGCTTTCTTCAGTGGACATTTAAACTATTGTTTTATTGTGAATATGAGACTGAGCTGAACAATGAATGCTGTATTTAATGCAGGTAGTCATACTCGCTCAGTTAATCTCTCTCACTCCACTCTACATAATACAGTAAGTTTTTAATACCGTAATACAATAAGCTTTCAAGGATGCAACTCAACATTCCGTTGTTACTAGTTCTGAAGTGACGTTTTTTAAATTGATAACGGAGGCTTGGGCTCAGCTGTTCAACTGTCAACTTGAGATTTGAATCCGTGGCAGAAGGAAGTAGTTTTGCACAAAACAGGGTTTTTAAGGACACTTCTTTGTTGTTTATGTATTTACACACTCTTGCCATTGAACTGCCGTATAAATGCAATATCACACTTGTAGCTCTGCGATATGGCTGTATAGCGGCACGCTGTGATTACCTGTAGCCTAGATATTGCTTATATATTAAAGGCTTAAAATTCTAAAAAAATGCCCTTGCATGTTGATTTGTTCTTCACACAAAGCTATTGAATGACTTCAGAACACTTAGTACACTGCATTGTATGTAGTGTTAATTTTGTTGATGAATAATTTTCAGCATAAATATTGTCAACAGCATTTTTTTTCCCACTGACAAAAACGAGATGATAAACTAAAACTTGTTTTGAATGACAAGAACTATGATAAAAATCTATTGACATTTTTGTCAACGACTAAACGAGACAAAAATGTTACGGAGGGATGATTTGGGAAGAGATTCATTCAGAACAAATCAGCTGCATGGTTAGGAGGTTAGATGCATACATTTGAACTGTATCGTAGCCTATTGATCTATCTGGCGGGACATAAGCTAGCATACACTTGCTGCACGCCTCATAAAACGTAAAAAAAAAAATGTCAGTATCTGGGAGTAAAAGAAGAGCAGACATATAACTCAATTCGGTTCAGTTTTCTGAGCACACACACCAAAGCATACACACACAGAAATCGCCTCTCACACAGCACACGAGCACATATTTGCATCGCATGAATGGAGAAATACACACAAAATGTTGTCGAATTGTACTTTTTGATGAGTAGTCACATAAACACAGTCAATTAGGTCTTTAGTGAACGTAAACAGTCGGAAGAATATCAGATATGTATCATTACGTTACATCTGTGCATTTGCTTTTAAAGTAAAATCACTCACTGCTCTTGACTAAATCACTTTAGTAGCCCCAATAAAGATAAATCTAAATTTATTTATAGAAGTAAATATGTCTGCTTGAAAGAATGAAGAATATGGTAAACAAGTTATTATAAAGAATGTATAATTAGCCTATATAACCATTGGTATTTCATTAAAAAGAAAACTATGTTCTTGTTCTTTATGAGAAATGGTTTTATTTAATTTTAATATAAAGTCATGTTATGTGTCACCACAGTTAAATCTGTGTCTATAATGATAAAAAATTAAAATTAAACCTATATAATAAGTTTAGAATTTTTAGAGAAATGCTTAATAATTGCATTACACTATAACTATACCCATTAGCCGATTTACTGTAGGTGATATTTAGTTGACTACAATATGACTAAAACTAAATCAAAATTTGCTGTCAAAATTAACACTGATTGCATGGAGCACTTTTATGATGCCTTTATGGTTGTTTTGTGTCGTTTTAAAGCTTGGAAACTCCAGTTCCCATTCATTGTAGTTCCACATTCACTGCACACACGCAGTTTTCACTCACACGTAATCTTCGGATCACAAAAAGAGGTCAAGGTCAACTCCCAGTCTCGGTGCAAAACCTACAATTAAATTCCATCTGCCTTTGGCATCTCTGTCCCTCAATATGGCTTAATTTCTTCAGTTGTTAATATTGAAATGTGCGCTGTGAGTCTGGGCCCATTGCAAGCATGCTTCATGCATTAATAAGTCTCTCTCTGAGCGGCATCTTTGTTGTTTAAGCTCCCTCCGTCCTACATGAAAGGGCATATTTAACTTCACATCTTACTCAACCTTTCAATAGAAGAGTGATGGGAATTTCGGAATCATTATTTCAACCGGTTACACATTCTAAATCAATACCAAGAACAAAGCTTAGTCTGACAAGATAGTTGTATAATGGAGCACTCGTGTAAGGTTGACGTACGATTCTATCGCTGAAAAGACCAGTGAGGCGCGAGCGCAGAGGTGTTACCGCCTGCCGAGTAATGCTGGGTTAGTGGATTGTTTGTGTTCCAGTTTGAGTGTCTGTGATTAACAGCTACTGGAGTTAACGAGTCATCCACTTTGGTCTTGTTTTTGGGGAAGTCTCAGAGAGTGGCCATATTAGCATTTGCAGATAAACATAGATAAATGCTAGCTGCAAGTGTTATGTAGATGCTATAATGCTATGTGCAAGTGTTATATAGAATATGATGACATTTTTTATTACCTTTGTACATTTTAAAGTGAATTTTAGTAGAATTGTTTTGTATATATTTTGTATACATTAACTTATTACAACGTATTTATATAACTTACATGTGAACTTGTAAGATTATTATTGAAATTCCATGTTTGTATTTATATCAGGGCTGTCAACGTGACCACATTAACGGATGCAATTTAATTCAAGATCTGTAAAGTGCATCTACAACGGCACATGCACCTGTAACCCTGGTAGGTAGATTTCTAATTTCTATTTTAAATTTCTGTTCTAAAAGAAAACCAGATGGTACTCTGCTCTGGATAAATATAAAATTGTGTGCATACACTGCAACAAAGAACTAGTCTACCATCAAAGCTCATCGAGTTTGAAGTACCATTTAAATGCAAAATACACCACAGTTTCTACTAGCAAACCAGATATGATTAAAAGTATTTTGGTAACCCTTTACAATAAGGTTTATTAGTTAATGTTAATTAATACATTAACTATTATTAAGTAACAACGCAATACATTTGTTACAGTATTTATTATTGTTAATGTTAATTTATAAAAGTGCAACTGTTCATTGTTAATTCATTTTAGCTCAAGTCCATTACATAAAGGGGTCATTGGATGCTAAGTTCACTTTTACATGTTGTTTGAACATTAATGTGTGTTGGCAGTGTACGTACAACCCTATAATAATAAAAATCCATGCAGTCGTTTTTAGTTAATCTGTAAAAATAATATTCCCTTTTTCAAATCGAGCTATTCTCAGATGCCTGTCGTTGTGGCGTCACACCGACAGATGCCGCTCCCACAAGTTGATTGACATGAGCGTTTTACCTCAGATCAGCTGTAACGGTCTGCCCTCTTTGTTTCGATGCTGGAGCAGGGATGTAAGTTGAATCTTTGTGATCGCCTTTCCTAATAGTGTGCTAGTTAGCAAGTTGAGCGGCTAAACGTGGCTAAATGCGGCTAAAGTAAACAGGCTCGTCTCTCCACAGAGAGAAGAGAGGGGCGGGGTGAGCAGAGCTCATTTGCATTTAAAGCAGCCTCGACCAGAATGAGATGATTTTTGCAGAGCTGATTTTGGCAAGGTAAAAAGGTGTTGTTTTACACAATCATTGAGAATTTTTAACCAAAGTATATTACAGACTTTTCATTAAGACCCTAAAGAATCATATCAACTTGTGGAAATGGGCATCCGATGACCCCTTTAATATTTACAGATAAAACTTTGGATTTTTATGTTTTGTAAATGCTGCCATTAATATGAACTTATTAATAAATGATTTACAAGTAGTACAGTGTTAGTTGATGTTAAGTAATGTAGTTAACTAGTGTTAACAAATGGATCTTTCTTGCAAAGTGTTAACAGTTTTTCTTTTTACACTTTGGTGCAAACGAGACGAGTGATATAAAGGGCACTACTCCATAAATATATGGTATGGCATTGTCAAAGCTGATAATTACACATACAGTAGGCTTGTTATTTAGTTTTCTTAGAAAAACACATTAGCTAAGCAAGCAGGATTAAGATGTATATAAGTGAAATATGTGTGTGTGTGTGTGATGGTGTGTGTGTGAGAAAAAAGTAAGAAAGTTTGTGTGTGTGTGTGGTCTCACATCAACACAACAGTCCGTAACCAAAGGTAAGTGTAGCCATGAGAGATCCTTCAAGGAGAAAAAGCCACTTTAGAAAAGAGAATAAAAGGGCTGGGAAAAAAAAATAGGTAGAAAGGGAGAGGGAAAAACAGAGAAGCGCTAAGCAGCACTTCACCAAGCCCCCTCGCGTGACCCCGTCCCACTCAAGGTGATCATGGGTCAGGACAGAACTCAAAGGAGGCGAGTCAAAGCTGGCCCATGGCCACATAAAAAACAGCGCCTCTCATTCCCCTTCCCCCCGCTTCCATTTTTATCCATTTCTTTGTTCAGCGGCAGGTCAGCTTTGAAGCCCTTGCTTTGAGAAAGAAAGCAGCATCCGTGAACAGATAGCATTTCCGCTATTATCGTTTATTCTCAAAGACTGCTCACTAAAGCACTTGCTAAAACACACTGTAGAATGCTGGCAAATATATAATTACTTTCTTCATATATTGCTATGGTGCATTATTGTCTTAAAGGAATGGTCAGTCAAAAATGAAAATTGCCATGTACTGAAGTTGTATGCTGATTAGTGGTGTTTTTATTTTATTTTATTTTATTTTGTGGAAAAAACAATACCACTTGAAAGTTAATAAAATAAAATAAAATAAATGGATACATGCATAAAATAAAATAAAATAAAATAAAATAAAATAAAATAAAATAAAATAAAATAAAATAAAATCAAATAAAATAAAATAATGAGACTTTTACATTTTTTGTTTATCAAGGAATCTTGAAAAGAAATGTATTACAAATTGCACAAAAATATTAAGCAGCAAGAATTGTTTTCTACATTGATGATGATAAGTACCATTAGCAGTAATTAAGCACCAGTAATAACTGATAAAAACTGAGCAACAGATCAGAATATTAGAATGATTTAGGATCATGCGACATAAAATAAAAATAATAAATAAATGAATAAAAAAATAAAATAAATACATGCATACATGCGTAAACTAAACTAAAAAAAAAAAAAAAAAAAAAAAAAAAAACATTTAGCATGGGGGTGGTGGTGGGAGGGGGGCCAAAAGTGATAGTTAAGACTTTTTAATTTTTTGTTAATCAAAGAATCTTGAAAAGAAATATATTACAGTTTGCACAGAAATACAAACATTTTTCACAGTGTTATTGTTTTTACTGTATTTTTGATTAAATAAATGTAATAATAGTAAAAAAAAAAAAAAAAAAAAAAAAAAAATCCAATCTTTGACTGGTTATTTAACATGAGTATGTTTAAGAATACATTTAAGACTATCAACCTTTTGTTTTAATATCTTCTGGAGGGATTCTTAATGGGTTTAAACTCCTTATAATTTTATCCTGACTCATTCCTATTTACATAATTTGGACGGATAAGCAAGACAAATCAGTTTTTGGTGTGGAAGACATTGAAGTTAATGGCTTAATAAAGTTAATCTATAATTGACCTCCATGCACTTTAATCCAAAATTACAATAAAAAATGTCCTTTAAATCCGTTTTTTTTTTTCTTTGTGCAAATCAGATCTTTTTTGCTGAGCCTAAATTAGCTGTAGAGTTTAGCCGCAAAACCTGTTCTCAGAGGACACCGGGTAATGAGCGTGCCACGTGCCATGCCCGGACGTCAGAAGCCAAAAAACCGAGCCTCGTGGGCAGGCGCTCTTCACGTGTCAGGGAGCCGGTAGCGCTAGGTTGTGCAGGGGCTGCCGCTCCAGTAATTGTGTCCACGGTAGTGTTGCCGAAGTGTGAAATCACTGAACGTTCAACAGAGCGAGACAGAAATAGAGAATGGGGAGGGGGGGCATGCTAGGTATTAACCTGATCTCTCTCATGTCAGGACAAGTTTCTTCAGGTACCTACAAGGCCTCTGCTGCTGTAAGAAAGATAAAAAGGTTGTTATTGGAGGGTAAGTCTTATTAAATGTCGGGGTAGAAAACTCTAGTATAATGTTAATCTCTGTGATAAAGACTTACACTCTTGAAGTTGCCTACTGTTTTCAGAGCCACAGATACCTCTGCAAGCAGTTAAAAGTTACAAGTTAGGGAGAGACAACCTTCTCGGAGTCTGTACATTTGTCTCTTCCTCTCCTTCTCTCATCTCTCCGCACCTCTGCTTTCTTTCTCTCTGATGTAGTAGTTCTGAAGATAGGTCAGAGGGCTGAGAGCACACGCTGGCATATGGACCCATGCCAGCCACCTGAATTTGTGCCAGTTTGGACAGAGATGAGACGCAGAACAGGTGATAGCGAACACGCACGCACACACAGTTCTCAACTGAACATCTTATGAGCTGTAACTACTAAGACTTTGAAAGGAAATGGGATTTGTATGAATTTGTCTTATGTATTTCAAAAATTTTCCTAGCCAGTCCCGAGTCTGCAGTGATTTTGACGGGGCTATGGGTTGTAAAGACAGTCCAGGGGCTCTGACTGGCCACCTGTCCCTTAGCTAAAGGTTGGCTTCGCAGTTGCTGCCCAGCTGGCAGAGGTGGTGCTCGTGCCAAATCGGTGTGCCAGGGAGGGGGAGCCCCCTAACAGGGAAAGACAGTACGGGACCTTGCCTGTCACAATATGCGCTAGATCAGAATCTTGCTCTTTTGGAGTGAAACTCAAACCTGTGAATTGGGAGTCCCAAATTAGCTCTTTTGGACTCCCTGAAAGAGCCTGTATATGCAGACACAAGTGAAAAAAGGTTAGATAGTGTCATTTTAAATATGGTTCATATACTACATATGAACATATGAATTTATTTGCAAAAACAGATAACTCTGTTTTTTTTAAACATTTTTTAAATTGTTATGTTTTTCTTGTGTTAGGTAGCAGTATTTTTTGTTATTTTTACTTTTTTTTTTAATCAAAATAACCCAACTGCAGTTTGATTGAGATTAATTGGAATGGACAATAACAATGTTTTTTTTTTAATTTCATTTGTTTTTGCAAATGAACTCTTCTTATATTTACTAAAAAACATTAATGTCCAATTCGTTAAATCAGCATTATCTCTGTTAATCTTTTTTGTGTAAAAATGTAATAAACATTGAATTAAATAAAAATGTAACGTTAAAACAAAAATATTGAAAACAAAATTATTTTGTGGCCATAAAGAAAGTTTAACTACTTAGAAGTTGCTTATTTATAGGGATAGTTCACCAAAAAAATGAAAATTCTGTCATTAGTTACTCACCCTCCAAACCTGTCAGACCTTCGTTCATCTTCGGAACACAAATTAAGATATTTTTGATGAAATAGCTTTCTGTCCCTGCTTAAACAGCAACGCAACTACCATGTTCAAGATATAATGTTCAAAAATAATTTAATTGGACAATTTCTTTTTTTTTTTCCATGTCAGCCTTCGACATGCGTTCATGAGAGTATTTTTACAGTTGAACCACTGAGGTCACATGGAGTATTTATACAATGTCCTTACTACCTTTCTGGGCCTTGAACGTGTCAGTTGCATTGCTGTCTATGCAAGGTCAAGAAAGCTCTCGGATTTCCTTCCGAAGATGAACAAAGGTCTTACGGGTTTGAAATGACATGAGGGTGATTAATTAACGACAGAATTTTCCTTTAAGTGCTATTCTGTTTATTGAAAATCATAGTCATCTTTAGAAATAATTAATAAAATAATGCTCAACAGATGAAATGAGCTTCAGGAAGAGGGTTACACTGTATATCTATGCCTCTCCTTGACAGTCATGCCTATGTTTGAACTAATTAAATAAAGTCAAAGAAAAGCAAGACAAATATTTAAATAAAATCTAAACAGTCGTTGCTACAAGTGATAGGAGTACATGTGAGAATTAAATAACTGCGTAGAAAGTAAATTCAGCACCCTATTTTGTTTGAGATGGCATAGAACTAATAACATGTTGCGCTGGTTGATTCTTGTTTTTTGAGCTTATCATTTAAAATTAAGAAGTAATTGTGTTTTAACAGTTGCACATCTAAGCCATATACACACCACCAGCATCTGCTATTGATTAAAGGAACTCTCCACTTTTTTTGAAAAGAAGTTTTAGCATTGACTCTTCTGTAGTTACATTTTGTACTAAGACAGATGGAAAATGAAAAGTTTCTTCTTCTGCATAATATCATTGTGCCTGCTGCACCAATTGTACGGCAGCAGAGTTCCTTGATTATTACGCCGGAATGAGAGTATAGTTCCTAGCCATATCGGCAACTTTTCATTTACCGTCAGTCTTAGTAAACAATGAAACTACAGAAGAATCACGTTTTAAATAGGAAAAATATTGAAACTCTATGGTTATTTTTAAGCGAGATGCTTTAATTTCATCATATTCATCATGTACTGTGTTTTTCAGACTAATATTAGATTCAGTTTTCAAATTCATTACAGCTGAAGTGCATAATTTCTGCACTACTACAATCACCAAAGCAAAGCAAAAACCCTTAAAACAGGTTTCCTAAACACTTTTGTCCAGTATCCCATTGGTTAGAAAAACAGATAGCCTCACCCCTGACTCACACCATTGGTTGAGCCGGTGTTGATATGTCGGGCTGGTCTGGATTCTCAAACAAACAAAGCAATGTTTTGATAGTGCCACAGTGTTTACACTTTTCGTGGGAATCAGTCTGGATGACTTCTAGTAGTTTATAACAGTAAAAGCCACTTATGCTTTAATATCGAAAAGTCAGTCTGAAGGAAAACTGTTGTTTAATTCTAGTTTATTTAGATTATTATTCAGGCATTATTCAGATTTCTTTGTAATTGACATCAGCATCCAGTAGTGCAAAAGAGGCTATACAATTGAAACTAAAGCCTCATATCCCTTATGCATGCCTGGATGACCCTGAGTGGAAGGGTCTGTGATCTTGGGGGCACCATGGGTCAGATCGAACATCAGCCATTAGGACAGATGCTCAAAACTTGATCTGCTCTTGGCAAAGGGTTAATGTGAATTTCTGAACGTCCGCTTTTAGATCACTGCACTAGACTCCCAGAAACTCAGCAATTTACAGGGGTAAATTCACACCCCTGGAATGCAGTTCAGAAGACAAAAAGAGGAAGAAGGAACAGCATGAGCTCAAAGGAAGAGAGGTGGGGGTTCCTCCATATAAACAGACTAATCATTAGAGTATAAAATACAAGTAATCATCACAGCCATTTCTGTGTGAATAAATATTCTGGATGAATGATTCTCTGCAGTGTAATACCCAGGCATTTCCTCTCCGAGCAAGTGCCGCTGTGGGCTCACGGCTATGAGGTGAATAGCAGAATTATGCTAAAACGTGTCCACTCTCTGAATACAATGGCTTACAGCACTGTATAACACCACATTTCAGAACTCCATAAATGCGAGAGTCATTTAGCATAATGTTCGCTCACGTTATCAAAAAAAGTTGGCATTAGCATTGGAAAGATGTGCAGACTTTAATTGTGCAATTCTCTTATTGCTGTGCTGGTGTCTGCGTTTTAAAAGACTGCAAGTCTTCTGGGTCCATGCTGACAGAGTCTCCAGGGTTTTGTTCCCATTACTTCAGGGATGCGTTGAAAAACGGTAAAATCGCTCTGGAATGAGCTGTGATTGAACGCAGCGCAAATGCTCCAATCCCGTCGAGGCGCTGTGCGAGGGAACATGTCCCCTTGTTTGTCTGGCTGGCGTTTAGGGAAAAGTCCCCGGGGGCCCCATGCACCTGCAGCGTTCCTGCCACCAATCCTTCAGTCCTTGGCACCAAAAAAAGCACGATGTGACAAAAAAACAAGAGGAAGGAAGAAAAATTGAAAGGAAACGGTGCTCTTGGAGTACAAAAACTTTTCTCTTTTGCACACATTTTCTCTTTGTTTCCCAGTGTTTTGGAGGTGCTTTTCAAAGAGAATGCAGCTGGGAGGAGGATGAGGGGGGATGGATGTTCTTCTGGGCGTTCTTTTTCTCGGCTGTAGGGTGTTGGAGTCAGAAGTTTACCTGGAAAGTGCTGAGGCAAGATTACCCACACCTCCAACCGCCCTGCCCTTTCATTCTTGCACCCACGCGCACGCTGCGCATCCGCGAACACACGCCATCGGATCTCAACGCACGGTCTGTCGGCCAACGGGGGTCAACACCTCCAAGTAAACAAGACACAATCTTTGGCTAACAGGACTCAGTCTCAACTTTCATTTCTGACAGCAAGCTCGCAGTGAAGGATAAAAGAGCAAAATACCAACTGATAAAGTGAGGGAAAAAGCTTTGTAAATAACTACAGAGGGGGGAGGGGAGGATGGAGAGGAGCAACACAGGAGGATGTCTGTAGGTCAATCATCCAATTAGTCTCAGAACTTCACAAAGTCATGAGTGTTTCACATCCACTAAGTTTTGTTAGTGGTCATGTGCTTTTGTTCTCAGGGAGTGGTAGAAATTAACTCATTTTGACCTTGCTAAAAGTAAACAAAATTATAGTATTAGTTTATTCCTGTATATAAATTAGTTTGTATTTTAGAGACAGTTTTAATCTTAAAGGATTAGTTCGCTTCCAGAATATAAATTTCCTGATAATTTACTCACCCCCATTTCATCCAAGACGTTTGCATCTTTTTGTTCTTCAGTCAAAAGGTTTTTGAGGAAAACACTGAAAACAGAATTTTTCTTCGTATAGTGGACTTCAACGGGGATCAGCGGGTTGAAGGTCCAAATGTCAGTTTCAATGCAGCTTCAAAGGGCTCTGCACAATCCCAGCTGAGGAATAAGGGTCTTATCTAGCAAAATGATCTGCCACTTTTTTTTTTTAAAAAAAATTATAATTAAAAATTATATACTTTTTATCCACAAGTGCTCATCTTACACTAGCTCTGCGACTTGCGTCCGCAACTTCACGTATTACATGATGTTTTATTAACAAGGTTTGGGAGGTGCACAATAAGATAATCAACCAATTCGGCACAGGTGGAGCTTGTTGAAGTTAATCATCTTAACTAGCATAATATGTATATATTAGGGTTGTCAGTTTAATGCGTTAACTTAATTAATTAGTTATGAAAAAATAACGTTATTAACACAGTTAACACACCTGGCCCCACCCCCAGACTTGTATGTCATCTTATATTTCATATAGTTCACTGTTGACGAATGTGATGCAGGGCAACAACTCCACAAATGGAGTTATGCCCTAAAATTTAAGATATTTGTGCAAAAAATGCCCCTGTATGTGTTTTGTCTCATATTTATATATACAGTAGTCAACATTTGAAGTGGATTAAAACCCTTCATCAAAGTTGTCCTAAAACTATAACAATACCTGTTCTTGTTTTAGGACAACTTTGATGAACTTTTGATCCACTTCAAATGTTGACTACTGTATATCACATATCACATGGGCAGCAAGAGCAATATGACAGGAGTACTGATTTTGTCCCAATCACAAGCTTAAATGTGATTTTATGCAACAGTTCATAAATACGAAGTTGATATTGTGTTATATTTTATACACTATATTATGTGTTTTTGCTCAATTTTGCAGATAACATATTACCTTTGAAGCCATAGCAGATTTGTTGCGTGTCTCAGAGCTAAACTCTGTTTAGTTTCTGAATGAATCCGCATTTTGAACGAATCATGTGAACCAATGATTCAAAAGCCCATTTATAAAAAGAGACATTTACTTTATTCCTGAATGAATCAGCCATTTGAACGAATCGAATGAATGAATTAACGACTCATAAAGACATTTCTCACCACCTGCTGGCAGATTTAGTTTCTTATTTTGAGTATCATTTAAAAAAAATAAAATAAAAATAATAATAAATAAAATGAAAAACATTAAAGGGATAGTTAAAAAATAAAAATAAAAATAATGTCATCATTTACTCACGCTCATGTCGCTTCAAACCTTTCTTTTGTGGAACATAAAAGAAGGTATTTTGAAGACTTTTGGTAGCAAAGCTGTTTTGGTTACCCCCCCCCTCCACTCCAACTCCTTACTCTTAAACTATTCTCATCCCATACTAGGGAAACTGGAGGTTCTCTGGGTTCTGGGCTCGGAGCCTTCCCTTAAGACAGCACGCCAAATATGCATACTATTTGCTCAGTCCGATCATATGTAAGTGCAAACTCGTTAATTAATTACGTTGGAAAAAGTCACACAAGGTTAGTTCTTCGCCTGTGTACTCCAGTTCAAAAAGTAGGGTAGGACAAAAACAACATCTCAGTCAACCTGTTGGCTCCCATTGAAGTCCACTATGTGAAGAAAATCCTGGAATGTTTTTCTCAAAAACCTTAAAGGAGAAGTCCACTTCCAGAACAACAATTAACAAATAATTTACTCAGCCCCTTGTCATCCAAGATGTTCATGTCTTTCTGTCTTCAGTCGTGAAGAAATTATGGTTTTTGAGAAAAGCATTTCAGGATTTTTCTCCATATAATGGACTTCACTGGTGCCCTGATTTTGAACTTTCAAAATGTAGTTTAAATGCAGCTTCAAATGGCTCTAAACGATCCCAGCCAAGGTAGAAGGGTCTTATCTAGCGAAACGATCTGTAATTTTTTTCGGAAAATAAAAATTTGTATGCTTTTTAAGCACAAAAGCTCATGTAGCACTAGCTCTGGCATTTGCGTCCACGACACTACGTATTATTGAATCACGTCGTAGACGTAGAACGTAGGTGGAATTACAGACCCAGTGTATACAATGCGAACCCGCCAAGACTAAGGAAGTGCAAGTAAGTCAAATGCTGTTTACAAACAAAAGGTATAATGATGTCAGACGATTCTGAAGTTGCAGGAGAAAATTAGATGGAGTTTTTCACCATACTCTACCTTTTTGAGCCAGAGTACACTGACGATGAACTTAAAAGTCTTCCTCTGCTGGGATCGTTTAGAGCCCTTTGAAGCTGCATTTAAACCGCATTTTGGAAGTTCAAAATCGGGGCACCAATGAAGTTCATTATATAGAGAAGAATCCTGGAATGCTTTCCTCATAACAATAATTTCTTTAGGACTGAAGAGAGAAAGACATGAACATCTTGGATGACAAGGGGGTGAGTAAATTATTTGTAAATTGTTCTTCTGGAAGTGGAGTTCTTCTTTAATTTCTTTTCGACTGAAGAAAGAAAGACATGAACATCTTGGAATAAATTATATAGAATATTTTTATTCTGGAAGTGAAGCAATCCATTAACAATTTAAAGACCATAAATGTTAGAGTTCATTGTTCCATTTCATTTCCATTTCCAATGCGTAGTTATATTTGGTTGTTTGTATTTATCTCCAAATTTGCTACATTTTCCAAACGCTTACCAGCCAGAGGATTTTTTGAAACTTTGCATCAAAAGAGTTTGAAAATATCTATGAGACCCTGAGGGGTCACGTCTGCATGCATTGACATTTACCAAGAGATCTTCTCAAATGAGATGCAAAGCACTTATGTTGGAATTTAAAGCCTTTTTGCTTTAGAAAGTTGCTGCTGCGAGTTGATTCTAGCTAAAAGTTTACATAAGACAAGTAAAATGTTTGACATTTAGGTCAGAGGTGACCGAAAGTACTCGCCCTGTATTACACTGTGTTGGAGATGCTTCTAAAGCACTTGCTGTTGAAGGAGTTGGATTAGTTTTAGCCAGGCAGCAGCAAACCACCATTCTGATTACTCTTTAAGCACACGAATTATATCGCAAAATCAGCAATTTTGGAGTCTGTTATGCGTCTCAAGATAGGTGGGGATGGGAACAACTAGTGATAGTAATTCCTGCAGATTTGCTGTCGGACACATTAGAATTCTCCACGTTGCAGCTATTATCCAGAGTTGTTTTATCAAGTCTTGTGAGTCATTTGCGAAGGCACACAAGTCTCAAGTACTAATTAACATGCCTCATCCCAACCCCTGTATTTACTCACTAAACCTAGATATCCCCCACTGATATGGATTGTAAACAAACATCCATATTTTTGGCAGAGTCTGTGTAGTAATTTCAAGCTTGACATATTTGAAATTAGTTCTGCTGCCACAGATCAGTGTCTGCATTACACAGTGTCATTTCCTCTCCACTTTTATTTATGCGGTTGTCATTTATTTGCTGTAAACAAGATTGTTTTTATCCACTAAAGGAACCAGAGGAGTGACCTCTAATGTCTGTAATGTAATTCTCTTTCTAACATGTTGTGAAGTGCTATTTGTTAGTTTAGGCATTTGGAGAGCAGAAATAAAAATGAAAATGCTAATTGCTGTCCAATTAGCTTTAATCAATGCAAGTATAATTATGGTACAATATCAGCGAGATCAGTGATCATTACGCACACAATCTTGCCCTTTTCTGTGTCATCAAAATCAATAAAACAAGGCTTTAAAACCTTGTATTGTAAATTTGTACATACTGACATCCAGGCGTATGTTTTTTTTTTTTTTCCAAACAATTTTTACTTTCTTAACATCTGTCATTTATAGGTCTCTCCATTTACCCCCAAAAATCTTCAAGCTTTAAAGCTTTAATTGAACTGACATTTAGAGACATTAGCTTCTTTCACAATTGTGCACAACATTATTCAAATATAATAGGAGAAAGCTTTTTAACTGAAAAAAAACAAACAACAACAACTAACTAAACACATTAAATTTGTTAGTGATGAAAGGGTTAAATTTAGCTTTCTAAATTCTAAAGGCAAACATTGTCATAGCAGTCCTGATGCAATTGCACTGCAATGACATGTTATGCATATAATTACACATACAATTATATGTAACCAAGAGCAATTAGAAATAGAGAGATGAAATAATATGCCTGTATGTTTAGCTTGTTGAAGATTTGTCCTGTAATATTCTATTCGTTTTCACATCCAGGACTGGTTTGGATGTGTGTGTGCGCATGATGAGCTGTTTTGGCTCCCTCTGTCACCTCACTATGTGCTTTTTTGGATGGACAGGCAGAAGGGTGAGGAGGTGCAGAGCTGCACAGATGGAATGCCAGGCTTGGGATGCAGTCTTGGAATTGGAGGGTGTGATGGGTGGAGACGGGGGGTTGGAGGGGGGTCGGTGGTTTGTGTCAGACTCATGGCTGGTGGCTGTGGACAGAGGGCCTGGACGCTTTTGGCAGTGTGATCTGGATGGTCTCAAAGGCAGAAAAACCACAAATGAAAACAATAAACAATAAACTGGTCTCGGTAGAGCTGTTGCAGAAAGAGCAAATACAGAACAATTCCCAGGAAAGAGATATAAAGTGCAAGAATACCAGTTCCCAAGTACCATTTATAGCTAGAAGGGGTTTTCTTTCTGCAACTGTAGGATGGACTGACTGGAAGATGACCAAAAAAAAAGTGTCAACACTTTACAATAAAGTTCAATTTGTTAACTTTACTTAAAGAGACAGTCCACCCAAAAATTCTGTCATTATTTACTCACTTTCATGTTGTTCCAAATCTGTATTTTTTGCTGCAGAACACAAATAAGATGATATTTTGGATATTGTGTGTGATGATCAATGTTTGATTTGAAATGTGTAAATGCTTAGATATCAATCTGTTCATCATACAAAGTGATCTTGTTGCTTTAGAAAACATACAATATACCAGCTGAGTACGGAAATAACAGATTGGAATTAGGGAGTGTAAATTATTACAGAATTTTAATTTTTGCATGAACTATCCCTTTACTGCATAAGGTATTATGAATAACCATGATAAACATTTTGGCAGCATTTACTGTTGTAAATGGAAGCCTGTTTATGCCACTGAATAATAAATAAAAAAAATGTTAAGTATGACTTTTTTTCTCACAATTGCAAGTTTACATCTCAAAGTCCAGACTATTCTTTTCTCAGAATTGAGCTATAAACTCACAATTGTGACTTATAAAGTCAGAATTGCGAGATATAAACTCACAATTCTGACTTTTTTCTCAGAATTGCTGGAATAAACTCATGATTGGCAGAAATAAAGTCAGAATAGTGAGATTTTTGTGAGAATTGTGAGGTTTTTTTTTTTTTTTAGAAGAGTGAATTTATATCTTGCAATTCTGACTTTACAACATGCAATGGCAAGTTATTAAGTCAGAATTATATATATATACTAACATACTAATGTATCTATATCTATATATATCTAACAGTTCTGATCATTTATAACTCGCAATTGCGAGTTGAGTTTATATCAAAATTAAAAAAAAAAAGTCAGAATCACAGTTTTTATCTCACAATTCTGGCTTCATTTCTTGCAATTGTGAGTTTATTCTTATACACGCAATTCTGAGAACAAAAGTCAGAATTCTGAGTTTATAACTTGCAGTTGTGAGTTTATACCTCATCATTTGGTGAATAATTTTGTATCACGCAAATCTGAAAAAGAAAAAAAAAACGTTGCAATGACATTAATTTTTTATTCAGTGGCGAAACAGGCTTCCATAGCTTTAGGTTAATGTTAAATATAACCATTTTTTGTTTTTAGTGTGAATTTATGTTTGTTCATAAGATATACAGCTAATGTAAATGAATACAACTTGAAATTAAAATTAAGTTTATATGTGGTAGGTTAATAAATAGTTTGTGCATAGCCCGACGATTACCTTCCAAAAATGTTACAGCACGTAAATTTTACACGGGCCGCAAGTGCTGGGATTCGTCACCTAGACCCCTCCCTTCGTATGTTATTTGAATTTTGTGTGTGTTTGTGTAATTTAATATATTTTAATGTTACACCTTATTTAAAATCAAACAAAGCAAAGAACAAGTGTCTCATTTATTATGTAATGTAGCATTACATCACTTTTTCTGCCATGGTACAAGTCCTTGTGGAGATTGAAAAAATGGCAACTTCTGCTGTTCCATTGTTGAAAACCAATGCACAGCCTACAGTGTATGTCTGACGCAGAATATAAACCAGCCTTCATGCATTAGCTAATATTAACAAGTTACATTTTATTGTAATAGTGTTTCCAAAAGCTTGGAAGTGGGAAAGCATGAGTTGAGTGAGTGAGAGGAAAAAAAAAACAGTCTTCCCAAAATCCCAAAGTGAGAATATTCAAGCAGAAGGTTGGAAATGGCTGACATGTCTGTCCGTAGCATTTTGTCCCGCTAGTGGCGTTACATCAGCCTACACCCTCAGCCAAGTGCCACAGATGCCCCAATCCCAGCATGCAGTTCATCACGGCGGCGCAC
Source organism: Labeo rohita (assembly GCF_022985175.1). Classification (NCBI taxonomy): domain Eukaryota; kingdom Metazoa; phylum Chordata; class Actinopteri; order Cypriniformes; family Cyprinidae; genus Labeo; species Labeo rohita. The sequence continues at coordinate 15,275,000 of NC_066882.1, read as the reverse complement.
AGCATGTGTGGGATTCTGGCAGTAGAGCCTAACGTAATAATCAACAAATGCCTCAACCAATCAGACATGCGTGGTCATTCTACAGCGTACTTTAAGAACTGTTTATTTTACTGTCAAAACAATTGTCATTTTGAGCGTACCGTATGTAGTGTCCAGAGTGGGCAGTGTTTACATAAAAAAGAGAGAGAGAGAGAGAGAGGATGACAGCTTGCTACCAAACGTACTTCAGCTCTCCACAAACTACAATATTACGCTTGCTAAGACCGCTGCTGTTCCGCTCTTGACAAACAACTGATGGCAGATATGAGAGTCTTATTGATTCAGCCTCGGTTTATTTACTCTGATATGAGAGTCTTATTGATTAACCTCTAAAATGAAGCCACTCAAAAGGCTAGACTTTCCCTCAGCGGATTGTCCTTCAATACTTCACATAAGTATACATGGCGTTACCATTACAGATGATTGGAAATTCCTTTTGATGTCCTGATTGCAAGTTTAATAAGAAAGAACGAGTTTGCTTTATGAGTCATAAACCTTCTCGCTTCTAAGGCGCCAGGTGAGCAAACACGCGAGAGGTCGCGCAAGTCTTTTCGATTGACGAATGCGTTATTGCCTACCCATGCAGTCAGTCAAAGGGAGGAGCGAGGGGTCGGAGGTCAAGAGGAGAAGACAGGGCTACTCAGAGGGTCTTAAACAATCACATGCTCACACAAGCATATACGCTCAGGTGTTATGTGAAAGACAGAAGCCTTGAGGATTGGGTTTCCAGAAGGAAATTGATTTGAGGGTTTTCCCGGTACGGGCACATTTGCTAATCAGCCTTGCAGGTAAACAGTGGGAGAGATTGACAGCCTTTAGCCTGAGAAATATAATCGACGTGGCTTAAAGGCTCAGGCGTCTCAGACATAACAATTTGCAGAGTGCAATGGTGTAAATCACAATTAAATCGGCAGGTGTGAAGGGCCCGCGACTTTTGACGTTAGGGAGCCGAGGCTCTCACCACAAATATATTGATGGGATTTCGCGGACGGGGGCTTTGCTGAGGGGTGGCAGCCGTCTGTTTCCCCTGGCAACCGTCTGACTTACACAAGACGAGCTACCAAACTTTGGCACCCGAAAAGTGGCTAATAGCGTGTCTCTGGGCTAGCGCTTTCAAGGGCTTCCTGGATTCTGAGAGGTGTACGCCACGGTTTAATCTCCCATCAGAGGTGGCGATTGACTGTGGCTTCACAATGACAACAAAGACTGAAGGTGAAAATGGAAATGGATTGGCACCACAAACGGAGCATCAACTGAAAGTGATTAAGGATTTTGGTATTGTGTATTCAGATGTTTTAAGATGCACCTGGCCTGCTGTTGGTCCAGATGTCCGTGGCAAACCTGTGAAAATTCATGCCATTGTTTTATCCAACACCTGCACGGATGAGCTGCCGAGAGACGGAGTCCTCATAACGATCTTGGCAGAACAATTACACAATAAAATCTGTTTCCTGTTTCTCTGCTGTACAAACAGAGAACAAGATTCACTGGGAAAATATATTTTTCTTTCTTCAATATCAAATGAACAAAAGACAATGAAGTCAGGCAAACTATGTTTATTTTTCTTCAGTCATCTCCCAAGCAGATTTGAAATTCCATTACCCCCGCATCGTCTCCCTTGGTAAGGGATGCCGTAGTTTTGATTGAAAGTTGACCATGGGTCAAGGTGTACTAATAGGCTTTGAAGTGCTGCTGTGTGTAATTGTGTTCCCCACCAAATAAACGGCAGCTAAGTACACATAATTGAATCTACCAACACTTTCAACTCTCTGAATATTTTATTATTGGATCTGAACAAAGTGTGGGGGAGAAGGGGGGTGAGGGCACCACAGTCGGCTTTTGACTGACACCTTTCCTATTCATCTATTATACAGCTTGTTCCGGTTATAGCGAGGTTCTCATCTTGCTCCAGAATACCAAGTCAGATCTTCTGTCAGTTTTTATAATCTTCTTTGGTAATCAGGCCTGATAAGACTGATATGAAGACCTACTGGGGGCTCATTAAATTAAGATAAAAACAAGTTCAATCTCCATATGACATGCGAGGGGCCTGTCATCTCTGACGTCTGGCAGTTGCAGTTTTTATCTGCATATTAAAATGCTGCTGCGATCAGTTCAGGCGACCCTGTGCAAGGGAATTACTGTAGAACCTTTTTTTTTTTTTTTTTTTTTTTTTTTTTTTTTTTTTTTTTTTAACGTAACATCACTTCTTAAGATACCTCCCTTGAAGGGGAATATTTCAAACGGGGCTTGTATGAGATATGTATTTTTTTAGATTTTGAACTGTTCAAATAAAGAAAACCATTATTTGCTAAAAATTTTAAATTAATTTCAGTTACATTCTAATGGCAAAACATGCAGCTTAATTCATCAAATTCTTCATAATGACACATATCGATTTTTAATATACACTACCAGTCAAACGTTTTTAAGATTTTTAATGTTTTTTCAAAAAGTCTCTTTTGCTCACTGAGCCTGCATTTATTTGATCCAAAATGCAGGAAAACAGAAATATCATAAAAAATGTTTACTATTTGGATATATTTTAAAATGTAATTTATTCCTGTGATCAAAGCTAAATTTTCAGCATCATTACTCCAGTCTTCAGTGTCACATGATCCTTTAGAAATCATTCTAATATGATGATTTGCTCTTCAAGAAACATTTTTTTTAATTATTAATATTTAAAACAGATAAGTATTTTTATTTATTTATTATTTGAAGAATAGATCCAAAGATACAGAATTTATCTGAAATAAATAGCTTTTGTGACATTATACACTATACCAATAAAAACCTTGGAATCAGTATATAGGGAAATAAATTATAGTATAATTTATAATTATAAAGTTAATACTTTTATTTAGCAGGGATGCTTTAAAATTATCTAAAGTGATGAAAAAGACATTTAGAATGTTACAAAAATTTTCTATTTCAGATAAATGCTGTTCTTCTAAACTTTCTATTCATTAAATAAAACTGAAAAAATTCTACTCAGTTGTTTTTAAACATAATAATAATAACAATAAATGTTTTTTGAGCAGCAAATCATAATATTAGAATGATTTCTGAAGGATCATGTGAATGGAGTAATGATGCTAAAAATTCAGCTTTGAAATCAAAGGAATAAATTACATTTTAAAATATATTCAAATAAAAACCTGTTAGTTTAAACAGTAAAATATTTTTTAGATTTTTACTGTTTTTGCTGTACTTTGCATCAAATAAATGCAAGCTTGGTGAGCAGAAGATGCTTGGTGAGCAGAAAAAACAAACAAACAAAAAAAAAGTATATATATTGTAATACATAAAGTGAAAAAGTTTTTATTTATATCACTACTTTTACTATTTTGCATAGAAAGTATTTGTTGCCATTAAAGGGATAGTTCACACAAAAATTAAAATTCTGTTAATAATTAATCACCCTTATGTTGTTCCAAAACCCGTAGGACCTTCGTTCACCTTCGGAACAGAACTTAAGATATTTTTAATGAAAATTGAGAGCTTTCTGACCCTGAAAGAGTCTGAGACAATCAAACCGACTATATTTTTGGGTAAGCTATAACATTCTTTCTATTTTGGCATATAATTAAGTGGAATTTAAATTTACACTAAATCCACGCATTATTAGGATGTGGATTTTGGATTTTTTTTTTTTTTCTAAACGTTTCTTTGCATTTTTTGTTGTTTGCTTTCATTTTTTAAATTACTTACCATGATGGTCTTACAGTGACCTCCAACCAACCACCATCACAATTCTCATAATTAGTAATTAAAAAGTCTAATTTGTTTACAAATGCAGGAGACATATTTTAAGACATTCAAGTATGAATTTTAAAATCTCTGATTTCTCACTTTGACACCTCTCCATTTGGCCGAGGGTCCCTCTCCTCCTTTTTTATCCACCACACAAAACAGTGTATAGATGGCTGTTATTTCAGTATGTGAGCAGCACGCTGCTTTGATTTATCCATCTCTAGTCTCATGGATAAAGAGCCGAGGTCTGACACCTCCCCTCTGTCTGCTCTCCTCAGTAATGAGCCGGCACTCTTTGTTCAGAAAGAGCACGAGAGAGAGTGGGAGAGGGGTCAAAAAAGTGGAGGAGAGATCAGACCTGAATACAGAGAGAGAAAGGAAGAGATTCTGATGCCATACTGATGCAATGTGTATTTATGAAGCAAAAGAGAAAGACATTGATAAAGACAGCGCAGCGGAGTGTTTGAAGTCATCCCCCAGTGGTTCAAGTAGGAGAGGCATGATCAGCTATTGAATTAAATAATAAAAAACAGGTTCACAGTTAGAGTCATTTTAGCCACAGATGTATAATATGCCTTTGAGTCATGACTAACAGCAATTTCTATGTGAGCAGTCCATTGCTCTTTGTCAGTGAAGATAAAAGTGTTCGCATTGGAAGACAGTTGTTATTTACTTTCTTGGTCTTTGTGGTGTAATCGATGTTAAGCGTTGGCTATTGCTGTTTGTTAGAAGGATAGTTCACCCAAAAACGAAAGTTCTGTCATCATTTACCCACTCTTACGCTGTCTTACCCATAAGATCGTTAATCGCACCATTAGCGCCATGTTTTTAAATACTTCAAAAAGATATTTTCTACTATTACATGCAAGTAGCCCATCTGGTTTGAATATATTCACTAACTTTCATTGCTCAGACAAATTACATTTAGTACAACTAGCATGTTTAGCACTGGGTATAAGTGTTTAAGTTTGATTGCTCAGGTAAATATTTAAATGAACACAATGGCATTATTCTACTTAGTTCTTTTGATTCGGTCGTCTGTCAGAGCTCGGAAACAAACCTTTGTTAATTCAGCGGGCTCCTCTCACTTTTTCCACATTAGAAATTTACATTTTTCCACCCCCGATTTTAAGGACAATCTGACACTTTTCAACAAGAGGAATAACACCGCAGAAACGTTCTCTGTGATTTTCCGGCTGAGTGACTTCAATGACGATTAAGAGCTGATGTTTTTTGGAAGGGGGTGATCATGTTCTGTGCAAGCTGTTGACAGGTGATGTATTTTGGGGAAGATTATGTCCTCTGGCACCTGGATAATCTTGTATTAGAGGTGATTAAACTCACAGGGGTCCTCTTTCTTCTCCTTGCAGGTGCCCCTGTCATGCCTGATGGGTTTCTGTATAAAATGCGGCAAGCCAGCAGGTCTCGGCTGTCGGTCCATTTCGCCAGCACAAAACCGGGTAGGGAGGTGGTCTTTCTCTAGGCATATGAGCGTAAATGACATTACCAGGATGTGATGACAGCCCACAGTCACTAAAATGTTTGGGAGTCTGTTTCTGGTTTGGGGATAAATATGTTGTCTTATTTACATTTTCTCACTTCACACTCTGGTTCTTCAATTTATTTTCAGCACCTTGATCAGTCATTCACAGATTCAAAAGCAGCAGTTGATACTGTGACATACTGTGAGGCCTTGTAGAGACGAGTGCCAAATGATCACGTAGTAAGCAGCAGACATTTTATCTAAAAGAAGACCAGTGTGCAATTTCTCAACTCATCATGAGATTCTCAAGGTCGCCATTCAGAGTAAATGGAAATGGAAAACATTGTTAGCCCTCAAGCACGACCTCATGAAAATTAAGTCTGACCTGTCAGAAAAATACTTAGAGAAACAACTGCGATTTCAGATGTCCACTTGACCTTTGCCCTTTATTTGTACAGGCACCATGTGTGCAGCTGGCGTGTTTGACTCTTTTATTTATTTTCCGACTTTGTTTTGCATTCACGCTGTTTCCTGACTGCTATTGTCTAACAGATGTACGCTGAATTCCATATTATCCAATAGCTTAACCACCCTTCCCATAATACACGCAGGCACTGTTGAACTTTCAAGGAGTGTCACCTTTTTGGAGTTGTGAAAGGCACCTCTGCAGCTTGTGACAAAACAAATTTAAATCAGGACAGATGGAATTTGTTTCTCTCTCTTTTTTTTCTCAGTTGTTTTTCTTCCTTTCTTCCTCATAGCTCCCCCCCTTTTTTTGATCTGTTTGTTATGCGTGTGGGAGGTTGTGTCTGTTGGCATGAAGACAAAAGTACCAGAAGTTTCCATTTTAATATGCCACAAATAAAGGGCATCGCAAGTGCCCACATGGGCACTCAATATGAATAGAACATGAAGTTTTTAGCATGTTATTGCAGCAGAGAGGACGCTTAAACTTCCGTTTAAATGGAGAGACCTTCACAGCTGACAAACCAGTAAAGAGTCACTCATAAAAACAGGCAGGTGTGATATGTTTTGTATGTGTGGTGAGATTTAACACTGAGAGGTTTTTGAATGTAATTGTCCATATACCCAGACATGGTTTTTAATTGGTTTGCAAAAAAAAATAAAAAATAAATAAAAAATAAAAAACTCACCTCTGCATTTTATGGTAAATCAAACTAACATAGAATTATGGCTTTGACATAAAACAAGATGAAAAAGCACTGCACACATTTTGCTTAGACTTAATGCGGTGTAATTTAATAAAGTGTAATTCAGTCCAATACACAGTGTACTGCGTAGGTGGTGTAGCTTAGTGGTAAAATGTGAATTTTGTGGCTTTCAGTTTATTTCTATTAACTTTGACATCATTTATATGTTGTGTACTCCTAAAAACTGACAATGTTGAAGAAGTAGTACACTTCCAGAACAAAAATTTACAGATAATGTACTCACCCCCTTTTCATCCAAGATGTTCATGTCTTTCTTTCTTTAGTTTCTTTTCAGGATTTCTCTCCATATAGTGGGCTTCTATGGTGCCCCTGAGTTTGAACTTCGTGAACTCTGTGTATTTCGGTTCATGACAGTTAGGGTACGTTGAAATCCCATCTCATTTTCTCCTTCAACTTCAAAAATCATCCTACATCGCAGCTGAAGTACCAAACCAGTGTTTAGAAAGTGAACATGCAAAGAAGGTCAAATGACCTTTATAAGAAAAGGTAAAACAGCGATGCAGGATGATTCTGAAGGAGAAAATGAGATGGACGTTTTTTGACATACCCTAACTGTCATGAACTGGAATATACAGAGTTCACGCAGAGCTAGACAAGATGAGTGTTTGAGGTAAAAAAGTATATAAATTGTCACTTTTTTAGAAACTAACAGATCATTTTGCTAGATAAGACAATTCTTTCTCTGCTGGGGTTGTTTAGATCCCTTTGAAGCTGCATTTAAACTGCATTTTGGAAGTTCAAACTCGGGGGCACCATAGAAGTCCATTATATGGAGAGAAATTATGAATGTTTTCCTCAAAAAAAACCACGATTTCCTTACGACTGAAGAAAGAAAAACATGAGCATCTTGGATGACAAGGGGGTGAGTACATTATCTGTAATTTTTTGTTCTGGAAGTGAACTGCTCCTTTAACTTTTAACAGAAGTATGCTTCTTCATTTTGTGCAGATGTTGCAACAAATTATGTTTATGTTTTGTTTATTTGATTAATCGTTTACATATTGGATGCATTTGGATGAGTTAATTAACCTGGTAGTGAATCACTTCAATTTACTGTTCAGTTTGCACCACTCAAGCAGGTCAGTCCCTGGCATTATTGACTATGGTTAAATTATTTGAATCAGGCATATTATTTCTCGATTTTTGACAGAATTGTTAAGGCATTATGTTCTGCAGTGTATTTGTTTCTTTCCATAATCTTTAGTAAGTTCTAACCACAGTAGGTTTTTGTGCCCTGCTTTCTGTTTCTAGAAAATATTTTAGAGTGAGAAAGAAACATGCATTTATCAAGACATTTCATAAAGAGGCAGGCTGATAAAATTCGTCAAATTAGAATGCTGCAGATGAATTTTCCCAGCACCAGCAAATTGTAAGTTGCTTTACACACAAAGTGTCTTAGTGAAAAGTAATGTGAATATAACAATAAACACAACAATATAGAAACACATAAATTCTTAATCATTTACAGGGTCAAACTTCCTAGGTCTGTTCCTTTTTTAGCGATCATCGCCATGTCCTTGAGCAAAACACTACCTCAGATTGCTCCGGAGGGCTGTTTCTGTAACGTAACATGGCCATATTATGAAAGCAAATCCCACCAGATAACAAATAAAGAATACCAAGGCTGTATTCACTGAGTCATATGTATTCTTCAGGATAAGCATCTCACATATAAAAGGACTGCTGGTCAAGGGCAAAAGTACTCTTTCCAATCAAGAACCAAGCACACTTTATTGTAATCTCTTTCTTCGTTTTAAAGGACCACAATTCGTTCCTTTATTCAAGCAATATTAATAAGGAAAATTCTTTTTAAATTCCTTTTAAGAGCTTCAATACCCCGCACGCATAAGTAATAGTTCTCGGGAACAGGATAACGACGGAGAAAAAAGGAAAAGCTGTGGGTCGTGCTCCAGGCTTGCTAACGGAAATACTAATCTCAGTCTCCTAGGCCTTCTGTCATGGACTCTGAAATATTAGTTGTAGTTCTGCAGATGTGAGTCTGGAATGAAGTCCAGACACAAAGCAATATCACCCTGGGATAGAAAGGAGTTGAAGCTCCACTCTGTCCCTATTTCTGACAGTAGCAAATCCCGCATCACACATCGTACCAGCCTTTAATATCCATATCTTGAACATACTCCTCTAGCGAGCAGATCTTTATATGTTTTAATACGTTTTACCCTTTGAGGCAAAGAAGGCTTTTCTTTTTTTCTGAGAGAAATAGGCAATAAAAAAGATGCATCTGTGTCGGCCTGCTCTGTAGTATGAGATTTGCATGAGGTCGCCTCAGCGAAAGCGATTCGCTGATGTGATTTCCTCGAATGAAATGAAAGACTTGTATTCAAATCATTCTGTCTTCTCACCTTCAGGCAAGGGCTTGTCCCAGTTTGGTCGTGCCTTGATTCCAGGCAGATCATCTGGAAATTGAGGCTATTTAATTATTAGCTTATTGAAACCTGAGTCCAATGCCAGCGCAAATGGGAAATTCTCCGCTTCTTTCTGCATGACAGACCTCTGCTCGGGCTAATAATATATGCTCACATAAATATGCATGATCACATTCTGATTGGACAATTAGCCTCTTTCAATCAGGGGAAATGCCAAGTAATGATTTTGATATGTGCAAGTGATTCTGAAACCGATGCCAGCGCGTCCATTGAGATTGTACTCTCTCTTCCCGCGCGAAGAGTTGGGCTGCGCAGTCCATTACAAACACTGTTAAACTCAACAAGAGGAAATATATTCATGAGAAACCAAATAATGAAGCAAAATATCAAAAAATCCGCAAGCGCAATCACGTTCCCAGTATAATGACGGGCGATGCACCTCATTACGACATCTTAGATATCCGTGATTCCCGGACCTCTGCCTAAACTCTTGCTCCTTCTCATTTCCGTTCCTGTCTTTTAATCCTATCTCTCCATTTTCTGCAAATGGGCCGAGCTAATAGACTTTTGGGGCCATAGCTCTGTCTCACTCTTCAGTGCCACTGATGATAATCTTGTTCTACACGGAATTTATTGCACATCTGGTTGCGAAAACACCCAATTAGAGCCCTTCTCTTCTGCATGCAGTCAAATGAGAGAGCGCACTGAACCAAAACACAACATATGGCGTGTATATATTTGAGTGTGTGTGTGTGTGGGTGGGTGTGGGTGTGCGCGTGTGTTTCTGTCTGTTTATCAATGGTACACGCAGACACCAGCTGTCTGTCAAGCTTAAACTTGATCAAGCAGATGTAGTTTCTTCTTAATGCTCAGCAGAGCTATATATATACATATATGCGTATATGTATATATATATATATACAATGACCAAAATTATAAACACAACACAACACAACACTTTTGCTTTTGCCCCCATTTTCCATGAGCTGAACTCAAAGGTCTAAGACTTTTTCTATGTACACAAAAGGCCTATTTCTCTCAAATATTGTTCACAAATCTGTCTAAATCTCTGTTAGTGAGCACTTCTCCTTTGCCGAGATAATCCATCCACTTCACAGGTGTGGCATATCAAGATGCTGATTAGAAAGCATGATTATTTCACAGGTGTGCTTTAGGCTGGCCATAATAAAAGGCCACTCTAAAATGTGCAGTTTTACTGTATTGGGGGGGTCATTTGCCTCACACAGTGCAACACATCTCCTTCGCATAGAGTTGATCAGGTTGTTGATTGTGGCCTGTGGAATGTTGGTCCACTCCTCTTCAATGGCTGTGCGAAGTTGCTGGATATTGGCAGGAACTGGAACACTGTCGTATATGCTGATCCAGAGCATCCCAAACATGCTCAATGGGTGACGTGTCCAGTGAATATGCTGGCCATGGAAGAACTGGAATGTTTTCAGCTTCCAGGAATTGTGTACAGATCCTTGCAACATGGGGCCGTGCATTATCATGCTGCAACATGAGGTGATGGTCGTGGATGAATGGCACAACAATGGGCCTCAGGATCTCGTCATGGTATCTCTGTGCATTCAAAATGGCATCAATAAAATGCACCTGTGTTCATTGTCCATAACATATGCCTGCCCATACGATAACCCCACTGCCACCATGGGCCACTGGATCCACAACGTTGACATCAGCAAACCACTCACCCACACGATGCCATACACGCTGTCTGCCATCTGCCCTGTACAGTGAAAATTCTTTGGTTATGCAAACCAATTGTTGCAGCAGCTGTCCGAGTGGCTGGTCTTAGATGATCTTGGAGGTGAAGATGTTGGATTTGGATGCTGGGATGGTGTGGTTACATGTGGTCTGCGGTTGTGAGGCCGGACGTACTGCCAAATTCTCTGAAACGCCTTTGGAGATGTCTTATGGTAGAGAAATGAACATTCAATTCACCGGCACCAGCTCTGGTGGACATTCCTGCAGTCAGCATGCCAATTTCACGCTCCCTCAAAACTTGCAACATCTGTGGCATTGTGCTGTGTGATAAAACTGCACATTTTAGAGTGGCCTTTTATTATGGCCCAGCCTAACACCTGTGCAATAATTATCCTGTCTAATCAGCATCTTGATATGCCACACCTGTGAGGTGGATGTATTATCTCCGCAAAGGAGAAGTGCTCACTAACACAGATTTAGACAGATTTGTGAACAATATTTGAGAGAAATAGGCCTTTTATGTACATAAATTGTTAGATCTTTGAGTTCAGCTCATGAAAAATGGGGGCAAAATAAAAGTGTTGCGTTTATAATTTTGGTCAGTGTATATATACAGTGCTGCTTGAAAGTTTGTGAACCATTTAGAATTTTCTATATTTCTGCATAAATATGACCCAAAACATCATCAGACTTTCGCACCTGAAAGTAGACAAAGAGTATTCAATAAAACAAATAAGATAAAAATATTTTCTTTTTGATCTATTTATTAAGAAAAATTATCAAGTGTTACCTATCTGTGCATTGCAAAAGTATGTGAATCTTTGCTTTCAGTATCTTGTGTGACCCCCTTTTGCAGCCATAACCGCAGATAATTTTTCTTGTAACTTTTTTAGCCCATTCGTTAGTACAGAATCACTTCAACTCTGTGATGTTGGTGGGTTTCCTCCTATGAACTGCTTGCTTCAGCTCCTTCCACAGCATTTCAATTGTATTAAGGTCTGGACTTAGACTTGACCATTCCAAAACATTTTCTTTGTTCTCCTTTAACCATTCTTTGATAAAGTGCGCTTGGGGTTGTTGTCTTTTGCAAGGCCCACTCCAATTCTCAGACAGATGTCCTGACATTTTCCTTCAGAATAGTCTGGTGTAATTTAGATTTGATTATTTCATAAATAACGGCAGGCCGTCCAGCAAAACAGGCCCAAACCATGATATTACTGCTACCATATTATTTCAGAGATGGGATAAGTTTCTTATCTGAAATGCAATGTGTTCTTTTCTCCGAACATAATGCTTCTCATTTAAACCAAAAAGTTCTATTTCGGTCTCATCCATCCACAAAACATTTCTCCAATAGTCTTTTGGCTCATAATATTTAGGAAACTGCAGATGGTCAGCAATGTTCTTTTTGGAGAGCAGTGGCTTTCTCCTTAATGCACATTATCATTGTTCAGTGTTCTTCTGATGATGGACTCATAAACATTAACATTAACCAATGTCAGAAAGTTAAGTTTAGTTGCTTAGAAGTTACCCTGGACAATAGCAAGTCTTGCATATACAATTAGAAGTCTTGCTTTTAGAGTGATCGTTGTTGGTCAGCCACTTTTGAGGAGGGAAACAGTGGTCTTGAATTTCCTCCATTTGCCCAAAATCTGTCTGATTGTGGATTTGGAGTCCAAACTCTTTAGAGATGGTTTTGTAACCTGTCTTCTATCCCGAACTCTCTTTCTGAGGTCCTCAGAGATTTCCTTTGTTTGTGCCATGATACACTTCCACAAACATGATCAGACATTGATAGGTCCCTGGCAATGACACCTGACTGAAAACACCTCCGAACAGATGGACTCTAATTTCACCTTCAAATTAACTGCTAATCCAAGAGATTCACATACTTTTGCAACACACAGATATGTAACACTGGATCATTTAGAGTCATATATTTGAATATAGAAATATATAAGAAAATTCTAGAAAATTCTAAACAGTTCACAAGCTTTCAAGCAGCACTGTATGCATATGGATTGTTTTAAAGTTTTAAATTTTACATTTTAACTGTGAGATCACACAAATGGTGTCACGTCTATATGTATGCTTATGTGCACATGCACTTAGTGATTCTTTATAACACGTTTTAGTTGATACATATGAATGGGAATTGTTTTGACAAACCTTTTCCATTTTTATTATATTTATTGTTGTTTAAACATATCCTCATACCTACCCCCAGACTTTAGATCAAACTTTACATTAACGCCTGAGTGCTCACAATTTGGTAATAGCAAAATAAACATTGTGTACTGTATGTTGTACATGTCTGAATGCTCAATGAAATTTATTGCGAATGGGTGGTTACAATCTGTCTTTGCATTCAAGATTGTGAATAAACCTGTCGGATTGTGCAATCCTGGGCTTAGACAATGGCTCATTATCATTCACAGTAGAGAGAGCCATTTCATCTCCAAATCTAAATGGTGATCAACCTGTCAATTACCGCACACCTATCAGATTATGTGCATATGTTTTAGGAGAGACAAACAGGAACGTTTTAAACAGATGGAGCGGAAACATATGGAGGGAGAGCTACCATTAGTCATTATATGAACGTAAGAATGAGTTGGATGTGCTTTTATTTTTTGCATGCAAGTAAATTCTGAGCTTTAGACACATATTCAAGGTGTGCAGCTGTTTCTGTCATATGGCCATTTCAAATTTAATGTGATCTGCTCAGCTACAGTATTGCACACTCTTAACAGGAGTGATTTGCAAGGATGAGATCAGATTTCACAGCTGAAAACATATATTTTTAAAAGAGAACTAACTATTAGAATGTTGATATATGAGACATATGGTGTATGTCTCTTTATTGACAATTTATCAAGAGAACGTCTGTCTTCTGTTGTGAGCAAGAGAAAATAAAATTTGGTCAATAAAGAATTGAATTAAAACAAAGAATTAAAAAATTATATATTTATATAATATATAATATATTTATATATTTATATAATATAATTTTATATTTATATAAATTATATAAAAATATATTTTTATTTCCCTTATAAATTAATATAACATTTATATTATACATATATATATTATTATTACTCTCCTTGAGTATGTTTTCTTATTCATGTAACTACTTTACTGTGTATGCCTTTCTTAGTGTCATTGCTTGGATTGCATTAAACCCGCTCCCATTATTTTAATACAATATTGGACATAGTTTTGTATATTTAACAGAAGCACATGTAGATTTGTGCCTCTGCTGTGTTGTTGTGAATGGCAGGCTGTTCCCCATGAGCATTTCACATGCAAGAAAGGGGAGCTAACAGAGACACCTCTCCATTCCCAGAGTCCCTTGATCCCCCGTCCCAGTCCTGTTTAGTGTTCAGACAGAGGCCTGCAGGGTATTATGTCAGGATTACGCATTTCTGCTGTTAATCAGAGGCCTGCAGGAGGGATTCTCAATACACATATGTGCATAGGCACACACAGTGTTGTTTGCATATTAAAATGCAATATGCATGGCCATATGCCAACCAGATACAGTGTGTTTACATATGTGTTTCATCACAAAAGCGTAACACCAAAGGCTCTAAAACGTAATTTATACTTAATAATTACAGTACAGTTCTAAAATTATTTTTGATTGATTGGAAAGTAAACATAAGATAATGCTATATTGGACATATAGAAGTGATAGCTTGTTTTAAATTAGCACATACAGTGATGTAGTAATATCTGTCAGTATCGATTTATTTATTTATGTATTTATTTATTTTTTGCATTTGACAAACAGATATCTCTGTTCCGTTTGAAGTTAATTGAAAATTTAATTTTGTATTTTCACTGTAGTCTAATAGTCATTAAACATAACTGCATTTCATTAGCTAATTTCAATTTACAAAGGCATGACTTATTTAGAAGAAAATGCTCATCAAGGCAGCATTTATTTGATTAAAAATACAGAAAAATAATATTGTAATATTGTGAAATATTATTGCAATTTAAAATAATTTATTCCTGTGATGCCAAGCTAAATTTTCAGCATCATTACTTCAGTCTTCAAATGATTTCTGATCCTTCAGAAATCATTTGAATATGCTGATTTATTATTAATTTTGGAAACATTTGTGCTGCATATGGAATGTGTGATACTTTTTCAGGATACTTTGATGAATAAAACTTTAAAAAAGAACAGCATTTTTTTTAAAACTATAAGTCTTTTGTAACAATATACACTACCGTTCAAAATCTGGGGTCAGTAATTTTTTTCTTTCTTTCTTTCTTTGAAAAAAAAAAATCTTCTATTTAGCAAGGATGTGTTGAATTGGTAAAAAATGATAGTAAAGACTTATATTGTTCTTTTTAACTTTTTATTCATCAAAGTATAAAAATATTAACTGTTTTTAACATTGATAATAAATTAGCATATTAGAATGATTTCTGAAGGATCGTGGGACTCTGAAGACTGGAGTAATGGCTGATACAAATTCAGGTTTGCATCACAGAAATAAATTGTTTAAAAGAATATTAAAATAGAAAAAAAAATATATATCTGTATTTTTTATTAAATGCAACTTTGATGAGCATAAGAGACTTCTTTAAAAAACATTAAAAATGTTACTGATCCCGAACTTTTAAACGTCACTGTACATTAATGCTTATTAATCACAATGTATTTTTATTAATATCACAAAATGTGTAAAATATGTTATATAGATTTTTTTCATTTTCTCATCGTGAAGATTGTATACATTCTTTAGGTGCTAAAGGGAGTGAGGATGTCATCCTCAAAAATATTCTCATATTGAATGCTAAATTTCAGTAACGGCACTGTTAATGAAATGCCCCCTCCCCCTCCCCCACCCTTAATCACTTATTATTCAGAATGAGAAATCGGACTTATGTTTTATTCCGCTGGGATCATTAAATGCAATAAATAATTCAATGAGTCTGCTGAGAAGTCTTTTAATTCTCTTTAATTGATTCAAATGGATCTAAAATGAGTTCAGAGACTTTTAAGAGCATGTTTCGTGTTTCAGAGAGACAGAAGTGTTTATTGCTATACTTAGCAAATATTATCTCCAATATATTATTTACTTTCTTTCTAATTACTGTCATTTTATATGATCAGGTCGGTGTGGTTTCAGCCAGCTCATTAAAAGAACTTGGACTTTTTTTTTGTCCTTTTCATTTACCTGAGCACTTATTCTCCTATTGTCATTTCTGGTGAAATTTTTGGACTGTGCGATCAGTGCTACTTGACATAAAGACTGCACCGTACAGTGACCACACTTTTTAGAACCTTCGGAAATTCATCATTTAAACGTCTGTTTGTCAAATTTTCAAAATCGTTGGTTTTGCTGTGCTTGTCTGCATGGAAATCTCACCCACATCAAATAACAGCTTTAATAGTTTTTTGATTAAAAATCTTTTCATTTCACTCCGTTCTTTCTATGGCTTAGAGGAATAAGAAGGGATTCAAGTCACACTTAAAAGTGAGGGTGAGATCTTTTTTTTAAAAAAAGTTTTAATTGCGGAATCTGAAATGCAAGAGGAATCAGATGAATAACAAAGACAGAGCAAATCTGTAGGGGACTGGAATCAAGGGCACCTCTGTGCTTTTGATCACCAGCATCTTTTAGAGCACAAGAGTTGCCAACTATGCAGGACCACAGGTACAAGAAACAGGAAGCTATTACCCAGATTCCTCTGTGCCGTTCTAGTAAACATAATAAAAATTGCACATGCTTCATCAAGTTAGAGTACATGTGTGTGCACAGCACGGTTGTGCATGGTCCCTAAAGTTTTTTTTTTTTTTTTTTTAACTTCATTTTGCTTTCATCTGACAATCATTTGCATTTAAACTACTTCATTAGGTATGCTCTGCTGTTCACTGACATACTAAAGCTTATCACATTAAGATTAGATAAATAACTGAATAAGTAAAGCTGACTGGAATACAAAACATTTTAGAGTTCAACTGAGCAGCTGAGCTTGTTGGCCTCAAACGACATTCGATTACACCCTAAAATTGTTAAATACAGTTAATTCATTAACTTCTGAATATGAATGCATATATTTGTTCCAAGCTGACACAAAATATGGACCTAAGAATTATGCAGATTTCCAAATTGCATCCGTTCGCATGCATTTTCATTAATTATGAATGCTATGAAATATTTCAGCTAATTTGATAACGCCCTCAGCTCTCTTTGAAATGCTTTACCATGTTTCTGGAAAATTTCACAGATTTCAACCCAAAATCTCAGTGGAAAGTGCAAAGAAAGTTTACAGATTCCATCTGAGGTTCTCCAGCGTGACTTGAATGGTTGATTAGAAACAAGGTGGGGTTTGGATTAACGTTCGTACGGGGTGAACAGTACTTAACTAACATCTTGTATTACCCCTTTGTACCTGAACGCGTTCATGAATATGCATCCTCATGAGCTAATTAAGATGCCTACCTAGGATGCATTAGGGGAGGGTCAGAATTTGTAATTCCAGGTGTTGACGATGACTTCCTGTTTGGACCGTTGGGACTTCCCGTTGCCACATTCGCTTTGGCTTCAAAGCTGATTACAAAGCAGATCCCAGAGGAGTTAAATTTACAGACGAGACAAACGTGACTTTATTAACAAGAATGTTCTGCTCTTGTTTTCTGCCACTTTACAGAGCATATGGTGGAGGCCATAGGCCAATCTTCTACCTCTTTCAGTATTCAGTGCATGTGCGTATAGATTCCATTAGTTGTGTGTGATTTATTTTTTATATGATCACAAAAACTCACACATAATGAGAAATTATGAGTAATGGTCATAAAAAACTCCTCTTTTGTTCATCTAGTCTTAATGGCAGACTTTATAAACCTTCTCTCTCTCTCGAGCTGATGTTTTTTAAATCCTTTGATCTACTTAAATGTTGCATTTTCTATTTTAATCATCTTTAACCCTTATATAATGTGATAATTAGAGGTCTCTGAAACAAAGAAATTTCACTGTAACATAAAAGAGCAGGTGCCAAGCAGACCCAATGAAGATATTACCATGGAAATATAATTTCCGCTTATACAGTCCTTCCAGACATACTATAATGACGTAATATTAGCATAAAAAGTCATTTGCATTAAAAAAAATCCCTTTATGATTGGTACTAAGATGATGCAATTAGAGCCTTGTTCATTCACACAAATGCTTGACGTTCTAAAGACCCTTGTGTCGCTTTTCAATCCGTGTCCACGATAGCACGTATTTTACATCTCTGGTATTCATTAAGGTAGGTGTTTTTATAATGGACATTGAACAAATGTCCTTGCTGTGCTCAAGGCGAAATGTAAAATTAATTAGGAAAAGTGTGATTGTATTTCGTGATCACTTGTTTTTTATGCTTTATTTCTATTACATACTCTTGATTTAGATCTTGCCGTAGTTTTCTTTTTTTCTTTTTTCACCATCCCAGCCAATTAAATTTCATCTTTCAGTTCTGCTTATTGGCTCACCTGTTGACTAGGAAAAACCAGTCCACATGGCTGGTCATCCAATTAATAGTTGTCTGAAATACAGCAGGTGTCCCAGACCAGCATATGTATTTATACACTATATGTGATTTTAAAATGTGAAATAAAATTTTTGAAGAACCCAGAGCAAGTAGAATCTCACACATGAGCGCCAAAGTGGTTTTCAGTCGCTGTTATTAACCGCATGAAGCTTCAGAGGTCAGTTTGTACTAATGAACGTGGCAGCAGGGCAACACTTTGCCTGTCTGTAATCACTGAATGTTTTCAAGCCTGACCTCTCGTTCTCTCCTTTTAACCGACAAATAAAGAATCAAATTGACGCCTTTGTTCGCATTGATTGCATTAAAACCATTATCAGAATTAAGGAAGGCAAACATGCACACACAAGCACGGTTCAAAGAGAGATTTCTCCCCTTGAATGTCGGGCACGATTGAAGTGTTCGTTCGAGCGCTTTCTGCAAACTCATTTCGCTTGATGGATGTCGGCAAAGTTGATTCTGCCCACTTATTCCTTTTGAGTTAGGAGGGATGGCGGAAGGCAGAGCGAGAGGAAGTGTGGCTATAACGCGGTGGCTTGTTTCGCTAATAGCCTCCTGTAATTTAAACCCTGAACCTGACAACAGTCTTTGTTATGGATTGGACCTCAATCACTCCTGCGTACTCTCACTCCAAAGAGCTTCAGGTCCATTCATCATATTGCTTTGAGCGAGCTAGATCAGATTGTGTATTCCATTAGGGTAATTCACCAGACGTGTAGTGTTGCGTGTGTGTATGTATGTGTGCTAACCTGGATTGATTCCCCCTCCAAAGAGACCCTCTGTAACACTTTTACCAATCAGAAGACAAGTGCTCTTCATCACTGGTCAAACTCAAGCTAAAAGCTAACGTCTTTGGCTTCATGAAGAAATGCCTGTGTGTGATTGCAAACCACATATATACACCGATTGGGCATAACATTGACCACTGACAGGTGAAGTCAATAACACTAATGATCTCTTCATCACGGCACTTGTTAGTGGGTGGGATATATTAGGAAACAAGTGAACATTTTGTCCTCAAAGTTGATCTGTTAGAAGCAAGAGAAATGGGCAAGCATACAGATTTAAACAAGTTTGACACGGGCCAAATTGTGATGGCTAGACAACTGGGACAGTGCATCTCAAAAACTGCGGCTCTTGTGAGGCATTCCCTATCTGCAGTGATCAGTATCTATCAGAAGGGGTCCATGGAACAGCGGTGAACCGGCGACAGGGCCATGGGTGACCAAGGCTCACTGGCCCTTGTGGTCCGATCCAACAGCTACTGTAGCTCAGATTGCTCAAGACACTAATGCTGGTTCTGATGGAATGGTGTCAGAATACACAGTGCTTCAGTTTGTTGCGTAAAGGGTTGCATAGCAGCAGACCAGTCAGGGTGCCCATGCTGACCCCTCTCCACCGCCGAAAGCGCCAACAGTGGGCATGTGAGCATCAGAACTGGACCACGGAGCAATGAAACAAGGTGGCCTGGTCTGATGAATCAAGTTGTCTTTTACATCACCTGGATGGCCGGGTGCATGTACGTTACTTGCTTGGGGTACGCATGGCACCAGGATGCACTATGGGAAGAAGGCAAGCCAGCTGAGGCAGTGTGATGCTTTAGGCAATGCTCTGTTGGGAAACCTTAGGTCCTGCCATCCATGTGGATGTTACTTTGACACGTACCACCTACCTAAACATTTTTGCAGACCATGTACAACCCTTCATGGAAACTGTATTCCCTGGTGACTGTGGACCCTTTGGGCCTGTTTACACCAGGTTACTTCATGCATTTTCTCTGATTGGATAACTCTCTGATCGTTAAAGGCTAGGTGTAAATGCCCTACGAAATGCTTTTGGGATGCATTTACACCGTGGATAAGTAGCTGAGTATATCTTCAGCAATCTTACACCCAAACTGCCACAAATTAAACTGAAAGTAAGTTGCAGATATTAACACACAATCATCTTCATTAAAAGTAACGAGACTAACCTATATTCAGTGTTGCCAAGTCTGTGGTTTTGGCTACTTCTAACACTGTTGCCGCGGACTGTCCACGGGTTAAAGCGACCCCAATAATGTTTTTAGCCCCTGAAATGCTAATTTTACCAAGGGAACCCTGCCAAAAAACATTTATTTTATCCCCGGAATGTGATTTTTTTAAAGGGGGACCCCCCTCAAAATGTGACTGGGCTACTTTTGGGCTAGTTTTGAGTAGCAATTGGGTGGGTTTTGTTGTGAAAACCTGGCGACCCTGCCTATATTTCTAGTGCTAATGCCGTGCTCTCTCCTGTTGCGATCTTTGATCTTGAAATTAGCTGATAATGAATAAAATGCTTGCTTTCATTGACGTGAGCTCTGTTAAGTTTGCATATAGCACAGGAATTGAAGAACGTATTTATATCCATTTTGTCCAAAAAGACACATTTATGTGGCCAAGTGTAAATGGAAACATTTTAACAAATCAGACAGACATCGATCAGAAAAAAAACATGCAGTGACCAGGTGTAAACAGGCACTTTTAGCAAGTTAAGGCACCCTGCCACAAAGCAAAAATGGTTCAGGAATGGTTTGAGGAGCGCAACGAGTTTGAAGTGTTGGCTTGGCCTTCAAATTCCCAAGATCTCAATCCAAACGAAAATCCGTGGGATGTGCTGAACAAACAAGTCCGATCCATGGAGGCCCCACCTCACAACTTAGGGATCTGTTGCTAACATCTTGTTGCCAGATACCACAGCACACCTTCAAGAGTCTAGTGGAGTTCATGCCTTGATGGGTCAGGGCTGTTTTGGCAGCAAAAGGGGGACCAACACAATATTAGGAAGGTGGACATAAAGTTATGCCTAATCGGTGTATATGGCACTTGCATATAGAATTTGATAGGGCCAGGCAAATTAAACTGTACACAGCATTTCCAGTCAGGCATACTGTACCTTCATGTTCTAGAATATACCTGATGGCTAAAAGAACAAATTTGCTACAAGTTCAAAGCTATACAAAAATAACTACTAATACAGTGTATTTTATTCAGACTCTGTTCAGGCAAAGCACTTTTTAGAAATTACAATATCATTAATGTGTTTCACGTAGCAGTAAAGAGCACTTGTGAATTGCTGCTCGAGTAGTGGCCATTGAAAGGTACTATAGCAGTCATTTTTAAATGCTAGGTATGAAGTTAGAGAGGTTAAAAAATTGCCATTTTGGAGATGTGGGTTAATTTCAAATGTAATAAGAGAGAATACAACTTCTGGCCGTAGGGTCTGTGTAGCATGAACTTTAGAGGAAGCTGATCTGCCAGTCCAATGCACCAGGGGATAAATTAAAGTCTTCACTAGCAGCCCATACTAATGCTGGAGCTCTGTCTGGAGAAGAGCCTAGTCTCATAATTAACACTGTGATTCAGAGAGCTCCAGACACACACAGGCTTCACATACCCACCCTGAATAAATACATATATCAAATCAACCCATTTAAAAACGACAGCCCGATGATGTTTAGGTGAGAGACGAAGGCAATGAACGAAGCTACTGGCCGAAATGGTTATGAAACATGATAAAAGGGGATTTTTAAAATTTTAAATTTCAGAGATGTGCTTTTGGTGAGGCTTTCTGCCTGATGTAATTATACGAGCTGTAGTCCGTATAAGTCAGTAATCTGATTTGTGAATTTATTTGAAACCATAATAAGATAGTCCACTGAGGCCGAATCTCCTTCTACATTAAAACTAAAAATGTAGGTTTATTTTGGGATATTTTCTGACAACTTTAATTGATAGAAACAGTAGAGAGGTAATATAAAAATGGGATCCAGATACAGCATAGAACAAATTCAAACCATGCAGTGGAGATCAGAATTAGAGAACAATCTATAATTTCCAAAATTTCGAGGTCACTGCTTAGTCCTGTTTAGAGTTATCCTAACAGGAGTAGAAGGGCAGTTTTTTAAGCATATTTCATAAATTAATTGCATTCTGAAGCACTGTATAAAATAAATTGTCCTCTTAAATTAGATATTTGAAAAATAAGTCAAAATTAGAGAACACTTACAGATCCCTCCAAGTTATTAATGTTAATCTGGCACCTTGTGCTAATTTCCTTAATTATATGACAAACTCTATTTAACTGTCAGCATTCCTCCAATTTTCACTGAGGTTGCAAGATGGTGGGCTGCTCTAATGTGACTGAAACTGTGCGACAGGAGGTTGTCCAGATAAAGGCCAAAGGGATGACCCTTACAGCCACTGCAAATGAAAACTGATCATTCCAAATCTGTGATTTCTCAAATATTGCAGGTTTACAATGACACTAATTCATTCAAGTTCCCCAAAAAGGCCGGTCGTCCACATAAGACAAATGCACAAGAGGACATGATAATGTGCAGAGTCTCAATGGGGAATCGGTTCAGCACTGCAGCTGGAATTGCTTGCCAGTTCAGCGCTGAACAGTGTAAGGATCTGTCTTGGGATGTTAAAGAGAAGTCAGACTGAAAGTGCACTCTGCAGTGACCCAACCTTCCCATCAGCAGAAAGAATCAAAAGGCTAAGCTCACATTTGCTGAGGAGTATGTTGTGTGAAGACAGGAAAACTGGTCCAAAGTTCACTTTAGTGATGAGAGCATGATTAGTTTATTTGGGACTGATTGGAAACATTTTGTTTGGCGTCAAACTGAGGAAAGACTGAGTGCGTAAAGAAGTCAGTGAAAGGTGAAGGAGGAAGTGTCATGCTTTGGGGGATGTTGTCCACAACAGAAGTTGGGCCTCTTATACAGATAAATGGCAGGGTGAATGCAAATGTTTATCAGAACCTCATTTTAGTTGTAATCTTCTTACGCGCCACAGTGGTTACTGTTCTCTAATTCTGATCATTGTGTTTTCCACAAAATGAAGGTTTTTGTTGGTATGCCTTGGATATTTTGTCAGAAATGTTAATAGAACAGTGGTATACTGTACCTACAGCTGATATTCCTTCAAATTTTTGGGCGAGGATTTGGGCGGAGCACGATCAGATATTCAACTAATTCGGGACAGGTGCAACTCGATTATCTAATCATCTGAACTAGCACAAGTCATATATATGCACACAGCCGACTTACCTCTGTCATTCGACAGTTTTTCGGCATTCCCCTTCCACCCCAACTCCTCACTCTTAATCTATCCTCATCCCATACTTGGGATCCCTGGTGAAAAAAAACAGTATATGCTGGTAGGTATGTTTTGATACTGGGATGCTGGTTTAAGCTGGTCCTTTGCTAGTTTATGCTGGTTATGTTGTTGGTCAAGGACCAGCATAAACCAGCTAAGGACTAGCTTAAACCAGCATATGCTGTTTTTTTTTCACCAGGGGTGGGGGGGAGTTCTCTGTGTTCGGGCCATATTCCGGGCTCGGAGCCCTCCCCCAGGACAGCACGCCAAAATTTGCTTACTGTTTACTCAACCAGATTAGATGTAAGGGTGAACTCGTGAACTGATAGGTCAGTACAGGTAGACAGGAAGTTGATGACACAGGAAGGACTCAAGCTCATGCCCCTGTTAGAATGAGCCACATATGCACAGTTCTCACGTAAACATGCTTTTTCTTAACTAACTGCATCTGTGTGGTAACCATCTCAGTGTGTTGGCTGCCTTCATCTCTGAACAGCTTCTGCGAGTCACACCATCCCTTCCCCTCTAATTTCACAGCAGTTTTACCCCAGGATAAATAATGCCCTGTTTTCAGAGAAAAAAAAGGGGAAGAAATCACATTATGATTCATCAGTCCGACGTTTTTTGATTAAAACTCCCTCAAAAAACATTTCTATTTGCCTCGTTCCCTCGCCAACCCCCTGCCTCTCTTATTTATTCCATAGCTGGTGAGTGCTAACTTTTTTTCTTTTCTCCCTCACTGCTTTTTCTTGGCATAATTTGATTGTGTGAAATGACCATGAAAAAACTATTACAACAGGTCCTTAGCTGTGACGAACACAAACAGGCGGCGGGGCTTGTTTACAAAAGGCCTGACGGTAATGGCTTTTTCCTGAGGTGTTGAAAAGAGAGCACACGCAGCCAGTGGTCGGACGGAAATTTCAAAGAGCACCAAGTAGGCATTCAGAGAGCTTCGCAGCATGCGCACACACATACACATACAGAAGAGGCAGAAGAAGATAAGGTCGCAGTTGTCTGTATCGCCATTTGATTTGTGAGTGCTGGAGACTAGACTTCTAAACATGAAAGATTTGCAGAGAGGAAATGCGTGTGTCAGTTCTGTCTTAAGACCTTGAACATTTGATACAGAAATGTATAAGGCTCTTTTTTTAAGAGACTTTGTTTCAAAATTTTAATAGCTTCAGTAGTTTGAATGTCCTGTAGATCATCAGATATGACATTATAGTGCTTTGGAAGCTGTTCTGGTGTCTTCAACAGCTCTATTCGCTAAGACACTGACTGAGTAGTTTTATACCCTCTGTGTTGTAGTGACTGATGAGCCGTTTCTTTTACAAGGACGAATGACTGTAGGCTATTTACATTTACATTTTGGGATTTCATTGACTTCTTACCTCAGTAAAATTACATGTATCCATTACTGGTCACAAGTAGTCTCTTATGCTCAACAAGGCAGAATTTATTTAATTAAAAATATCCATTAAATCACCATTGAAACACATCATCTCAGTCTGAGAATAGAATCCATTATAAAGATTTCTGAAGGATCTTCTGACATTGAAGTTTGGAGTAATGGCTACAGAAAATTCAGCTTTGCTTTCACAGGAATTAATTATACATTTCAAAATGTTTTTTTTTTTTTTTCTCACAGAAAACTGTTCTTTTAAATTAAACTTTAGAAATGGTTATTTTTTATAAATTCAGCTGTCATTTTGTATTGTGGACTATATTTAAACATATTTTATGTAAAATATCTTACTTAGGACAGTATAAAGTTAAAAAAAAAAAGTAAAATTAACAGTTCAGCGCATTTTGCATAATCCCTCGTATTTTGATAGAATAATTAATATTTTAAGATTCTGTATGTAAAGCATGTGGTGTATGGTGGTGTTCTGAAATGCATTTTTTTGTTTGTTTGTTTGTTTGTTTTATGTCCCAGTCACATTTTCTTGGTTAAATAAACATTATTTACACTATTAGAAAAAAAAAAAAAATCTAATTTATATTTGTACATTAACAATGTGATCAATACTCCAATTATTAAAGCCAAGTATGAATCTCATGAAGTTAGTTTTTTAAACATTTATTCCAAAATAATAACTCAAGGTAATAATAATTTAAAAATACATTTTATTTGTGAATGTATGTTCAGCTATTTTTTTAATAGTTCACTTTTTAAACTTTCTTTTTTTTTTTTTTTTTTTTTTTTTTTGGATTATCGAAGTTAGGTAAATACAGGCCACAGTCATGGAGATTTATAAAGTAATTACTTTCAAAATTCAACAATCTGATTACTCACTAAAAACTCCCACAGTTTTCATGCCAAGTATGATTAAGTATTATTGTGATTTTATTATGAGTTGTTTACTTGTTCTTCCCATTAACACCATTATATTGTTCATTCAGACTGATTCGCGAATGCAGAAAGAACACAAGAGGCAGGATTTATTGCCAATCACAGTCGAACATAACCAGTCATATCCAATTATATCGTGATGGAGGCATTGCCTCCTCTCACATGACTTCCCCCCATTCATTCTCAGTTACCCCCCAACAAACTCATGGCACGCATTAGTGGTTCTGTTAAAACTTAATGGGCTCAGAGGTGAGAGAGACACACTCCGCCTGTAACTTCACCTGCTGTTGTCACTGTTGGACATTGTTTCTTAGACAAACAAATGATTTATACACTTTTTTTTCATTTAACGTTTTGTAATATTGGCATTTTTTTTTTTATTTTTTTCATTTTTTTATCAAATGTTTTGAGGAGACACTGTCTCCCTTATGATATAAAGTATGTATTTTTGAAGTGTAAATACATAAAATGCACGTTTTTTCCTTAGGAAATTTAGAGTCCATACTCACTCTCACATAAAATAATACTTATAGTCATGAAGTGCTGTTACTTGTGCACGCTGCACCACTGTAAACTGGCTACTTTAAGTGTCCATGAACTACGAATCTGTCAAGTTCTGTAAAAGAATTGGAATTCATTTACCTGAAAAAGTCGGACCTGATAGGAACATGAAAAGCACAATGCCCTGTCTGGTGTCCTTTGCCTCTAACTTTCTCCTTCTCTCTCCCCCCTCCTCCATTCCCTTTATACCACCAGGGTCAAGGCTTTCCTCACCCACGACATTTCCCTCCACATCTCGCGGTTTTGAACTCCATCCAGCGCCATGCAAGACAACTTCATCAAAGCTGCGCGGGGCCTAACGTGTCATCCCGCTGATCAAAAACATACAGTTCCATTTTCACCCTTCGCAACTGAAGAGGAGAAAAAAAATCTTCAAAGGACAGTCAGCTTCTTTCTAGCGTGCACGTAAGATGGTTTGTGATGCTGCCAATTTCTCTAATAATTCTGCTGTGGGGATGGAGTGAAGAAGAGAGGATAGGAAAAACGGACAGGAGGGGGGCCAAAAGGAGGGATATGTGGAAGAATGCAACATTTTGGTGCAAAAAAAGAGGTAATATTCATTAGGTTCATCATTAAGATAAACAGTGCTTAATGACACCTGCTTTAATTGGCCTTGGCACTTAATAACGAACCATTTAATTTGTTGCATAGCTATCTGCTCATCTCCCCTCGGGGTACACTAACCTCAGAGTGTGAGATCGAAGAGAGAAAAAGGAAGAAAGAAAGAAAGGAAGGAAGTTCGGAATTTCAGTGAGTAATTAAAAGATCCCTTAAGAAGGAGCATCATTCAGTTCAATTTAACAACATTAATTGCTTGGTATCAAAGCCATTCTTTCCACATTTCATTCTTTTTTTTTTTTTCCCTCTCTTTTCCATACTCCTGCTCCTAAATCTTATTCTGTCGGGGGATGCTAATCAGACCCATGGGTATAAAGAAAGGAGTTGATCACTATGTGCAGTCAGTATTTTAGATGCTTGTCGCAGGAACATCCGCACAGGAATCGTCCTGACATTTTCATCTACCCTGCAGAGTGTGGAAAAAAAAAAAAGAAGAAAAAGCCTGACGGTACTGGAAAATTCAGACGAATGATTCTAGTCCTTGCTCAAAGATTAAACTTCAATGTTTTCTGTAGCACTCACAAAAATTTACACCAACAGAATTTCAAGATCATGTGCAAAGTGTCATATATATTTTCCTGATTCCGTAAGAATCAGTTGCTTAGTCTAAGTGACAACGCTACAAAGAACCAATCAGTGTAAGTTATATACTGTATAATTTCTGCTATGACATTTGAGGTGTATACTGCACACCATGCATGGCTGCACCTCAGAGAGAAAATGATTATGGCCACCCTGAGGTCAGGAACAAAAGAAAATTGCGGTGGGTGATGGACAAGCTCGGCAACGTTGCATGTTATCCAAATTCCCCTTTACATAAAAGATGGATGTTACCTACAGTGCTCTTGTGATTGGAAACAGGGGCATGCCGAGCTGTCAGAGATCTAATGACTCAAGCCTCCAAACAATTTTCCCTACAGTCACTGAAGAAGAAAAAAAAATAGTTTTGATAGTTTTGAATAACTTTGATTTATTTTCAAATTAGGCTTGACACTCTTCATCCCTGTGAGGAAAATAAATTAACCACATGTTTTTCCTGTGTCCTCAAACACATACTCACTTCCCCCCTAAAAAATAGTAGTTTTGGAAATCTGTCAAATGTGAGACAACTGTGGAGTTTAAAATTTAAAAGATTGAAAGATTTAAAAGCAAGAAGAAATTAATTTTGAAGTGTGAATACAGCCTAGTTTCATGCTAGTGAAACATTTTACAAGCACAGTCACCAATTTTCTGTAAATTCCTGATATCAAAGACTGATGCTGTTTGCATTGATGTGTGCTCATTGTGTGCTCTTTAAGTATAGCCAAGCAGCACTCACTTGGACTAATGTAAATTGCTTATGAAACGTAGTCAGAGGGACATATTGCTATGTAGCTCATTATACCCGCATCAGCTTCTAATATAAAGAAGGAAAGATGAAAGTGAATTTAAGCAAGCTTATGTGACCGTTTCTGCTTTTAAAGAACATATTACTTTTTATGCAGGCATTGTTGAGTTCACATGTGAACACAGAGTTTATTTTGGTTTGTGTATCTGTCTGAATTACTGAACCCCCCAGTCTATATATTGATGTAAATGTACCTTTAAATGTTTAGGTCAGGGGTTGGCAATAGTGGCTTTCACAGTGCACACAGCGATAATGTAATTTGCTCTACTTTTATGTTGTATACAGTAAAAAATGTAATATTGTGAAATATTGTTACAATTTTTGTTTTAATATATTTTAAAATGTAATGTATTTCTGTAATGGCAAAGCTGAATTTACTCCAATCTTAAGTGTCACATGATCATTCAGAAATCGAACTTTGGTGAATAGAACATTAAAAAAAAACCAAATTTATATGAAATATAAATTATTTAAAATATATGATCAATTTAAAACTTACTGAAGCTTGGTCGACCAAAATTTTATTAGTTGATTAGTCACAGAAAAAGTGGAGAAGTCACGCAGTCTGTGATGGACAGACATCAGGCAGGACATCCAAATGCTTACCTATCATTCATTCATGACCTCAACTATTGCTTTTTATCTGAATGATGTATGTAGTAGAAAAATATGCACTATTCAAGTGTTTGTTCAGAGTGTGGAAGCTAAATATTAGCAATCTTCTGCAAGACAGATGGAGGCGCCGATCCTCTCGCTTACTTTAAAAATACTCCGTCATTTTTGGTCATACAGATAAAAGTAATACATTTTTCAAATCTGTCAAGTGTTTATTTGTGTGCAATCACAATGACAACAAAACATTGCACTTTTGTAAAATAATGAAACTGAAAGCAAACAAGATGTGCTTTCTGCCGTCTCAGTCTCTATGAACAAGTGCAAAACTTACAGACATGAAAAATCTATCTATAGACTGTGAAATGTCTATTTTCAGATTAACCAATTCAAATATAAAACAAATATTCTCAGATTATGTTATCTGTATGAAACATTCATAAAGGTGCATTGAGTCCATTCAGTGTTGCCGACATCATCTAGCCCAAAACAAAGAAAGCACTAGTTTATAAATAAATTATTAAAACATTAATTAATACAGTCTCCTTGCTGTTTTTCCCTGACACATTCAGATTGTTATATCTGCTGGTGTGCTGTGGCAAGCTATTTTTGTGTGCACCTGAGTGCTCATTAGGCTATGTTAGCAATTAAAGTCGACCAGAAAAATCTTTAGTCGAGGACAGCCCTAGTATATTTATAAGTGTACATATATGTTGTGTGTAGTGGCTGTAGGGAATGTGTTTTCTGAAAGTGCAAGGAAGCCAGTAACCTAGAATGAAATAAGTGTATTCATATAATCAGTATGTTGTGTGACATTGTGGATGAAAATCAAAGGGCTGCCATGCCATATGTTAGACACTTAACCCAAATTTTCTCCAGGGAGACTGTCCCTTTAATATATAAATGTCAGTTAGTGCACATCCTTTGAGTGACTTTCGAAAAATCCCTCCTTTTTTTTTGCGGAATTACTTAAGGTCAGGGTGATTTTTCTTTCTCTACAATGACGTTTTTTTCTTCTTCCTCTTTTGTAATTTTTTTTTTTTTACTTGCTCAAAATGGACAAAAATCTCTGTAGCTTGTGACAACTACACACACATAGTGTCAACTTTGACTGGGGGCAGATTTATTTTTTTTTATGCTCATGTGAAAACAAACTTCTGCAGGAAGCTAACTAGCTAATTATTAGCATGATACTGGTAATCATTTAGATGGTCATTTCACTGATACTGTCAATCATGATATAGATGCAGATTTTACATCAATAATAATATTCCAATCATTTTACAGCTTATAAAGAAGTAACCTCCAACTTCCAGAAGTCACAAAGTAAGTCATAAAATTACATTTTAATATTACTAGAACAATATTATGTCTGCTAATTTACTATTTAATAAAAGTTGCTCATAAGGACTACAACTACAAGAATGTTAGATTTTAGTTTACTGTACATGCTTGATGGAAGTGCTTTGTAGGGGCTTGTTACACGCTTACATTATGGTTTGAAAATTCACATATGAGGTATGGATTTGTAATTTATGCTGTAAAACAAAACATGAAGGTCTTTTAAAGTAATGTAACAGACCTTATTTTACTCACATCCAATTTGCTATTCTTAAAAACCATTCAAAATTCACGAGAGAGCCCGTGGCTAACTGTCTTCTGGGTTACAAAATGAATAGCTTTGTAGACTCAGAGAGGCACTTCAAAAATATGTTTTCACCTTACATTTCAAAGCTTCATATTGTGTATGAAATTTGCTGTTTTGACTGGGGCTCAGAAAATATTTCTATAGCTTGATAATTTGATATGAACATGAGAACAATTATAACTAAATGCATCTGAGTCAGAATGTTTGTATAATTGCACTCTCTTTCTCCTTATACTTTGCAATGTCTTTGCTTACTGCATGTCTGCTTGTCTGATAAAGACTTTTTTTTCACGGAATGAGAAACTCTGCGGAGACTCTTGGTAATGTCCCAGCGTATGAAACAATCAAACAGATGATAATAGCTTTAATAAGGGGTTGAGAGAGCAGGAGATGCGTAGGTCGGCCTCTTTCTACCGGGCTCCGTGGCGTAAGATTGTTCTCGTCCCTTTGGGATGGAGTCTAATTGTTTACGAACTACGTTCAACACTCATAACATCTCATTTGGGACGTTTCTCATGACTGGTGAAATTAAAACATAATAGAGCCTTTAAGAGTATCCGTATATTTTATTTACACATAATGAATTGCTTTGATTTGGTGTTTTCAGAGGAGGGAGTCTCTGATTAAATTTTGCATTAATGATTAAAGTTTGCTGTTGACTGCGCTGGTCTCCGGGGCTTGAGACAGCAGCCGCAGCTGAAATATAATTGATTTCCTCCGTGTTTTTGTTTTATTCTTTTGTTTAGTTTCCTTTTCCTTCAATAGGGAGAACAAGGGATCGCTGATAGTCTTTAATATTACCCCACCCACTGTGCTGTGGAAAGCACAGGAAAAAAACAGACATGCAGAGAGAGAGAGCGAGTGGGTAAAACCCACAAATGCTTAACGTGACAATACATTGAAGGAACATTTCCTTTTTCAAAGTCTGTTTTCAGGCGAAGAGGCGGATGGCCCCAGGTGTAATGCTATATAAGTCCCATGCTTTCAGAAAACAGATTTTTACTGTCACACTGTCATGGGTATTGCAAGATGGTATGACCTACTTGCACCCCACTAATACAGGGATCAAAACAGTCTTCAGGGTAGAGACCCATATTTCTGATCTCAAAGCTGCTGCCATCCATTGTAAACTATGAATACGTGTGTGTGCGCGTCTGTGTGCCTCCACATGAGAAATGAATCAAAGACGGCATCCTTAATGTCCTCATGAGCTGTCATGATTTATGTCATAACCTCACTGTCTGATGATCTAGTGTAATTAGAGCGAGGACTGATGAGGGAGTTTGACGAGTGCTGGTGGCTCAATGGCTACAAATCTGGCCTGTTAGCTCAAAGGTTGCGGGTTCAATTTCAAGCAGGAGTGATTTAGAAACTGGAAAGTTACTATGCTTAAAATATCTTCCTATCACCTCTGTGCCCTTGGGCAAGGTACTTAATCCCAGGTTGCTCCTGCGGGACGGCGCCTGTGAATTGTGTAATATACTTTCCTTTGGATCCCCAAAAGGGAGTTACAGAAATTAAAACGTACCAAGATAGACCTTACTGAAATTCTTGACTGAGAACATTGCAGAAACATACCATATTCAAAATCAGACAGATTTTTAGGTAATACTGGGGAACTTTTTAGTCATTTGTGAGCATTTCTCTTGCTTAATATTATTTTTGTCAATTTCTTTATAGGCACTTAAAGGGATGGTTCACCCAAAAAATCAAAATTATGTCATTAATTACTCATCCTCATGTCTTTCGAAACCTGTAAGAGCTTTGTTCATCTTAGGAACACAAATTAAGATATTTTTGATGAAATCCGAGAACTATACCACATTCAGTGCCCAGAAAGGTAGTAAGGACATTGTTAAAATATTCATCAGTGGTTCAACCTTAATTAAACCTTAAACCCTAAAAACAAAACAGAAAACAAAAAATTTCTTCCCTTACGTGTCAGTCATGTTACTGTGCGTCATGGTACTGCGATGACTGAGACGGAAGAGAAGAAATTGTTAAATAAAGTCATTATTTTTGTTTTCTCGTAGCTTCATAACATTAATAAAGCTTCATTTGAACCACTGATGTCACATGGACTATTTTAGCGATGTCCTTACTACCTTTCTGGGCCTTTGCAGGGTCAGAAAACTCTCGGATTTCATCAAAAATATCTTAATTTACGTTCTAAAGATTAAAGGTCTCCTGTGTTTGGCATGACATGAGGGTGGGTAATTAATGACAGAATTTTCATTTTTGGTTGAACTGTCCCTTTAACATTTCCATTGTTATTGGACAAAGACAGAGATAATTGAACACAAGTTGCTCTCTGTGACAACATGCCCCAATAGCAAGACATACAGCACAGCGTCATTGTTTATTTGAATGAAACTACTTTTATTCAGCAGTGATGCATTAAATTGTTCAAAAGTGATAGTAAAGATATTAATAATGTTATAAACGCTGAAAGGTATCACAGTTCCACAAAAATATTAAGCAGAACAACTCTTTTACTTGTGCATAAGTTGTGCATAAATTTGGCAAAATTGGCACATCTGAATAATTTGGCTGCTGAAAATGTAGCTTTGCTCTTACAGGAATAAATCACATAGTAAAATGTAGAAAAAAATGTCATATAAATTATAGTAATATTTTACAATATCAAAGATCAAATAAATCCGGTTTTGGTGAACATAAGAGACATTTCAAAAACATTGCGTGACCCCAAACAATCATGACCATTTTTTAATAATTATATCATTAGTAATTTAATTTTTAATTCAAACAACAAGTCATTGTTTCGGTCAACATAAATTATACATTAATAGAAAAACTCCCCCAGGTTTAACCTTTCATTTCAAATATACCTTTATTTTTGTATTTGATTTGTCTGAATGTATGAGTTATTTTATTGTGTTGACTAATTCAACCAACAGCTATAGAAAAATATTATGATGATGATAATTATTCAGAAAATCTGCTAATTAGGAATTAGATTTTAATAGGTGTTTAAAACCAACACATAACACCTCTGGTAGAGAAACAAAACATGTGTAATTGCAAGTGTATGCAATTAGACTTTTAGCTTAGTTACTGAGATATAACCTTTGTGAAAACGTGCCCCTGTCTGTTCTAGATAGCGATGTAAGCTTTGTTGTTTTCCCTTATGTAGGTTTGCTAAAGTTTGAACCATTGAATTTAAAGTTTTTTCTTCATCCTGTCTCAGTCTGTGTGCTTTTACACATGCTACACTAGGAAAATGTGTTTGTCATCTTTTCATACAAACTCAAGTGTGGTCCTTTATGACTTCAGAGAATGTTTTTCACACTAACAATCCAAACCTCAGGGTCAGTGAAGTCCAGGTCTGTTTCTGGTTGAGTAGCAGGGCCCTTATGCCTGCTGTGACTCTTGACAAAAGTCTTTATTCTCTTTCTCATGCCCATAATTCACTTGGAGAAGTGGACAGGGCGCCCTTGAGTGTTTGCACCAATGCCTCCGCCATTTCCCTGCCTCTTCCTGAGGGAGAAATCCATAGCCGATTAACGGGAATCTGTTTGCAAACACAGAACACTCTGAAGATGGAGTCGCCACTAAGCGCCACAACTGTGGCCTGGCTTAATCTGAATTCCAGGAAAGCTTCAAGGAGGAATATATCACACACAAAAAGAAAAAAAAAAAGAAAGAAACGTAAACCCTCAGCAAGGTTCTAAACTCTCTTTCATACACAATAAATTATTCATGACTCTACGAACTGGAGTCAAAGTCAATGATAAATGTGTTGGAGTCGATCATCCACACTTCATTAAGTTCCCACCTTCCTTATAAGACTACTAGAGCGAAGGGAGAGGGAAAGAGAGAGAGAGAAAGATACAGATAGGTGGATTAAATACTGAGTCTACGGTTATAGACAAGTGTTTCAGATAATTTTTCAAAGAACCAGTGATGGAAAATGAAAAATAGATACATAAATATCATTTTTGTATCATGTGGCCTTGCTGTGTGAATGTTTTGGAAATTAAGACAAATGTAGGAGCAGATCAAGCTTGATGTCTGATATATTAGATGAAACATGTAAGTCCCATGAGACTTCAAAGACTCTTAAAGTGACCTGTAATCAAAGTCCACTCAAAGCAAATATAAGCTGTTTTTATGCATTTGTTTGTCTTTCTTTGGTTATTTCAGCCAGTGCTTTGAGGATGGGGTGTTTACCGTGGCTTGACCATCTCTCCTAGTTCATCCAAAGCAGATTAAAGGAAGGTAGAGGAACACTTTGATGTTTCTCCTTACATTTTTTCTTTTTCTTTTTAAACTGGTTGCACTGAAAAACGTATAGGTGGCTGCAGTGCCGGTTCATCCACAGAGTGATGACTTAAAGGGACAGTTCACCCAAAAATGAAAATTCTGTCATTAATTACTCATTCTCATGTTGTTCCAAACCCGTAAAACCTTCATTCATCTTCGCATTAAGATATTTTTGATGAATTCCGAGAGCTTTCTGACCCTGCATAGACACCAACGCAACTGACACATTCAAGACCCAGAAAGGTAGTAAGGACATTGTTAAAATAGTCCATGTGACATCAGTGGTTCAACTTTAATTTTTTGAAGCTACATGAATACATTTTTGTGCGCAAAGAAAAAAAAAAAACGACTTCATTCAACAATTTATTTTCTTCTGTGTTAGTCTTCGATGCATGTTCACAAATTTTTGTAAATATGTTTCCAGTCTGATACAGAAACATTCAGGCCTTACTGAAAGTATTGAATTTTTTAAAGAGAAAACGTAAGAAATTTTGGATATTTTTATTTTCTTAGGAAATTTACTTTTTTGACAAGATTAATTAAGTTTTCAGAATATCATGTGTGACTCCCCAAAAATGATTAACAATATTAATGTTAATTAATAATACAAATATTATTTAGAATTATAGTGTATGTGCCTTTTACTTGATAGCATACACTTGGTATCTTTCATGTCACTAAATTGAATCTTCATGTTGTAATGTGTTTAATGTTTTTCTTAATTTGTTTAGTTTTTTTAAAACCACATAAACCAATGTTTGCATGGTAAATATACACTGCCATTCAAAAGTTTGGGATCAGTAAGATGTTTCATAAGCTCATCAAGGCTGCATTTATTTGATCAAAAATCTAGAAAAAACAATAATATTGTGAAATATTGTTTCAGTGTTTTCTATGTGAATATATTTTACAATTTTATTTATTCCTGTGATGAAAAGCTGAATTTTCATCATCATTACTCCAGACTTCAGTGTCACATGATCGTTCAGAAATCATTGTAATATACTGATTTATTACTCTTATTATCAATGTTGGAAGCAGTTGTGGTGATACTTTTTTCAGGATTCTGTAATAAATTAAAAGTTAAAAAAGCCAGCATTTATTTAAAATAGAAATCTTTTGTAATACTATAAACTACCATTTAAAAGTTTGTGGTCAGTAAATTTGTATTATTTCTTTTTTTGGAAAGAAATTAATGCAAACTGTATAGCAAACTGTTTCCAACATTGAAAATATAAATCAGCATATTAGATTCAGCGAGTAACAGTTGCTGAAAATTCAGCTTTGCATCACAGGAATAAATTATATTTTATAATATATTAAAATATAAAACCATTATTTCAAACTGTAGTAGTAAATTCAGCCTTGATAAGCATAAGAGAATTCTTCAAAAAACATAAAAAATCTTGATCTGATCCTAAACGTTTGAACAGTAGTTTACATTTACTATATTTCACATGATATTTTCATGTCACTAATTATTATTTTATTTTATTTATTATCTATTTTTAACCAGCATAAATACAAATACTGTTTACATACTATTATACAATAAGTAGTATGAACTTGGGACATGTATTTTAAACTTTGCTTTTCAAAAATGATTCCCTTTTTTATCATGGCCTCTCTGAAATGTCATTGATCCATGTACTGTTTTTTTTTTTCTCTATCTTTCTCTTTCCCATCTGTTAGAAATAAGCTTTAAGAGCTTCGCTGTACATTCTAAGACACGAGGAGAGAAATAACAAAATGAATGAAATGACATGGATGAATGAATAAATATGGAGAAAAGACAGTCATGGATAATTCATGTGACGGAGTGAGTGGTGGAACTCATATCCGGACTTGTTGCGATTGTGAAGTTTATTTCCTTTCACGTACAGGGATGTTTTAATAACAGGCTCGACGAGAGCCTGGTTGCCTGGCAACCGCCTGCTGTCAACATGCAGGCTGTGTTACCGTGGGAACAAGATGACTGGTGGGAAGAGTGGGACAAAGCTGCGTTCCAGCAAACAGTGATCAGCTGACATCTGGGGTCAACATCATGGCTCTCTTAGAGATCCAACAGGTTAGAAACTTCTTCAGCACTTGAACACAAACACTCAAAGATGCCTTTTCAGAATGCACAGTCTTTTTAAAATGGCTCTGCTGTGCTAATGACTTGTGTGTGTTTCGGATTATGCATGTGTGTGTGTGTGTGCATGCAGGCCTTTTACCTTTCCTATCTCATACCCACATGCTTCCATTGTCTGGGTCGTGGTTAGCTGGTGCTCCAGTGGAGTGTTTTTAAGTGCTGTTGTGAACTGAATGCGAGAGGTGAGGGAAGCTGGGGTTAATTATTTGCTGCATATTAATGGCCAGCAGTGGCGTTCAGTATGGAGAGCCAGCCTCCTTCACACCGCCTCCAAAAATGTGACATTTCCAAAGAGCACAGAGTGAGAAATGTCTTTTTTTCCCTTCTTCTTTTTATTTATTTTTTTTCCCCGCAGAGCCAATGCGCTGCTTCAAACGCTACCGAGCACCCGTTTATGGCCAGTTCTTTCTGCAAATGCCGGCTCTCCACATTTTTCACTTGCAAATTGGATAACTTGAGGTCTGATGAACAAACTGTTCCTGTTTAAAGACTTTTGGACTTCGCTGTTAGGAATAAATCAACTTCTCATCACTGCAGGGCTAAAGCAATTTTCAATCACATTAGGGCGCGTTGTTATTTTCTTGGTTCTCTAATGTGTATTACTATTTTTTTTCTTTTTTGTAATAGTTTACTCCTGCAGGAGTGTATTATTTTTAATCTCAATACAGCAAACTCTTAGAAATGCATTTACTTGGCACAGACAGTGCTATTAAAGCCAACAGTTCTGTGGTAACCTTAAAGGAATAGTTTAGGTCACCCCAAAAATGAAATTCTGTCATTATTTACTCACCCTCATGTTTTTCTGAAAGTGTATGACCTTTCTTTCTCCTGCGGAACACAAAAGGATGTGTTTTTCATGCTCTTTTTCATGCAAATACAATGAATGGGGCCTGAAGCTTTCAGGTTTCTCTAAAAAAGGGACCTTTTAAAAGACTTGTCTGTGTGGCTTATCCACTAAATTTAGAATTTTTCATAGCCCATGTAAGAAGCAGTTCATGTAAGAAAAGTTTATTCACTAAAATCTAGACTTTTGTCCTTACTCTCCTTTATCCGTTCATGCACTCAGGGGAAAACCAGCAATGTCCAACTTGTGAATGAATCACTCTGTTGAATAAGTTTGTTGAGCTGGTTCACAAAATCAGTTTGAATCATTCGTTCATGAGTTCTGATTCACTTCATGAGTTTAAAGTGATAGTTAACCCAAAGATGAAAATTCTGTCATTAACTACTCACCCTCATATCATTCCGAAGCCGTAAGACATTTTTGATGAAATCTGAGAGCTGTCTGACCCTGCATAGACAGCAACACAGCTAGAAAGGTAGCAAGGACATCATTAAAATATAGCTGCAAGCAGCGATTACCGGGGTTCAAGCGCTTTAAAGCATTTAAGCACATATGAAAAAAGACATTATTTAGCAAGCCTGTAACCACCTAAATCAATGATTTAAAAAAGCATTTTTGGCAAAGCCAGGTAATTTGCCATGGAAATATTATGTTTTTTTTTTTTTTGTTTTTTTACTTTTATGACAGTTGGTTCGATCTCCTTAAAACTTTGCATGCTTGTTTAAAATCACCTGTTGCATGTGCTCAGCAGGTTTCATGAAGTTTTGAGTTTTCCTTTAGGCTTTATAGGATTTGGGGTAAATTTGGACAGGCCCCGTTTCTAAACAGCCCCGTTATAGCTTTCCTGAAGTGTAAATTATTACTTTTTTTTTTTTTTTTTTTTTTTTTTTTTTTAATTACTGACCTAAAGAGTCCAGAGAATTGTACCACAGTGGGGTTTTTTTTCCCCAGATTGAGCGAAAAACCTAGGACTAATTTGCAAAAGTCATTTTTTTTTATTTTATTTTTTTTTAATCTTGTTTGATAGCAGTGATTCTAGAGGCAAAGTTGTCCGGAATGAGGAGTTATATTGTGTGTATGTGCAAAAAAACATGCAATGTACAATCGTTTACGCTCTTGTGTGAAATTGCCCCCAGTGGCCGATTTCTTTCAAATTTCTGACAGACCTTTGGGGCTGTGAGTCAAACTGGCCCACCGAGTTTTGTTCCAATTGGCCTCCATCA
This sequence comes from Labeo rohita, assembly GCF_022985175.1. Classification (NCBI taxonomy): domain Eukaryota; kingdom Metazoa; phylum Chordata; class Actinopteri; order Cypriniformes; family Cyprinidae; genus Labeo; species Labeo rohita. The sequence goes on along the minus strand of NC_066882.1, from coordinate 15,236,040 downwards.
CCCTTGTCTAATAGGTCCTCAAACTTCATTGGCCGTTGGCGGCCATGTTTTTTGAGATACGCAAATGTCCTTATAGACCCTTGTGGCACATTGGACAGAGACCGCGCTTAGCAATTTTCATGTTGATAGGACAAATGGTTGCGTAGGTGTAGCCTTTTTTTCCCCTCTTATAGTGGCACCAAGTTGCCAAGCTCCACGATTTTTGTCTTGTGATATATATATATATATATATATATATATATATGAAGAGTTCAGACACAAAACCAGCTAAATCCATCTGACGTTTTTCTCTAAAATGAGCATTTCTTTCTGGCTACTTTGTATAGGTTTCTATGTAAGTACTGGTACTTCTGATTGGGCTGAGGCTGGAATTTAGCGAGTTTGAAGTAAAAGTATTTGATGGATGTATAATATTTGTCAGGAGCATTCACTCAGTATCTTTATCTCATTTTTGACCGAGATGGCTTTTAGCTGGTTTTGCATCTGAACTCTTCATATATCTTATTATTATTATTATTATTATTATTATTTTTATTTTTATTTTTTTCCTGAAATTAATCAGGATTAATTCCAACCTAACAGTAAAACATAAATAACATTTAAAAACATAAATGGTCAGATGTTTGATAAAGTGTTGCTAGTTGGTTGCTAGGATATTCTGGGCAGTTGCTAGGCTCTTGCTATGCAGGTGCTGGGGTGTTGTTAGAGTTAATGGTAGAAAGTGTGTTGTGGGTGATTACAGACCTTCCCACCTCTGTTAATAACAAAAATCAAACATTGTTTTCAAAACTGATCCAGTTTCAGTGCTTTGATATTATTTTATTTCTTTCTAATGTCAGGAAATTCAAACATTTTTGTTGCTCTTAAACTTGCACTAAAATGTGATTTATACCATCTAAGTAGTCTATGGAATATTAATAGACCTGCAATTCTTCGTTAGTGATGCAAGCTCAGAAACATTTATAACTTGTTGAAGTTTTTTATGTTGTGTATTGACTTTTACTGCTAATAGATCAGAGATCGATACAAATGGACTGGACATTTTCCCTACAACAAAGTCATAGGGAGAAATATGGAATGACCTGTTATGAGAGAAAAATGAGTGGGTGGATTTTCACCATTGTAGGCTGGTTGTTTTCACACACTGCAGCCACACAACTGTGTTCAAACACCTTATAAAAGTGATTTTTGCGTAATAGGTCCCCTTTAAGCTTCAGTTGTTCATTGTGATTGCATGGAAAAGAATGACCAGCAGTCTTTATAACTTCTTTTTAGTTTCCCACATAAGGGGGGAAAAAAAAAGTCAGTTTCAGAATGACATGAGGGTGAGTAAATAATGATAGATTTTTTGGGTGAGCACGTTGTTTCTAAAAGACATCTTTTACCCATCCACCGACAGTTTGCCGATCCCAGTAGGACGGTTCGTTCTGTCGGTAAAGTACATTGGCCTTTAACAGGACACTTTGGTTGTGATCCCCGGTGGTTCTTCATGTTCACTGTGCATTTTTTATATTTTTTTTAAGTCCTGGTCAAGGTCACTTTCTTTCTCTCTTTCACTCTCTTATTCCTCACCTGAAGTTCTTCATAATGTATATAAATACCCAGAAGGATTGTTTGATTAAATTCCGGCGTTTTCTACCAGCACGCATTTCCATTCAAATTGTTTTAATGCTAATGCTGGCATACAAGAGAGAATTGGAATGAATGTGCGCTGCGATTAAGGCACGCTCGTGTCATAGTTTAAACGTACAAATATATCTAATACTTTCTGTATAATTATGCATGCAGAAAACAGAAACTCGAATTCTATTGGCCTAATGAAAGTATTTATCAGTGCTTTATAAATGTCTCGCTGATGAATGTTGTCACTCACACAGACTGCTAATGGAAATATGTAGTGAAGCATTATACTGTTGCTGTGCCATACAGTAGCAATAGAGCATTTTCAAGATTTTCTTGAATAATGCCAAATTTTGATTTGTACCTTTAAAAGATATGTATGGACCACTTTTATGGCGTTTTGTTGTTTCCTCTTAACTTTTATTAAAATTGACAAAAGTAGCCAGAATAATGTAAAAATCTAAAATCTAAAAAAAAAAAAAAATCACCTGTGTTTCTCAGAAGAAAGTCATACGCGTTTAGAACGACATGAGAGTCATTCAGCAATCATATTCAGGTGTATCATATTCAGGACTTAAACAGCAGGACTTTTTTTCTACAGTACTTTCCTTTCTTCTCCTCTTTTCATTCTTTTCTACCACTCAGCCAGATGCTCGGTCCATTGTGCTGCAAAACAGTTGTTCTTTTTCATTCCCTCTATGCTTATTTCTTTCTTCTCCACATTCCCTCTGACCTCCTGTTGTAGAAGCAGGCGATTTTTCCCTCTTCAGAGCTTTAAGGCAAGAAAGACAGAAAGCTGGGGACAACAGTGCATGCAGGACACACACAATCACCCTCCATGTGCGCTCTTTCCCTCCCTCGCTGCATCTTTGCGTTTGCCATTGTGCATCATGAATAAAAGATAAATGATTATGACTGAGGGAGCGTTGTTTCTCTGTTGACCCCTGTCTAACCTTCTTTTGCTGTTCCACTTTGGACACAGCGAGAGAGTGCAGCTTTTAAAGTGCAGCTGACATGAATATGATTTTGCTCTTTTATTTCGTTGGAATATATTCATCTGTGTAAACGTTTAACTTTCTTGCAAAATCTTGTAAAATATTTAGTGTATTGTAAAATAAAATATGCTAACTTGTTATTAAAAATAGTAGTTAAATGTGTGGGTCCAAGTCTTATTCTTGGTTGAGTTAGGCCTGAACTGCCTTCAAGTGAGGTTCTTCTTAAAACTGATCCATGAAATCTATGAAGCAGCAAATAATAGTTGATGATGTGATGGTTGTGTTGTGAAGTCCAGTAGTTGGTGATGGGTAATTTGGATGAAAAATGTGTGTTGTGGCCCTGAATGCATCACTGCTGTGCCAAATCAGAGATTATGGGTATGGTGATGGCTCACCCAAGATGCTGATTTACCCTATAAAATAGCTTGTTTACTGCGCTAGCACAACAATCAAGTTTACACACTAGTTATTTTCTACCATAGCTGAACACACTGCTTTGGCAGCTGGAACTCAAACAACTAATTTTTTTTTTTTTTTTTTCAGTGTCATGCTGTGTTTAGTCAAGTGTTCTTTGTAGGATTATCATTCAATTGGTAAACAATTTTATCCAAAGGCACTTTCCACCATTTGAGAAACAGTGCGCTTTATCTCTCAGAATTAGCTTTGATACAAAAAAAACAAGAGTTGAGTTTGTGAGCGCATGCTGTTTTGAGGTATTTGCTGTGCTGCCACAAATTGTCTGAATTTGTGGTAACGATGGATGGCACTCTTAAATTACAACTGTCTCACATACCAATTATGAAGACCATATACAAGCAACTGGATACATGAAAGCCTTAAAAAAAGTTGTGTTTGAAATTCAGCATTAACATTTGTAGACAGAGCATTTAAGTATTTAAAATAATATTTACTATTAAAATTAGCATAATACATATAATACAGTGTGTATATTAAATAAAATATTATAAGTTGTAATTTTGTATTATTATTTTTTAAATATGTTTGTTATAATTATATTGTTATTGTTGTTAAATAATAATAATAATAATAATAATAATAATAACCATCATTATCTTCATCATAATTAAAATAATATTTGTTATTAAAATTAGCATATAATACAATGTGTATGTCAAATAAAATATTCTAATGGTATTTTTTAAAAATATATTATTATTATTATTATTATTATTATTATTTAATAATAATAATAATAATAATAATAATAAAGAAAAAGAAAAAAACAGTTTAAAATTATATTTGCTATTAAAAGCATAACACATTATATAATGTGTATAATATTACACAATGTGTATATTATAAAATACTCTAATGTTATTACTTTTTAAGTGTATATATATATATATATATATATATATAAGAAAAACAACAGTGTTTAAAATAATATTTGCTAAAATTAGCATATAATACAATATGTATATCAAATAAAATATTCTAATGGCATTTTTTAAAAACATTATTATTATTATTATTATTATTATTATTTAATAATAATAATAATAATTAAGAACAAGAAAAAAAACAGTGTTTAAAATAATATTTGCTATTAAAAGCATAACACACAATACAATGTGTATAATATTATACAATGTGTATATTATAAATTATTCTAATGTTATTACTTTTTTAAAATATATTATTTTAAAACATATAATTATTATTTAAAATAACATAACATGAAATACAATGTGTATATCAAATAAAATATTCTAATGTTATTATTATTATTATTATTATTATTAAAAATAAGAAGAAAAATAATTAGAACAACAATAAAATATCTCAAATAATATTTGCTATTAAAATTAGCATAACACATATAATACAGTGTGTATAATATAATACATTATGTATAATATAAAAAGCCTAATGTTAATAAAAATGCAAAATATGCTATAATTATTATTATTTATTATTATTATTGTTATTATTATTATTCATATGAAGAAGAAGCAGAAGTATTTAACATAATATTTGCTATTAAAATTAGAATAGCATATAATACAATGTCAAATAAAATGTGTTATTTTTAAATTATCATTAATAATAGATAGATAGATAGATAGATAGATAGATAGATAGATAGATAGATAGATAGGAATTATTTATCTATTTATTTATCCAAGTAAATGTGTTTGTGTTTGTTTGACTGTTTGTGTGTGTGTGTACAGTTGTGTGAAAGATTATAAACTGCTGTTTGTTTGCAGAAAATACAAATTTAAAGATATGTGGCACCATTCTTTTCCCATAATGCCTTAAAACATCATTATTCCTTTCAGAGGAGCTTGTATTGTGTTCATATATACCCACACCATACAAAGTGTAAAGGCAGTATAGTTAGACTGTAAGACATTCAAAAACAAAAACTCCATTTTAACTTCACTGCTCACAACAAGCATTTTTTTGATAAAGCAAGCCTTTCTGACTCATATTTTTGAGGGAAGAATGAAAAAAACAAACAAGCAATCAAACAAACACCCACAGCATCTGCAGACACACCTCCACCCGTTTCCACCTGCGCTAACGTACACATGTGGCCCGTCACACGTGTTTGATGGCAGCGCGCGCCGTGATTGATTCTTGATGGGCGGTACAGCGCGGCTGCTGTTTTTAAATCCCGATCAGATTTGCTTACACTGCCATTTTTATAGCCCACAACCAACAGCTGACACCGCAGGTACCTCCCCTGCTGCCTGGTTGTGTGTGCGTGTGTGTGCACAAGCCGCCGCAAACGCTCTAAGTGCTCCCGTTTAATAACAGACGGTGATAATTTAAGATGCATCGGTGGAGAACAGAGCACAAATCACGGCAGTGACGGCTCCGTGGAGACAAAATGGAAGGAAGGGCAGTAGAGAGATAAATCACACCAGGAGGGAGGGAAAAAAAAGAACAGGAGAAGCGGATAGGGATGAAAACAAGGCCTCCCTGCCGCGGTGTGTTTATGTGTGTGTGCGCGTGTTTGCGTGATCGGTGATGAACAGACTGTGATGTCTCCAGTGAACGCTAGGCACGGCACATGCTCCCTCCTGTACAGTGTTTACAATGATCATTACTGCTTCACTGCCATTATAATGATGACCACAGAGACTAGTCTGCCTCTCCCTTTGAGACGTCTCTCTCTGTCTGTCAATGACCCACTCATACAGAACCTAGCGGGCCTGCTGGTGCTTGGACCGGGGATGCAATACCTGGAGAAGCTTTCTGTTAGCATTCCTGTTGATCACACTGGCAGCTGCATGACTGGCAGGGAAATTTGTAAATGTCTTTATGCCTTTTAGTTTTGGCTGTACTGTAAAATACTGCCATATGTGAGTTATGTTTTCTTGTCAAAATACTGTACATGAATACCATTAAAGGGGTCATAAACTGCCTTATTATTTTGTACTATTCTCTGAGGTACACTTGTAGTGTTATCAAGATTTTTTGATTTTTAATCAAAAAACATAATTTAGAAGTAGGGTGAATTAAGGGTGATTGGGACAGTTTTTAAAATTCCGCCCTGTGCAAGGTTTCTTGCCATAAATTTTAAACATCAGCCCAACACATTATATCTGTAATACTGAAGATACCCATTTGAGGAGGAAACAATGTTATATTAGAATGAAAGGATGTGTGGCATACACTTTTCTGTAAACTGAGCCTTTTTTTTTTTTTTTTGTAACATTTGGGTGATTGGGACAGCACACTTTTTCATTGATTTAGGGTAGTGTAAGAATATTTACTGTATTGCACAAGTTAGTTTATACTTTAATATAATTTTATATCCAATATTTTCTTTTCTGTTCATCATTATTAAGTGTCCATGTTTATTTCTGTTTAACTTTACTATTATCCGTTAATAAATCTATCCAAAATTCACACAATACAACCCATGTAACTGAGGTAAAAGAAGGCCTGAAGTCCAAAAATCACTGAAAACATTAAAAAATCAATAGACAAAAAAAAAATAAATAAATAAATAAATAAATAATATGTGGGGTGGCCCCATTACCAGTTAACAAACACATGTTACTTGCACAAACCATTAACAGAAACATGAATATGGTTTATTACTGCAACAAAAAACATTAAAAGGTTTATCTATGGCGCTTCTATTTTCAAAATGATTCTATTTCAGAATTTTTATTTTTGCAAAAATCTAGCTAGTTCATGCATATTTTTGTGGTTGATTAGGACTTACATGAATAAAAAGGATGGAAACCATTGATTTAAGTCATAAACAACACATACAATGGTTCTCAATTACAAGGTCAATCATTTTCTTAATTAGCAAAGCCTTTAAGCACTGTCCCAATCACCCAAAATTAAGCTGTCCCATCCACTCAAATTGTGTTTGAAATAAAAACAAAAAATAAAAACCTAATTCGAAAAAATAATAATAATAATAATAATAATATTAACACTTTTTTACTGATTTTGTAGAAGTAGTGCATCATATTTATGTTTCCATCAAAGCTTTGTATAATATAGTAGCTATGACAATTTTAGGACCTTATCATGAAAAGTAGCAAAAGCTTATGTCATTTTCCTCTGTTCATGCTTTTCATGGTCAACTACCTGTTTGATGCATGTAGATCGGCTTCGATATAAGCTGTTTATATACTATAGAGAAAGTCTGGTAACACTTTATAATAACTACACGCTATGAATCATTAGTTAGGCATTAGTAAATAGTTAATTAATCATTTGTAAAGCATTGTTCCTACATTAATAGACATTAGTAAGCAGTTGCAAAAATGAAACTACAACTGAAAATAAATGAAAAAAAAAAAATGTATATAAAATTATGTTACTTTTGTTATTTAGTTATTTTTTCTATTTTATATCTATGACATTGCAGAGGTATATTTAAAATTTTATTTCATTCAAGCAATTATCAAGTGTATATTTGTATAGTTTCATTTTTGCAGAGGTTTATTTTTCATTGTATATTAAATCATTTAAATGTATAAATATTTCTATGATCTGTTTCCCTCTGTGTTGTGTTCTTCCTTTTTCTGTTTAGAAGATAACTGAGCCTTTGAATCTCATTTGTAGACGCTTTACAAGGCATAAATACTCACTTTAGATGAGCTCACAAAAACAGTTAATTGACAGCTAGTAAATGTTTTATAACTACCTGAATTAATCATGGGTTACAGTAGGAATATGTGTTAATAAAGCATGTATTAACATACTGAGTAACTGTTACCATATGTCTGAATAATAAGATGTATAAATGTGCATTCAAATAGTTTATTAATCATTTACTAACACTTAATGATATCATGAACCACTTACAACTACTAACTGGTTTGTAAACAATGTAATGCTTAATTTAGAAATGATTAACTGATCCTTAATAAAGTATGAAAATACAATTATTAAGCATATTATATAGATGCTTATAAACCAAGAACAAAGCATTTATAGCTGTTTTTATAAACTGCTTACTAATGTATATTAATGTAGGAATGCTTTACAAGTGATTAATTAACTATTTACTAATGCTTAACTAATGATTCATAGTGTGTAGTTATTATAAAGTGTTACCAAAAGTTTTGAGTTCTGAAACTTACAGGATATATATATATATATATATTTTTTTTTTTAAGTCAAAAGATCAAGGGAATTTTGATTTCTCAGTTCCTGACCCCTTTAAATGACTGTCAGTGGAAATGCTTTTTGTGCCTTGATGTAGTTTCAAAATCGACCTGAGCCATGCGAATCAGTCTAAGCTTTATCTCTTTGTTTGGACAGGGCTGAGAAAACATGATGTTGAGTGTTTTACTACAAAAACTAAATGCCACCATTTATTTTTGTCCTAGAAGTTATATAAACGCCCCACCACACTACAATAAATAAATAAAGAGAGAAAGAAATTAGACATTGGGCCTCGTTAATAAAACACGAGCAGAATAATTTTTCTGTGTAAATCGTTCATAAAGCTGTTCTGATGTAAACTTTCGTATCCATGAAAATGTTTGCATTTTCAAAATGATAGTTGCCACCAAAGCGTTGTCAATCACCACCAGCAGGTTGTTTTAAGAAGTGTGTCTTGGCCTATTAGTCTTTTTTGCATTTACACAATATATTGGGGTCAAACCTGAGAAAGTAGACCAGAATATTCCACTGCGTTCCTGGACATTCAATTTGCATAGCTGTAATTCATAGGCGGATATTATACTAATTGTGAATGAGCGTGCACCAGTGCTCTATTTACGAATGATTGGAATTCATTAACATACACATTTAACTATCAAATTGGAAGTTTACAAAGCGTTTGTGAATCTAGAGGAGAGTTTTTGGGAAGGTCTGTTTTTTACGCACAAAATTACTCCAAATTCACTTATTTATTTGTGCAAATTTCATGAATGATGCCCGTTATCTGTTAAGTTACATACATTTGTGGCGTCACACCGACAGAGGCTGCTCCAACGATAGTTGATTGACATGAGTGTTTTACCTCAGACCAGCTGTCAGAGTCTGTCCTCTTTGTTTTAATGCCAGAGCAGGGACGTAAATTAGACAAGAATATCTCAGATTGAGCGATTGAGGTGTTGTGTTGCTGGATGTAATAATGAACATCGTCATCATTTACTCCTGACATTTGAGCTGCTGAAGATGCAGTAGATTACGTTTGTTTGTGAAGGGAATGCGCCTCCCGATCTACATATATCAGTCTATGTTCACGCGAATCATTCGTGATCCAGCTTCACTTACAGCAGAGGTGAGTATAAGGGGTATTTTATGAATCTTTGCGATCGCCTTTCCTAATAATGTGCTAGTTAGCAAGTTTAGCGGCTAAATGCGGCTAAAGTAAACAGACTCGTCTTTCCACAGAGAGAAGAGGGGGCGGGGTGAGCTGAACTGAGCTCACTTGCATTTAAAGCAGCCTCGACCAATACATGTATAAAAATACAGTCATTCATTGTTTACTGATGTTGTTGTTGCTGTTACGTGACGTAGCGGTATCTGACTAGGGTTGAGACGTGGGGTGATGACATCATTGTTTCACAAAATATTCGGATTGCCTGTACACATAAAAATGCAGGGGTGTCATTTTCACATTTATCCACTCTGGGACCCGGTTTCAAAAACTAGCGGTTTCAGGCTCCCAAAACGCCAGATCTGTCTGGACGAAACGCCCATATGATACAAAATTTTTACGTGTACAGCTAAACACTCATTTCACATTGAATATGTCAAGAAATGTACATGGCGCTATGCATTTTGCATCTTGCATCTTGCATCTTGCGAAAAGTTTTCACAGGTACGTTTTCGTCATGAGATCAGGTTGCCTAAAACACAACGCAATGCGTAATTCAAAACATGGATAAAACACTTCTGAAAAATCAATACAGAAAATTCCGAAGTACACTGAGCCCTACATTATGGACTTTAGAGTGCATTCCATGGATGGAAACTGTGCTAATGCTATTTGCAGTGAGTTAACGATTATTGGACGAATGTAAGTTAAAGGACTGGTGAGTAGTTGTGTATGTGTGCTTACTCTTCGTGCTGGAGTGAGTACTGGTAAAGCATTTAAGTCGTGGCTGTTTGATCAGATGTTGGTGAGGTAAATAGCCAAACTGCTCCATTCTGCTGACAACCGCCATTTGTTTGGTGGACACTATCTTGTTTACGGGCCTCCACGGGAAGGAAAGAGATAAGGGCGTTTTAGAATTCATTAATGCGAGGCGTGACTCTCGCTTCGGCACCTCTCGCACATGTAAAAAGCGAAAACTCGCTTTAATTAAAATTATGAACAACAGCACCGCCTTCGGGGCAAGCGGAGGAGATTGATACAGAACTTTAGTCCAACTTCATTTCTCAAAAAGAGCATTCGGGACGTCGGGAGTGTGCGCTTTGAAGCCATTCCCACCCAGAAATGACTTTTCTGATGAAGTACAGGGGGAGGCTGGGAACAGATGAAATTCATATTTGAAGAAGTGTGGCAGGCAGGTGGAGATACCATGCAGATCAGTGAGGCAGAAGGAGTTGATTTTAATGGAGCCGCTCTCTCACTCCGCCTTGGAGGTGGCTCTCCGTCGCTCATAAATCATGCTGACCCACTCCTCCGCTCCGTGCGTTTTCTCTCCTTGTCGTAATTTATGGCCCAATGGTCAAATTGCTACAAAAAAGTCTTTCAATTTATAACTTTTAACCTCTGGACTGAAAATGAGAATTGACGGTGAGGCAATTAAAGTGCAAGCGGTTTCTCAACACACAAATGCGCACGCTGAGGGATGGCTTTTTCGTCAGTGAGAAGGTGCTTGCCTGAATGACATTATCATATCGATTGTCACACACTGATGCCAAGGTTTGCTAATATTAGATTAAGTCCCATGTTGCCAGTTGCTCCATTAATGGGGCAATAACTAGCATTTCCCATTAAAATTTGATGAAAGATTAATAATAATGAACATTACTTACGCGGGAGTCATTACTAAATGTCACATGCTGATTTGCAGTATCGACTCTGAGGGCTCCAAAAGCACGTTTTTTTTTTTTTTTTTTTATAGTGTTTAGCTCCTAAATTGAAGTTAATATCCTGTAGCTCTTTCACGAGCCAATGTGAGCGGCAGACAGCCAATAAAACACAGCTACTGTGGCAGACAAGAAAAACTAAAAACTACTTTTTATTTGGTCTCTGATCTGCTCAGCCTCCGTTGGCATGCTACTAACAGGACTGGATCTCACCTGTCAGACACCAGCGGTATGGATGAGTGAGTGAGTGACTGATTGATTGACTGAAAGAGATTCCTTCACACAGAGAAAAAAAGGCTAGGTTGAGGAGAAAGGTGAAAGCACCTGAGGTGAGGAAAGGCGAGATCAGAGATGAGGCAAGAGGAGAAAATAGCAGCGCAAATAGAAGAAGAGGAAGATGGAAAGGAAGGGTCAAGAGAAGAGAGCAGCTCAGAATAACTTCTGCTCTTGGCTCTAGTTTATTTGTGGTAGGGTAGTAGCCATGTTTTTGGTGGGTGGGATAAGACAGTGTCCCATTCACGCAGCGATGAGACCAAAAGCTAATAGAAGTTCCGACTCATTATAGTACTGTAAATATAGGAGATGACAGACTGTGATATAGTCGTGTTTAGACATGATTTTGAGGGACTGCGCTGTTGAAACAACCCTGCCGGCCATCAGCATATGTTGTGTTTGGGATGCTGCTGGCTGGCTTAATCAGACTTTCATGGTCTTTACCACAGTATGTGAGTGGAGCACAATTTTGGAAGGAGCCTTGTCTAAGGACGCACAATAGTAAAATCATGACTGATACTCTAAGGTTACTCTGATTATTTTTGTTTGTCATTGTGCTGTCTGTCACGCTTCAGGCAGGAACAGACGAACAACGACGTAGTGAAACGAACAGTCTTTAATAATCCACAAAGAAACACGGGAAACACAGGAACACAGGGTGGTAACATTAAGGTCTGACAAAGTAGGAGGGTAACACGCACATTAAATAGACAGACTGATTAACACACACACAGGTGCAGACAATGAGGGAGAGACCAAAACACACAGAGCTGCAGGGGGAACTGATGGGAGAAACCAACTAAAACGTCCAGGGGTGTGACATTACCTCCCCCTCCCGGAAGGCGCGTCCTCGCGCCAACAAACAAGGAAAACAAAATGTACAAAGTCTTAGGAGGGGGCTTCGGTGGAGGACGGACTCCCGGGAGGAGGGCAAAAGATGGAGTCCAGGGTGATGGCGGAATAGTCCATGGAGGTGATGATGGAGGGAGAAGCCAAGGAGGTGACCGGAAGGGGCTGGAGCAGGAGGAGCCAGGTGAAACCCAGACCGCAGCCATGATGGAATCCCACGATGGAGCCAATGGAGGGAGGATCCGGAGGGCCCAGGCGGAGCCCAAGGCTCTGGCGACCAAGGCGGAGACGGAGATCCAGAGGTCCGCGGCGGAGCCGGAGCGACAGAGGACCGAGGCTGTGCCCGCGGGAGGGAGGAGGTCCACAGAGCCGGTGGGACGGAGCGACGAGGAGCAGCCGGAGGAGTATAGTCCAGAGGCGAAGGTGGGGCGACGACTGACCAGGGCGGAGCCGGAGGGACGATGGAGCCCGGTGGAGCTGGTGGACCGACGGGCGACGGTGGAGACGAGGGAGCTGAGAACCGGGGTGAAGCCGCAGGGTCGGAGGGCCGAGGCGGAGTCCAGGACTCTGAGGCTGGAGGCGACGATGAGGGATCCTCCAACCATGACACCGATGGAGACTGGCAGACTCGCGGCGAACCCACCGCACAGATGGTGAGCTGAGGGTGAGCAGAGGTGCTGACAGGAAACAGAGGTGACTGAGGGAGGGTGGGTGGGAAATCCAAACAGGCTGACAGTTCAGTATTCAAGTCCATAACATTATGACCCAGGTCCATATTAAGCGGCGGTGCAGTGGGTGGTGCTGTCCTTAGCATCCTCATGCCCCACTGATACTCCTACCGTCGAAGGCATTGTGGCCGGCTCTCGCACCTGGTCAGACGTACATTCCTCTCGTTCAGCGGCGATCGTTTGTTCTGTCGCTCCAGTTGGCGATGGCTCCTTGGTCACGCCGGATCTGTCTGCGGTGGGCTCGGGCTCGTGCTCCGCGTGTCGGGGTGGTGGCTGGCTGGGCTCTGGGTCCGGAGTGGCACTAGCGAGATTCTCCATGGAGCAGGCGGAGAACGAGGGTTTGTTTCTCGCCAGTGTCCACTCCACAAACGCGGCGAAATCCGCTCGAGGGCCGTCCTCGGACGACGGCGCTCTGCATGACGCATCGAGGCTAGCGTCATAGAACGCACAGAGCGCGTCGTCCGGGTAGCTGGTGGTGTTAGCTACTAGCTGGAACATGACGGTAAATCCCTCGAGCGGTAGATCCCCCTGCTTCAGCCGAAGGAGGATGAATTCCGGACGGAGTAGGGGATCCATGGGGGAAACACAACGGAACCAAAAGACTGGAAAAAACGAACGAGAAACAAAACGGGGGGGACACGCAAAAAACAACTGTTTCGGTCAGACCTTCTGTCACGCTTCAGGCAGGAACAGACGAACAACGACGTAGTGAAACAAACAGTCTTTAATAATCCACAAGGAAACACGGGAAACACAGGAACACAGGGTGGTAACATTAAGGTCTGACAAAGTAGGAGGGTAACACGCACATTAAATAGACAGACTGATTAACACACACACAGGTGCAGACAATGAGGGAGAGACCAAAACACACAGAGCTTCAGGGGGAACCAACTAAAACGTCCAGGGGTGTGACACTGTCGTTGATATTAAAATCTTATTTTTTTTAATAAAATAAAATAAAATAAAATAAAAAATGTAAATGCTAAAATTTAGGCATCACAAGTTAATACCAATTAATAAGTTTTTCAAAGATGTGTGTTATGCTCACCATAGCTGCATTTATTTATCAAAAACTAAAAACATTAATATTGTGGAATGTTATTACAATAAAAAAAGTTTTAGATTTTTAATATATTTTAATTAAATTAACAAAATTAAATTATTATTATTTTTTTTAATTTTTATTTAATTTTTTGTCTAATTTATTCCTGTGATGCCAAAGCTGAATTTTCAGCAGCTGTTACTTCAGATTATTCTTCAGAAATCACTCTAATGTGCTGATTTGGTACTGAAGAAATATTTCTTAAGATCAATTTTGAAACAGTGCAGCTTAATATTTTTGTGGATTTTATTTTATTTTATTAATTCATTTATTCATTCATTTATTCCTTCCTTCCTTCCTTCCTTCCTTCCTTTCAGGATTCTTTAATGAATAGAATGTTTCAAGAGAAATGGAAATCTTTTGGAGTTTTTGTCTTTACTGACATTATTGACAATTTAGTGTGTAAAACTGTCAAAAAAAAAATTAATTAAACAAAAAAAAGTGTTACTGCCCCCAAACTTTTTTAGCGGTAGTATACATCATTACAAATAAATAATCATTCTGAGATATAATTTCATTTTAAAGAACAAAAACGCTAATAAATTAATAGCACTTAAATATAAAGAATAACTGAATATAAACAGTAATGTAAAAACAGGAAGCATAAGACAAATTAAATATCCAATATCCAAAATGGAAATTATATATTGTGCATCCTAGTGTTGTCTCTTCAAAAATGCTCCATCACCAGCATTTAACATCTCAGTGCAATTGACAATGTTATAAACAAAATAATTACAGACTAGTCGCTAGAAGATGTTCATGTCTTTCTGTCTTCAGTTGTAAAGAAATTATGTTTTTTAAAGAAAGCATTTTAGGATTTTTCTTCAAATAATGGACTTCAATTGTGCCCCTGATTTTAAACTTCCAAAATGTAGTTTAAATGCAGCTTCAGAGGAACGATCCCAGCCGAGGAAGAAGGGTCTTATCTAGCGAAACGATCAGTAATTTTTTTTTTAGCTTAAAGATTCGTTCAAAATGAAGGAATCAAGAACGACCCATGGACGCACATCCGAGAGCCTGTGCTACATGAGCTTTTGTGCTTAAAAAGTATACAAATTTTTATTTTTCTGAAAAAAATGACTGATCGTTTCGCTACATAAGACCCTTCTTCCTCGTCTGGGACCATTTAGAGCCCTTTGAAGCTGCATTTAAACTACTTTTTTGAAGTTCAAATTGAAGTCCATTATATGAAGAAAAATCCTGAAATGCTTTCCTCAAAAACCATAATTTCTTTACAACTGAAGACAGAAAGACATGAACATCTTGAATGACAAGGGGGTGAGTAAATTATTTGTGAATAGTTGTTCTGGAAGTGGACTTCTCCTTTAATATATTCCCTTGTTAATCTTTTTGCTCTATGTGTCATATTATCATATTATTATTAAACGGTCATATTATCACACAAATGCATCAACATGTAAATTTGTTCAGGTTTCGATTCTTATTAAAGGGTGATTTGACCAGCTGGATGTCTATTATATGTAGTCTTACCTAAAGTGTGATGTAAAAACATTCAGCATATTGATCGGTCAGCAGACTCTGAGAGGTGACAGCATATAGTGTTTATCATCCGGCCTTGATTGCTCAGCCAGATGGCTGTGGTGACGTGCAAAACACACATCACACACAGGCTCATCACCCGCTCTCTCTTTTTCACACACACTTTCTCTCTCACACACCCACACACCAACTCCTTGTACACTTTATGCATACTCTGATGCACTTTCTCAATATGCCAGTTGTCACTGCAAGTTACTGTGGCAGCGTTTTGCCAGCTGCTTACCCATCCGTTGTAGCTTTTATCTTTTTTCTCTTCCTGGTTCTCAGTCCGAGGTCACACGTGTCAGACACTTCCCCATTAATCTTAATTCTGTCAGGTGTAATGCTCTGTAATATCTCTCTTCTTTCATATCTGTCTATTTTCTTACGTAGCCACTGCAGGGTTGGGTGAAATTTTCTTTTCAGTTCATGAATTGGAATTTGAATGACAGGAAACTGAATTTACCGAATTGCAATTCAGATAAATTAAACATGGACACACAACAAAGGAATGTCATTAGTTATGCAGCAAATTAAAAATAATTACATCTTTAAAGGTGCACTAAATAATGTTTTGTATTAGACTGATATGGTAATGTACTGCAACCTAGCAGCAATGATTAATTTGTTTCACGATCAAAAGTGTCTGATAATGGGGACTACTGAGATGAAGCAAATTGTCGCAGATGGTCATGTGATCTTCATAATTTGGACCCTTTGAGGCATCCTGCTTCATGTGAATCACATTATATGAGAGTTTTATCTATATTAAAGAGATACCACAAAAGTTCATTTCATCTGTGATACTTTTTAATGAGGAAGAAAATTACTGAATGCAACTTTAATTCAAAACATTATATATATATATATATATATATATATATATATATATATATATATATATATATATATATATATAATATTTATATAATAAAATAAAACAAAAAACTTGTCAGAATTGTGACTATATGTTGCATTTCTGAGTTTATATCTCAGAATTGTTTTCTCATGTTAACTTGCAAAACTCATAATTGAGAGATTAAAAAAGATTAAAATGACCTTTTTACCTTTTTATTTTTGTGCTGTGGTGGAAACAAAATTATGAGATGATTGTATAACTTGCAGTTGTAAGATCTAAACTTGCAATTGCCTTTGTTTTGTAGTATTATAGTTGACCCAGAAAAGAACATTTTGTCATCATTTACTCACCATCATGTTGTTCCAAACCTGTATGAGTTTTTTTTTTTTTTTTTTTTATTGTAAACACGAAATATGATGTTTTGAAGAATTTTGAAAAGAAAATACTATGAAAGTCAATGGGAACCATCAACTGTATGATTACCACCGTTCTTCATTATATCTTCTTTTATGTTCAGCATTAGAAAGAGCTATTCCTTTAAAAGTCACAATTACTCTTTTTATTTTAGTGCTGTGGTGGAAACAAAATTGTGAGATGAGTTTATAACTTGCAGCCATAAGATCTAAACTTGCAACTGCCTTGTCATCATTTACTCACCATCATGTTGTTTCAAACCTGTATGTGTTTTTTTTTTTTTTTTTTTTTTTTGTGCTGTGGTGGAAACAAAATTGTGAAATAAATTTATAACTTGCGATCATGAGATGCAAACTCGCAGTTGCCTTTCTTTTATAGTAGTGCAATTCACTTAAAAATGCAAATTTTGTTAGAATTTACTCACTTTCATGTTGTTTTAAACCTGTATAAGGTCTATTCTTATGTTAAACACAAAATAAAATATTCTGAAGAACCAAACAGTTTTTGGTCCCCGTTGACTTCCATAGTAAGGAAATACTATGGAAGTCAATGGGGACCATGAAATGTTTGATTACCAGCATTCTTTAAATTATCTTCTTTTATGTTCAACATAAGAAAGAAACTCATGTTTTGAAGAATTTTGAGAAACCAAACAGTTCTTAGTCCCCTTTGATTTCCATAGTAAGGACTACCATACCATTGGAAATCAATGGGAACCATCAACTGTTTGATTACCACCATTCTTCATAATATCTTCTTTTATGTTCAACATAAAAAAGAAACTCATACAGGTTTGAAATGACATGAGGGAGAGTAAATGATGCTAAAAAATATTTTTGGGTGAGCTATTCCTTTTTAAAGTCACAGTTACTCTTTTTATTTTAGTGCTGTGATAGAAACAAAAAGTCATTCCAAACTTTTCTTATGTTGAACACAAAAGAAGATATTTTGAAGAACTAAAAAGCTACTGATCCCCATTGACTTCCATAGTAAGGTAGGAAATACTTTAGAAGTCAGTGGGGACCATCAACTGTTTGATTACCAGCATTCTTCAAAATATTAACTTGTATGTTCAACGTAAGAAAGAAACTCATACAGGTTTGGAATGACATGAGGGTAAGTAAATGATAATAAAATTGTAATTTTTGGGTGAACAATCCTTTTAAAAGTTGCAATTATCTTTTTCTGTGCTGTGGTGGAAACAAAATTGTGAGATGAGTTTATAACATGCAATCATCAGATAAAATCTCACAATTGCCTTTGTTTTATAGTTTTATTCTGTGGCGGAAATAAGCTTCTAAACAACCCAGATTCGCAGATGTGATTGCACAAATCCAATTCATTTTGTCAAGATTATAAGCGCAAAAGGCTTAATTGTGAAAGCTGATGTGTTGCTGTGCTTGCCTATACTTACACTTTAGCACATTGTTGTTTTCTGTGTATGGCATCCTAGCAATCTGGCACCCCAAGATTCAAAAAATATGTTAAAATATTTATGAAATTGCATTCATGTTGAACCCACACTTCAAACACTGCTTGAGCCAAAGATCACCAATCAAACACTGGGACCTGGAAGAGCATTCAGATAGAATACTCAACATGATCCTCACCCCAAAACCAGCCGTCTCAGGAGGGTGACCTACTTTTATGCTCTCTTAGTTTTAATAGGGGCCCACAAGCTGTCACCCCGCTTTGTGTCATCGCAAAGAGTCACGTTCCAACCAGAATGTTGTTTGTCTCACTGATCTCACAGACACCCACTGATCTGTAAAAAAGCTACCTATCAGCGAAGCAGAGTTATATTTGTGTTATGTCAGGTGTTTAGAGCCGTTCTGTCTCGCATAATTTGGCTGCAGTTACACAAACAAGAGTTACTGCGCCTCTGGACTCCTGAATGCCTATTTGAAACCGTTCTTGCTGTGAATTGACACATTCGCTGTGGTAGACCGTTGTTCTGAGAGCACCATGACACCAGTCGTAATGAGAATACATGGTATCCGCTTGCTGAGACTCTCGCTCTCCAAAAGTAGAATTGGTTTTGAGCCTTTGGAAGGTCACATTGCAATGCTGTCCCACTTTACTGACACAATTAAACATTGTTAGGATGGCTGCTCTAAAAAAACGCACACTTTGCCCTGCACACACACACACACACACACACACACACACACAGAGTCACTTCTTGTTTTTCTTCTGCTTCTTTTCATTTCTCTCATATTGGCTGAAAAGCTTTACAAAGTCATTAGGAAGGAAATGGCCCTGAGTAGCTATATGACGTCTACATTTGCTATAGCTTCTCTCAGAAAATATAATTTTTTCCCCTCTGTGAATTGTTATTAAAATCCAATAATCAGTCAACTTCAATTTGTGAAAAAAAAAATGATTTATTTATATAAAAAAGTGCTAAAGTAGCTGTTCTGTATGTCAAAACATGATGTGACATGTTGGACCAAACACTTTCCTTGTAGGATTTGTTGGTTATAAGAAAACACTTTGAGTTTGACACATCACAACATCTCTTTGGCATCCAGTATAGGCAGTTTGTCTTTAGTCAAGCTGTGTTTAAACTCTTTTCCATTCATTTTGAATAGTTCATATCAAAGCATGTAATTTCTTGAAGAGTAGTGGTTTGGCATATCAATGTAGAGCGAGACCCAACTATTTGCTGTTCGATAGAGGACAGAGAGCGATGGCGACTCAGCAAGGGAACGATTGCGAGATAAAAGAGACTAGTTTGTCCTCTATTTGTTGGTAATTAATGTCTTCACTTTGCCAAAACATTTTGCCAGATATCTACATGGGGACCTTACACAAAGTTGTTGAAGGGGGATGCCTTCCTCAGATAAGCGCGATATTGAATTATCTGTGAATGAGATTAGCATCAAGGGCTTCAGAGTTAATCAGCATATCGATTCTGATGGCGTTTAGTATGCTAATCAGGGTGAGGTGTGCCACTCCCTCTCTTTACAGGCGTACAGAGGCCAGACAAAGAGGAATGGAGAAAATGCATTATCTATTGCAGTACATTGCACAGTACTTTCCATGACCTTTACAAGGTTGTGAAACAACGGCCTGACTTAACAAATATAGATGACTTCATTAAAGAGCTTAAAGAGAACATTTCCACACACGTCTTGGGGATGTAATTGATGGTATGTGGGAGTGTGTGTGAGACTGCATGGGTGCACATTGGTGTTGCTACTATTGGTACTTTAATGCACTTCAGTGGGTTTGAATTTTATTAAAATGAACAGGTTTCTTCTTTTTTTATATGAAGGTTAAAAACAATGTTGGAATTAATTTACCGTGCCTACATCATTTATTGCTTCTACTTTAGTGTATGTTTAGATTTTATTGTTTTACCCATGTTCCCTGACCCAGATTTTCAATCTTAAAATGAAAATGAAAATTCTGTCATCATTTACTTACCCTAATGTCATTCCAAACAATATGACTTTCTTTCTTCATTTTGAAGTGTTGAACTATTGTGTGTGTGTGTGTGTGTGTGTGTCTAAAAACAAACTCCAAAACAACACTGGAAAAAAAAATAATAATAATAATTTTTGGCATCCAGTGTAGACAGTTTGCCTATTTTATATTTTGAATATATATTTCTTTATTTTATTTTATCTCTACCTTTCCTATAGTTTATCTCAGAAAATAGAAAGATGTGGATTTCTTTTTCTCTGTGAATTGTTATTAAAATCCAATAATCTGTCAACTTCAATATTAAATTTGTGAATAAAATTGTTTTATTTATATAAAAAAAATGTGTAAGAAAGTGCAAAAGTAGCTGTGCTGCATGTCAAAACATGATGCGACATACTGGAACAAACACTTTTCTTGTAAGTTTTGTTGGTTATAAGAAAACACTTTTTCTTTTGGCATCCAGTGTAGACGGTTTGTCTGTACAAATTGCGTATTTTAAAATAGTTTTAATACTTATTTTATTTTATTTTATTTTATTTTATTTTATTCTTAATTTATTTAAATATAATTTATTTATTATTTTTTTTTTATAAAATAGCCTTAGCCAGAAATCTGCCATAGATGAAAAATCCAAAAATTTGCATTATGATGTTACTAAGTCACTAAGGTGTTGTTTATGAACGCACACTCACACACATAGACACACGCGCAAACACTAGAGTCTAATTTGTCTGCGAGTCTGTTCAATAAAGATAACGGCGCTTCTAGCAGCTGAAAATGAATTTGTCTTCCCTTCACACCGGCATCGCCAGCCATGTCCACTAATTTGCTCATACATTCCTTCAATAAGCACAATCTCATCCAGTGTCTCAGACAACTCTAAATCTTTATTACATATATATATGTCGCTAAGTAGAAACCGGCCTTATTCGCAGAAACAAATATGAAGCCCATTAGCTTCAGAAACAAGCTTTATAATGCCATTTACCAGAGTAAAATTTGATTGAGAATATATCAGATTTACAGCGGGTCTGTTTGACACAGTCCCTACGTGCGCTGACGTTTGAGTATTTCACAGCTAAAGCTTGTACGCACAAAACCCGCACCGGATGATGGATTGCAACGTTCAAAGACGCCTGCGAGAGGGGTCATATGACAAAGGATTTGCTCTCTTTGAGCTAATAAGCGCAAGAAAGTATGAGCAATGAAAGCAAATGACTTTGAGGATTTAAAGGAAGGAGGGACGTCCTTAATCACAAACGCTTCCCCTCCCTGTGCCACTGTGGGTCTTTCTTCTTCCTCCTCAGCCTCTTGCTTTCTTCCTCATCCCTCTCTTAATTCCTCTCCTCCTGTGTTCCAGAGAGGGAGAGAGGATCTCCCAGGGGGTTCGCACATCTGCTTTGATCAGGGTGTCAGCGTGAGTGTGTCTGTGTGTTTCTCGTCGGTGCGTGCGCGTGTGTGCTAAATAAATCATTTACACTATGAGTACCCCGCTAGCTTTCAGGCCTCTCTAAAGACTTACATCATGCAGTGCCACAAGGACATTTTCTGAATCCCGCATCTGCGGGATTGACAATGGTTCGGATGGCCCCCTGTGGCGTTCCTGCTTGCTCTCTGTCATTAAACACTTCCTCTCTGGAGGAACAACCCAGGAATGAACAAATCTGATGTCATATCTATAAACATTGGGTAATTTGAGTTGTCTTTGATACAGAGCGAGTGTGTGTATCCAAGGATCTCGCCGTATTAGGGCCGTCTGGATGCGTTATCTGGAGACATGTAACTGACAGGCAAGTCAGCAACATGGTGCAACACCTTGTGCTCCTGTGCAAACAGACTTTTGGCTTCAGAAACTGCTGTAAATGGACTTTACAGAGTTTGGCTCCAAAATCAATTTTGCTTGGATCACTACAGCAGTGTGGTTTGTTTAGATAAGTTATGTTTTTGTTTTTTTCTCTTGTCAGTCAGCATATGAGCTGTTTGACTCATTACCATTTCTTATTCTAATTTAATACGTAATAGCCTAAGAAAAGAGCTGGGTAAATTACTTTACTGACCGATCTGTTACTGATTCCAAATTACATGACACAAAATTGTAGTTAGTAACATAATCCATTACATTACACATTTTAGGTAATATAATCACACTACTTTTAGATTACATTTGACCTAACTTGTTTAACACATTGATTGACGTAGGATAATCTTGTACCATATTGACAAAAAATACAAAGATTAATAAAAAATGAAACAATATGAAGTGCATTAAATATTACATTACGTCAAGGTTGTGTTTGTGAAGGAACTGCAGGGGTTTTATAAGTTAATTGAAAAGCTAATAATTAATTAAATCATTAAAAATAAATAAATAAATAAAAAATGTAATATTTTATGTTTACCATAACCAATGTCAGAGAACCAATGAACATGCGAACGTGATACTAAAATATTTACTTCAATTAAATATACAGGTGCATCTAAAAAAAAATTAATATTGTGAAAAAGTAATTTTTTTGTTTGTAACTTATTTCAAAAAAATGAAAAGTAAATGTAAAGTAAAACATTTCTAAAGTTTTTGGTTTTAATTTTGATGATTAGAACTTGCAGCTCATGAAAGTCAAAAATCCAGTATCTCAGAATATTAGAATATTTACATTTGAGTTTTGTTAAATGGCCATCCCTGCAGTATAAATTCCGGGTATCTCTTGTTCTTTGAAACCACAATAATGGGGAAGACTGCTGACATGACAATGGTCCAGAAGACAATCATTGACACCCTCCACGAAGAGTATAAATCACAGAAGGTCATTACTGAAAGGGGTGGCTGTTTACAGAGTGCTGTGTCAAAGCATATTAAATGCGAAGTTGACTGGAAGGAAGAAATTGGGTAGGAAAAGGTGCACAAGCAACAGGGATGACCGCAAGCTTGAGAAAACTGTCAAGCAAAGCCGATTCAAACACTTGGAAGAGCTTCACAAGGAATGGAATGAAGCCGGAGTCAGCGCATCAAGAGTCACCACGCTCAGATGTCTTAAGGAAAAGGGCTACCAAGCCACTTCTGAAACAGAAACAATGTCAGAAGCATCTTACCTGGGCTAAGGAGAAAATGAACTGGCCTGTTGCTCAGTGGTCCAAAGTCCTCTTTGCAGATAATAGTAAATTTTGCATTTCATGTTGAAATCATGATCCCAGAGTCTGGAGGAAGACTGGAGAGGCACAGAATCAGCTTGCTGAAGTCCAGTGTGAAGTTTCTGAAATCAGTGATGATTTGGGATGTCGTGACGTCTGCTGGTGTTGGTCTACTGTGTTTTATCAA
Source organism: Labeo rohita (assembly GCF_022985175.1). NCBI lineage: Eukaryota > Metazoa > Chordata > Actinopteri > Cypriniformes > Cyprinidae > Labeo > Labeo rohita. Next base: position 15,212,420 of record NC_066882.1, on the reverse strand, counting down.
GTCCAAAGTCAATGCAGCTGTCTATCGGGAGATTTTGCAGCACTTTATGCTTCCATCTGCTGACAAGCTTTATGGAGATGCTGATTTTCTTTTCCAGCAGGACTTAAGCACCTGCCCACAGTGCAAAAAATACTTCCAAGTGGTTTGCTGACCATGATATTACTGTGCTTTATTGGGCAGCCAACATGCCTGACCTGAACCCAATAGAGAATCCATGGGATATTTTCAAGAGAAAGATGAGAAACAGTCGATCCAACAATATATAGACGATCTGAAGGCTCAATAGTGCCTCAGCAGTGCCACAGGCTGATCGCTTACATGTCACACTTGACTGATGCTGTAATTTGTGCTAGGAGCAAGGAATTTGCTGTAAAATGTGCTGCCGACCAAGTATTGAGTGCATAAATGAACGTACTTTAAAGAACTTGAACTTTTCTGTTTTGCAAATCCATTTTTTTGAGATGCACCTGTATTAGGTGAAAGAGCATCAGATTACAAAAAAGTTTGTGAATTTGTGCATTTTAATGTGTTTGAAAGACAAAAATCTTCCAAAGACATAGAATTACATGGTTAAAAAAAAAAAATACAGAGTGATAATTCAAATAAAAAATCTGTGTGTTCATAAGTGATTGATGCAATTTTGAAAACACTTCTTAAACCTGAAATGATTTTGTAAATCAGTGGTTAAATGCTGTGTTGCCACCGGACTGATTGATCTTTGTGTGAATGTCCACAAAACTGGAAGAATTTGTGTATGTATAAAAGCAGTAGGAATTATGGATAATCAGTAATTTGGGATTTTTTTTTGCTATTGTGTAAACAATATGTATTCATGTAATCCAAGAAAAGTAATTGTAGTCTGGTTATGAGTATTTTAAAATGTGATTTAATTTCATTAGAAGCACTTAACTTTTAGAATCTGATTATATAAACCAGATTGCATGTAATCAGTTACTACCCAGCTCAGCCTAAGAAGAAACATTGAAATCCATCGCAAAATCAGCGCACCTTGTTGTCTTACTTTTGGTTTTCAGGGCTGTCGTTTGAATGCTGTTGGCTTAATATAAACATCAGTGGGTGTAGGCTGTCTCACAGTATGCTTATATCACTTTCTGGCTCCAAAATTTCAGCTGATGCAAATGGTTCAGGTGTAAATAGACTCTGTTGTCTCTATTGCCAGTTTTAGAATGGTTTTGTTTTATGTACACCACTGCTTAAAAGAAAAAAAAGACAAAATCTTGCTGACCCTAAACTTTTGACCGGTAGTGTATGTGCTTTCATATAGGTCACACCAGAGCTAAATTATGCTACATGAGTTTTTCACATGCATACATGATAAAAGGTTGTTTTTGAGTTGAATTCTATAAATATTTGTTTAGTTTTTAAATGATGTGTTTATATAGCTAATGAGAATCCTTGAATTTTTCACATTTTGATATAAAAGATTTTTAATGAATTCCATTAAATTATCTATTAAAAAGGGTCTGTTCAAGGTGATTCAATCAGTAGTTTTTCAGTGCCTGTCAAATAGGTAAAAAAAATAAAAAGCCCCTAGTTGAAGAGGCTAAAGTTCACCCCATGAAAAGATCCACTTTCTCCAAAACACTGTAAGATGGTCAAAGAAAAAAGATGCAGAATGTCTGCAGTGCCTCCAATAATTTTCTATAATTAAAGAATAGAGTTATTGCCAAGGATGTACAAAATGGGCACACACTGACTTTTCACATACTGAGATTAATTTATGTCTGCACTCACGCATTGTAGCTCCAAGATGTACAGTGTGCTGTACTAGAAACTAAATAATACCAGAGATTTGATAAAATACCAGAAAGATTATGAAATGCCAAAAGTGCTTAAATTAACAGGAAATTGTTACCCAATTTGCAGAGGTGCTTATTTTAAATAAGTATGCTCTTAAAAGCTAATAACTTAAAAAAATACAGTGCTGTCAAAAGTATTTGCAAATAACGACCAAGTTTTTCAAGTGGGAGTAGAGAATCCCTTTAGCGGTCTTTTTACGTGATTTTTTTCTTTTTTTTTTTTTTTTTTTTTTCAAACATCTTTTAGCATTTCTTTTTAATACAAGTTATGTTCTTGCATCAATATTCAGTTAGATGCTTTGGATAACAGTGCCTGCTAAATAAATACAATATATCTATATAGAACTTTTTATAGGTGCATGAAGCTTATTTCTTGCAAATCTTTTAATAACAATAATTCTCTCCCTAACACTTATAATGCCAGTGATTATTGTTTCTTTTCATTGCTAATTATCGTAATTTAACTCATTTTAAACATACTTAGTTTTGCTATACTTTACATTTGAATGCATTAAGGGTAACACGGTTAATTAGGCAAATTAGTCTGCTAGAGAAAAATCTTCTCTCCAACTTTGGAAGTTTTTTTGGCAGGCAACAGTATATCATTAAAGCATGAACCTGTGTTAATGAAGAATGTGAGGTAGATATGACTTGTTTTGAATTTCTTTTTTTTTTTTTTTCTGTTTTCCTTTCGCTACAACAGCCCAATGACAAAAATGCCCTTGCGTCTTCTGCCTGGTCTATTGCCAATTCACCCAGGAAAATGCAAAACACATAATTAGTAGCCAAAACAGCATACACTTGACTGTGAAATGTGTGTGTGTGGTTTATGAGGGGCCCTGCGCACCTGTCCATCTCATAGTTAAATTTTTACCTTTTACTCTAGTTCATTGAATATTTATGTCTATGACACTGGAACGTCTCCAAATCGCTTCTAGGTAGATGCTAATGATTTTCTTTCTCTGTCAGGGTAATTTTGAAAACTTATTATGGCCAAATGTGAAATTTGTACATTGGGAATGAATAAAGGGAACATTTTTTGTCTATAAACAGTAAAGCAACCCTTAAAGGAATAGTTCACTCCAGAAATGAAAATTTGTACTGTTTTATACTGTTCAGTTTTTTGCACAGACCGATTGTCAGGAGCCACAGGGATAAATTTTATGTTTCCTGTATCTGCTTTTTTGACTCTTAAAGTGACTTGTATTTTCTGAATCACCAAAAAGACCATAGGCTCCACAAAAAAGTCATCTTCAGTGTTCTGCTGAAGAAATCATTCTGATTTTTCAGTCTGTACTTCAAAATAGTTTGTGTGACTTGTGCAAAAGATTGTTAGCAGTAGCTTATGTTGTGGATTGGTACTATATGGAATGGATATGCGTTTTTCCCTTGCAGAAAACTTTAATTTCCATAGTTTATTCTCTCTTTCCCTTTTTTGTGGCATACAGTATGTATTGTGTTAACAACGGTAATTAGCCTGATATTTATCTGATTTATAATTACGTTTTGGCTCTTCATGAAATGTCAGAATGTAGCAGAACAATTTATCAAATTATGAAGTCCTATAGAGTGCACATGACACAGATAATCACATACAAAAACACACACACACACACACATAAGCATCCAAAATGTCTTCTTCCAGGAATGCAATTTGAATGTGCACACAAGAATAAGTAATCATATGTGTGTGTATGCGTGTGGGTGGGTGTATGTCTGTTTACTCATACAAACCCCTGCCAAGTGTCTGTCAGAGGATGTTCTGTTCTCGTCACTGGCTCACACCTGGGTTTGTCAGCACAGATGTATCTGTGTGAGTGTGTGTGTGTTTGCCTATGGGTTATGACTGTTTTGCTCCTTTTTTTTCTCATTTAGCAGTGTCATTCACTGATCAAACAGGGCTTTGATCACTTATTCGAACAGTAGAGAAACAGCAAACCTAAAAAACAAAGTACAGGTAATTTAAGATCATACGTTATGCAAATAAAAATACTTATAAGCGTTTTATAAGAGCCGGGGAGGGACAGGTTCAATTCACTTCATACTGTTGTGGTCACAAGATGTTAATGTTGTCATTGTGTCAATGTTAGAACATCCTTATTGTGTGTTTAAAATGTTGAAGGAATAACATATTTTGAAGTTTTATTTTGAGTGAACTTCACTGATATTTTACTTTTACATGATCATATTTAATTTCAGTTAAGTTATCAGTTGGATAGTATGGATAAATATAAAATGTAAACATAAATAATATATATATCAAATTTTTCTTTTGTGTAATTTGTGTATCAAACACTGGCAAGTTATTCTGTTTTTCAATTAATCTTTTTAAGTGAAGCAATCATTATCATCTATCCATTGTTCAAAGGTCACATATTGTGCACCTTTCTGGAGGTTTATTTTAGCTGTTGATGTCCTTAAGAATATATATTTGCAGTATAAGTGCCAAAAACCATCTCAATATATATTTACAGCTCCTCTCTTAGGAGCTCTTTCAAGAACAGGTTGATTTTGGCTCGTCTAATTAATATTCATGAGCCTCTCTTCTGATTGGCCTGTTGATTTTTGAGTGACGCACGACCAGGCCAACCACAGGTAACTAGGGTCATGTATGCTGTAGCCTGCTGTGGCTTGGTGATACTCAACAGGATGTTTCAGAATGGCAATTATTTATTTTATTTTATTTTTTTCAAACACCGAATGCAGTAAGCTACGTAACTATTGCTTTAGTAAAGCCGCCTTCACACTGCGCATTGATTCCGGAAATTGCCGGAAAGTTGCCATAGTGCCTTCTGCTGTGTGAATGCCACGGGATTGATTCCGGTGTTGTGCCCAATTCTGACCCCCGCCAGATTACTACCCCCCCCCCTAGTATTGGTAGGTTTAGGGTTAGGTGTGGGGGAGGGGTTAGGATTGGGGTAGGGTTAGGATTAGGCAATCAGGTAGCGATTTCAATGAGAGGGGGTAATAATTTGGCGGGGGTCGAAAATGGGCACAACATCAGGAACGATCTCGGATTGGGAACCTAGTAACATTACTGGGGTCAGTCCCGGAACGAGCGCTGTGTGAACAAAAGCCAGTGATGATTGTAGTGATGATGCATGTTATTGTGTGCGCTGAAGCGCAGATCGTACGCCAGTTTAGTTTCAGTTTAGTGCAATTTACGCATGGCATTACACATCACGTCTTTACGGGATCTTTAGGGGTTGTGTGTAAAGCACGCACAGATTCCGGAAAATCACTGTGTGAATGAACCAAATTAAACAATTCCGGAACAAATCATGGGACACATTATCCGTGTATTTTCCGGAATCGCTGTGTGAAAGAGCCTAAAGCTAACGTGCCATGGTTTCTTATATTAATGTTGTTCGGAAGCCTGTACAGTGATGTAGTTACCTGACATCCATCGACTGAACATCGACTTATTTCCGTGTTGTTGTTGCTCAGCAATGGCATGGACGCGATGTTGTCTGTGGGTTTGGCAAAAGGAGGGTGGGATGGTGGTTGGTGCTCAGGGTGGTGACTAAAGGCAGTGACTGAGTAGTTCGGATGTCACATTTTTACGGAAGTCACAGCGGCTTGTGAAAAGGCACAGCTACTTCATGTAGGCTGTGTGCATTTTACTGTGGATTGACTGTTTTAAAACTTATATCGTAGTTACATAGCCCCTAGACCTCAGTTATCATGAAAAAAGGATGGAAATTTCAGTTTTGACAATATGGGACCTTTAAGCTGTAAACAAAATCATGTTTATGAATGATTTATAGTGTCAAAAGCTTTATTAGCATGATTTTGGCCATTTACAGTATTTCTAAAATATATATTTTTTACTAATTTAAGTTGAATAATGAATAGGGTTCATATTAAAATGAATAGGGTTAAGATGTAAATGAAAGGGAAATAAATACATAGTAATAAAAAGAAACAGCTGTTAAATAAAATAAGAAAATATCAGTGATCACTGAAGATAAGATGATAAGATATCAAAATACTGTAGACCTCTCATTCATCTGAAGTTGAGTGTGTCCAGGTTTACTCTGACAAGAAGCCCTGAGGAAAGATAATTGTCTCCAGGGCTTGTGAAGACCAGAGGGGCTTCAGATAGAAGCTTGTGGTGGTGCTGGAAGGCAATATTCAGAGAGGACCTCTTTCTTTCTCTTTCTCTTTCTCTTTCTCTTTCTCTTTCTCTTTTTCTTTCTCTTCTTCCTATGAAAAAAGTTTTTAAAAATCTGTTGAACTCAACAAACAAATTATGGGCTTCAGAAGAAAGCGTTTACAATTATAAGAGAGATAGATTATAAAAACTCAAAAAAGTAAAGGCATACTGAGAGTATGTGGACGAAGGGGGTTCTAACTATACTTTGACGACAAATATATTGCTGAAAAATGTATTTAAATGTTAGCTAAAGTGGTACATTAAAAGCATAAATATTCTTTGCTTTTTTTTTTTTTTTTTGACCTTTTATGTTGCTCCATTGCATTGAACTTACTGTAGGCTATGTTCACACTGCAAGAAAATGTGGCTCAAATCATTTTTTGTTTTTTTGGTTTTTTTTTTGCTCACATGTGACTCAGATCTGTTTTTCTCATGACAGTGTGAACAGCCCAAATTACATGGAATCTGATCTTTTTTATTCCGATTTGTGACCATGGATAACAAAACCAGTTGAAAGGTAAATTTTTCAAAATTGAGATTTATACATCATCTGAAGGCTGAATAAATAAGCTTTCCATTGATGTATGGTTTGGATAGGATAGGACAATATTTGGTCGAGATACAACTATTTTAAAACCTGGAATCTGAGGGTGCAAACAAATCAAAATATTGAGAAAATTGCCTTTAAAGTTGTCCAAATGAAGTTCTTAACAATGTATATTTCTAATCAAAAATTACGTTTTCATATATTTACAGTAGGAATTTTACAAAATATCTTCATGGAACATGGTCTTATGGACATGGACTTAATTTCCTACTGATTTTTGGCATAAAAAAAAAAAAAAAAAAATCAATAATTCTGACCCATACAGTGTATTTTTGGCTATTGCTACAAATATACCCCAGCGACTTAAGACTGGTTTTGTGGTCCAGGGTCACATTTGTGCCACTTCCACATGTGGTACTAAATCCGATAGAGGTCAGATATTTTGCAATGCGATCACAGTCTGAACAGTCATATTGAAATTCATGTTCATGTTCATTCATATTGAAAAAAAAAACAGCATATGCTGGTAGGTATGTTTTGATGCTGGGATGCTGGTTAGGTATGTTTTGATATTGGTTTAAGCTGGTTTATGGTGGTCCTTAGCTGGTCAAGGACCAGCAAAGACCAGCAAAGGACTAGCATAAACCAGCTTAAACCAGCATCAAAACATACCTAACCAGGATCCCAGCATCAAAACATACCTACCAGCATATGCTGTTTTTTTTTCACCAGACTTTAACGTCACTCTGAATCAACATTTTCACGATTCTGCACTCATATTAGATTTTACATACCCAAAGTTATCAAACCGTTGTGAAATATAGTCAGTGGAAGTACAGTAATGTGTCAGAACTCATAAGTATTACATTGACAACTATATATACAAGCAAAACATGAGGGCTTGTATCATCAAAGTTTCAAAACTCTTTCTCTTCTGTCACATCCTTGTCTTTATTTTTCATATTGCCTGCACATAATTTCACTGGATTCTGCAGTAGTTCACGCTATAAATAAAAGCATAATCGCTTACTTTATGTCCTCCGTGTTTACTTCCGCATGACAACGCGCTGCACAAGTGTTGCGAAGTGTCACTGTTGCTGCAGGTTGTTTTTCAACTACGTGGTTTGAAGTGACCTCACTAACATGTTAATTAACCCCCGGAACGTGATTGGGCTGGTTTAGCACTAGTTTTGAGAATAAATTGGACAGATTTTGTTAGGAAAACTTGGCAAACCTGTTCATTTTTTTATTATTTATTTATTTATTTATTTAGTGCGTAGGGTCAGTTCAGTAATATTTTGTTATTTTAAACAAAACATTGAATACTGATATTTACATGTATTTTTTAAAATGAAGATACTTTAAATGTGAAATAAAAATTGGCAGTAGGTGGCAGCAAGTCACTGTTAAATAAGTGAGTCATTGCAGTTGAACTGAGTCATTTAACTGGTGATTCATTCAAGAAGGAAACACCGTCATACGTTGCTCAAAGACGCAAAACAGTGCTGTGGCTGTGTTTGGAATTGTTATTTGTTGGCTAAATAGAGCAAAAACAGGCAATATGCTGTCTAAAACGTAAGTCTCTTAATATTAACTTCTTGTTTATTGATGAATTGTTGCATAATTTGTAATCATGCTGAGGCAGCCTTTGTTTGATATTCACTAACTTTCTAACTTTCTGTGTGTCACAGAGAAAGAATGAGACAATCAACATAAAAGGCACTTATGTTAAGTTTTTTCACAAAACATAACTTATTGACATCATAACTAACCACCATTAATTTATGGTCTTAAATATGTCCAACGTTTATTTGTTTGTGCGTCAGTAATAATGGTCCGTGGGGAAAAACAGTAGTTACAGTGGACTAAACGGAGCCTCCAGGCAAATAATTTGCCTCAGTGTTTTTTTGTATTCGAGTTACTCGAGTTAATCAAGGAATTGTTTTAGCCCTACTTACAATGTTCTGTCAAACTCAAAAAAGGGGATAAAAGTGTGCTGTATTTAGTGTTGCCAAGTCCGCAGTATCCCCGCGAAATTGGGCTACTTTAACACTGTTTCTGCAGGTTGTTTTTCATGTTCGCGGGTTGAAGCGACCCCAATAACATAGTATTTATTCCCTGGAATGGTCATTTTACCAGGAGAACCCCAGCAAAAAATGTGTATTTTCCCCCGGAATGTGATTTTTAACAGGGGACTCCCCTCAAACGCAATTGGGCTAGTTTTGAATAGTAATGGACAGGTTTTGCTGTGAAAACCTGACAGCCCTGTCTGTATGTGCGTTTGTTTGCTTTTGTGCTTTTGTGGTCATTTTCCTTGTCCTTTTTGCAGAAAAATGTGATAGTGTATAGAAAAGAGCAGCGTGAACTATTGCAGAAATGTGTTCCTCTATAATATACGCCAATTTGAATGGCTAGATAATCATACAGTACAAGAAAAGAACACAAATCGGCTGTCATAATGAAACTTGAAAATAAAAGACAAACCACCAGTGGATGCTGACTGATTGGTTTATATTCTAGTGTTATCAAGCATTCCACGCACATACAAACACACACAAACATATTTGATAATTCCTAACACGGCGCTAATGTTCCCTTGGCTTCTCTGGAGGTAAAAAGAAAGCAAATCAAAACAGACTCTTCATATTTGTTTATTGAAAGAGCAAGTGAATGAGTTTGATTAAAATCATTAAAGCATGGCACACTGTTAGGGCTGGAAATGAAAGTGTGATTACCTCCGCCATGCGTGGCTGACTGTGAAAGAAGAGGCATTCACCCTGCCTCTGCTCCCTATTTACTAAAGAATAATGATGTGCTTATAAGTTCTCCAAACTGCCAATTTGTTGTTTCTTTTACAAAACATATTGAAAGCTATCCTGCAAGTCCTGCTTATGTGTGGTCACGGCAGACAAGAATAAATAAATTGCTAAATCAAATGATGGGCGACACACCATCCAGATAGATAGCGGTGAAATGAAGAAATGTCAGAGCTAACAGAGGACATGTGAATGAGTAGGGACATTGACCACTGGCTCATTATCTCCAGACCAAGTGGTAGAAGTGAGCAGACAACTGGCCACATCATGTGGCTTTTCAGTTTTCTCTTACACGACATTAGCAACATTCCCTTAAACAATGAGACATAATGTGGAGAATAAGAACAGGAAATGATATACAGGTAGAGAGAGCCAAGGACTTTAGCAAGGTCAGGATGAAATGATATGTAATTATGTTTTACATCCAGTGTTCAGTGATTTCTCTAGATGCTCTTAAACACAAGTGTCCTTGCTTACCAGACTGTCTTGATAACCACTTACGGGTGTCTCTGAGACACATTTGGAAATATAAACTGTCAGTAATGTATTCAGCTGCCATTCTCTGGAAGGGGAAAACAGAGTTTTGAGTTGTAGACATTTTGTTTTCTTCCATCAGCCTGATGAAAACACAACTACTGTATGTCACGATAATTATGTCAGTGCGGAACAAATGCTAACACTTCCACTGCAAAATTGTATCTACTAATACAGACAGTATGTGCTGGAGATTTGCTGGTGATCTACTCTTTCTTGTTAACTGTGATTTATAGAAGTGAAATGCCATCTTCACCCCTCCTCCACCCCCTACAGTGCGCCGACACATCCTTTCAGTGTAATCTTGTTTAATTCCTCTTGTGTAACTCATCATCCCTCCACCACATACACAGTTTCATCCGGCTCCTGAAGGGGTCAGGAGCAGGGCCAACTTTGGGAGCAGGCACTGCATTTGTCAGTGCTTTTATAAAACATCTTTCTGTCCTTTGCCCTTCAGTATTTGGATGGCGGAGTGCAAAATGCAGAGATCAGAGATGTTTTTGCTTTCAATTTTAAGAAATAGTTCAGACAAAAATGAAAACTTTATCACTCTGTTATTATTCACTCTGTTATCATTTTACCATTATTTATATAAATAAATATAAACATATTTATATAAATTTATATTTTCAATTTTGCCTTGTTTAAAAGTATGTACTGTTTGTATGTATGGTGCTTAAGTAAATAAACCAGCTGTTATTTAACCCTCTTTAAATTTTACCCTCTGATGCATTAATTATTATATCACTAATATATATATATATATATATATATATATATTTTACATGTTTGGTTTTACTTTTAGACACTTATTTACTTATGAAAAATCATGGCAATAACATTATATATATATATATATATATATATATATATAAATTTGCCATGATTGCCATGATACACAAGTAAGCACAAATACAAACTTACACAAGCACACACACCTTTCCACCACACACTCGAGCACAATCATGAACACATATACCTGCACTCATACAGTATACATGTATACATGCTTACACTTTTATAAGACCTAATTAGTAAATATAGATTGCAAGCATTGAAATAAATGATCACATCTGAAGACTATTTAATATTTCTGTTCAGTAAAACCATGTAAATTGTAAATTATATCATAAGTTTAATAAAATATACAAAATAAGACAGAATTATACCCTTCGGTGCATGACGTCCACTGTAGTGGACAGATATATTCTCTGTCACAGAAAAAAATGGACAAGAAAAATATTGTTAAAATCTGAACGAAAGTATTTCTGACATCCTATTTAACTGAAAAATATTTTTGTACCTGTCTGGGTTTCTGAGAATAAAATAATTTAATAAAACAAAAAAAAGATACAAAGATAACAATTAAATGGAATTGTAGACAGCACTTTGGGGGTTCATCAGTTGGTGTTTGGGACATGACGCTACATCTTAAATGGTTCAAAATGGCTTCCAAATAGCTGTCCAATGTAGTGACCATAATGCATCAGAGGGTTGGTATCATTTGTAAAAACATTTGTACATCTGTACAGTTTTTCATGCATAAATTATTATCTGCATTGCGCATTGTAGATGCTTTCAATGTTTATGTAAATATAGGTAAATGTATATATACTATATATGTAAAATAACTTGTGTGAACTGTCCGTTTAAAGGGATAGTTCGCCCGAAAATAACAATTACTCCATGATTTACTCACCCTCAAGCCAGGCATATATGGCTTTCTTCTTACAGACAAATAGAATCAGAGTTATAATGGCCAAGCTTTATAATGCCAGTGAATGGGTGTTGATATTCAATAGTCCAATAGAAGTCCAATAAAGTGCACCCGTCCATCATAAAAAGTACTTCACACAGCTTTGGGGGGTTAATAAAGACCTCCTGAAGTGAGTCAAAGTGTTTGTGTAAGAAAATATCTATATTTAAAACATTATAAACTGTAATCTCTAACTGTTGTACGCGCATTCTCTCATTCCAGAGGGTGAGGTTGACGAACGCGGTGAAGAGTTTTTTGCCTAGCCATATTTGTTTGTACCGGGAGCTAGTGCTACACCTACAACATCCACTTGGTGGATGCACTTTTTTTTTGTTCTTCAAAATCTCTACACCCATTCATTGGCATTATAAAGCTTGGAAGTGGAATATATATATATAACGGAATATATATATATATATATATATATATATATATATATACATAACGGTACACAGATGTCACGGTTTGAGGGTCACGGTTCGATACGATTTCAGTACAACAGAAAAAAAAATCAAATCTACTATGCTAGGTTTCTTTTTTTTTATTTATTTTAAACAGACAGAAGTACAAATTACAAATCTTTCCACCTACACTGTAAAAAAACATTTTGTTGAGTCAACTTAATTGTAATAATTGTAAAATAATTTGTAACCTGGCTGCCTTAAAATTTTAAGTTCAGTCAACTCAAAAAAAGTTTATTCAACTTGAAATGTTAAATGTTATCTAAGTGACAACTTAGATATTTGAGTTGAATCAACTTAAAATTTTAAGGCAGCTGGGTTACTTACCCATCTGGTAAGTTTTGATAGATTTAATTTAGTTAAATAATAGACAAGAGAAAGAAAACTGTGCAACGCATAACATAGCCTATATTTGCTGAGTTTTAGTTCAGTTTTGTGACAGAAAGGAAACTCAAATGGCAGAAAGCGACATTCTAATTGTTTTTTGTTTGAGTTGATTTTGCTGGTATGAGGAAAGTTGAAGCAATCACGCCGGCACACACAAACACAAATTGCTAAATTGACAGTGCAGTTGGTACTTTATCAAAATAAAACACAGTGAACCAAACATCAGCGCGCCGGCCTCACTGTGTCACCGTTAGAACGCGACTGAAGTACAAAGTCTATAATTTACATAATAAATAATAGTTTAGCATTTGGATGCATCGCAAATATGGAAATATTATGGAATATGTGGATTTAGAGGTAGGATACAAGAGCACAAAGCTTCATTTTACAAACAGTTGAGTGTGCAAGCCGTTAAAGTAACGTTATACTCCTTTGTCAGTGAGAGACGCGCTCAGAGTCAGCACATGGTCACTGTCTAGTGTCATTCACTGTTCTTTTGCCGGCAGTTATTCGTTTGAAAAAAAAAAAAAAAAGAAGTCATATACAAGTCATACACATACGACAGCTAAGGGTTAGTAAATCACATAATTTTTTTTATTTTTGGCTGAACTATCCCTTTAATGCCTCTGTATACACTCATGTTATGTGTATTACTTTGTTATGTTATCTGCTATATTAAAGCTTAGTCTTTCATGGCCACTGCATTAACACCTGTACAAATACACTCATAAGATACTCACTCTCTGTATCTTAATCATCCTGTACTTGGAGAACTGAACAGGCTGTACTTTCACTTTCGTGTGACTGTGTGGCAGAATGAAGCACAACAAGAGATAATCACAGAGATAATGTACAGCAAACATGTCAGCATGTGCTTTATTTCTTTCCGGTTACTATTAATCACTCTTTGCGTTGTCATGTGTGACGCAGTTGGAATAGAGGCGTGAATGATTCTAACGTTCTCTTTGGTTGCATCACAATACCACATTATCCGTTCATACGGCCCACGTTGGCAGATACTCAATTTCAAGTCAACCTAATCATAACATTTTTTGGCGCTGTAATTGAATATCACAACCCAAGATGTATCTGGCCAGGCTGCTGTGTTAGATCTTACTACATCTAACAAGCATGATTGCCTTTCATGTTTGGCAGCGTCCATAACCGCAAGGTTGAAGTCCAGGACAACACAGCGTAGCATTTGCACTGGCACAGCTCATTACCTTGTTTCATTAACACAGACTCCCACGTCCATGTGGTTGTTGGCAGAGAGATTTGAGAGCGGGGTGTGTTTGACTACTCTGATTATGCTGTCTAACAGTATGCTGCATTATGTTGCGCACTAGCTAGGAAGGCAGCGACTTCTCTAAATCAATTTGCATGTTTCCTTTTTTTGCTTTGTTATAACCTGCCTTCTTCACCAACATAGACATGCTTTAAGTATCTGCAGTTAGCAGCAGCACTAACTCCATTAGATGGCAGTGTAGCTTGTCTTTAGCAGGAGGCACAGGTGATCGGCTTGAGATATCTCAGCATGCCTGCCTTAAATTTACCATTAACACACACGCTGTGCAGATATACAGTGCCTCGTGTGAAAAATCATCATTTCCAAAACATCCCATAAGTGTTAGAGTTCTCTATTGCCATGGCAACAAATCCTTTGAAGAGCAAGTCAAAAGAGGCTGTGCCAGTGATGGGTAGCGCTGTTTGAGCGTGAGCAGAAGAGATGTCAATGTGTCTGAGCTGTGATATTTGTCATTGTTACATGGAGAGGACCGTGCAGAATTTTGATGAGGAAAAGCCATTAGTGGGTCACAAGCAATTTTCTGTTGCGACTAATATTTCATACGTGATTGCATCGAAAATTCAGAGGCATTGTTGTGAATTTGCACGCTTTATTTCTATGTGGTTATAGTTGGTCTAACTATAAACGCTAGGCTGAGATTGTCGCTAATTTGAACAGCGGTGTGTAGGCGGACCATGTTGTGGCTAAAATAACTAGCTAACTCTGTGATGAACCTCAAGGTTTTCCCTTGACATTTTAATATAGAGAAAACATCTCCAACAGGATCATACTGTTCTGCTTTGAAGTTTCCTGGCAGAAACAATATTTCTCAAGTCATAACGCATTGTGCTTTCTGTCAGGATGAGCGGTGCTTATAATACATGTCAGAGGATCGAGGTGGTAATTAGATACAGATTGTTTGTCAATTTGCCACAAAGACAGGATAAGTCGCCTCCTCTACCCTCCAGGCTTAACGGAGAACAGGAAACATGGCACAGACAGAGGGAAAAAAAGATGGAGATAGAGAGTTAGAATCTGCGGGAGCACAGTGAGACACAGTGAAAGCTTCCTTTCGTCTCCTCACTGCTTTTTTTTTGTCTCTCTGGCTGATCAATCCTAGCCTCAGAACACCAGACAGATGCTCTAAATCTATTATTTAGAAAGACGGGGAATTTCAACATCTGAAGAGACCTCAAATGAGTACATTTACACTCACTGACACACGCACGCGCACAAATAGCCTGTTGGTGTAAAAGTGCCACTTTAGGGATCTCCATTGAGTCTGTCAAGACATATCTGGCTAAAATAAGACAAAGTGAGACTTTTTTAGCACCTGCTTTCTTATACTTAAGTCATGTTTCATCTGAATGTGACGTGTGGATTTTTTTGTAAATCACAGATTCTGCAATTGTTTGTGTGTATTTCTAGGGGAAAAAACTAATGGGCGCTGTCAGTATTTTTCTTCTAAACGGGATGTGTTCTAATAACGTAATCCTCACAAACAGAACATCATTTCCCTTCATAAAATGCACATTTACGTGTTTAAGTCTTCACACAGAGCATCGTTTCGTATGTTGCTGAGCCAAAATAGTAACAATCTGAGCTTTCTGAGTGAGAACAGAGAGCTGTTGATCTCCAATATGGAGTCAGCATGACATCTTCATAACCAGGCCCAGTATCAGACACCACAGACTGATAACACAGTGACTATTAAGTATTAAGATAACAGGTATTTGGTGTGACACTGAGCACTGTATTGGGTATGACATTTTATTTGGCTGTTTTAACAGTTAATGATGTGATTTTGGTTTTATCGATCTGTGCCACTGTCTATTCCTGATCCAAATTTATGGTTAAGCATCCTAATTTGGAAACACACAACAGCAAAGCTAGATCTTCATTTTGGGAGTACAGAGAAAATAAGTCATAGTGCATGTGAAGTTGTATGAACATGCAGGAAGGCAAAAGATGGCAGCTGTGCTGAATCCAAAATAATGTAGTTAGTTTTTTTATTGATGAATCTCCAGAGACTGTGTTGGAAAATATATGAAAGCATGCTGATATACAGCCATATCGCATGGCTGCGAGTGTGATATTGCGTTTATACAATAGTTCGGTGGCAAGAGTCTGTAAGTACATAAAAAACAACAATGGAGTGTCTTTAAAAATCTTCTTTTGTGCAAAACTTCTTCCTTCCTCCACAAATTCAAATGACAGCTGAGTCCAAGCCTTTTTGTAATTCAAAAAAGTCGCTTTAAAACTAGTAACAAAGGAACGTTGAGTACTAAATGCCTTTATTAAATGATGCTATTATTTATATTAAATGATATTTACTGAATAATAATATTTAATAAACAACAACAACAACAACCTGCAGAAAAGTTGCTGGGCAATTCAGTTAAAAGTACAAAAGGCAGCGCTCGGATACACAGCAAATTTTCATAAAATGTAACATGATGAGACTTTGCCCTCAGCCAAAACTGTTTGCTCTGGAACAAATAATAGATTAATATGACCAAAGACTGCTCATTAGATTTACCCAAAACAAATTATATCTCATGTTTAACCACTACAGAGACATCAGAGCCAGTGGCAAATTCTGGAAGAACTGGCCGAGGTCAGGCTGCTCTTGGTGGGTTAATGAGCGCTGAACAGCTGCTGATGCCCTCAAGCTCAAATCTCGAAGCAAATTTTCAAACAGACATTATCTTTATTAACAAATTGCACATTTGAAGTCTAAAGAAGAACATTCTCTGACAAACACACACACACACACACACACACAAAAAAAAAAACAATATCATTAATAAAAATATGGTGAATTTGGGCATCCACCATGACAGAGAAATACCACATGCGGAGTGATACAAATGGTGAAATGGTTGGAGTTCTGAAATGCACTAGAATATCACACTCTTCTCAGCCAATCAGATTCAAGGACAAGAAACAACTGTTGTATAAACTACAAAGAAAAAAATGGAATGTGCTGGTTGTACAAGCAGGAGCCTTGAATATGAGCAAAATTTGCAAAAACAATTGCTGTAACGATGATACATTTGCCTTACAATTGACCTCTTAATAATTAAACTATCCACTTATTTATTTATTTATTTATTTTTTACCATAAACAACATAGTTAAGAGATCATTATTCAGGTTGTGAATTTAAAAAGCAGCTGCAAAAAAATAAAGACTAAAGAGGTGATTAGAGATGAAAATGCACAAATTAAGAAAAAAGGTACAAACACTTTCTAAGTGGGAACTTTTAGTTCAAATATCAGGAGGTACTGTACACACTTCAACCATCCAAACTCTTCATAGATGCCATTTGATCACACTGAATGAACTACAGAATTCAGTTGGAGCAGCAGTCAACAGTCAATAATACAGTGTGAAGAACATAACACTGACCTGTATGGGAGGGTGAAGAAGCTGTTTACAAAAAAGCATGCCAGTGACCCAGCTAAGGAAAAGCCAAAATTCAAAGCAATGTGTGCAGTTTGAATCTAACACTTCCACACCTTTAAAAAACACAGAGAATGAGAGAATCTGTAAAGGGCAGAGGATCTACTCTAGTGTCTGTTTGATGATGTGCTCAGAGAGAGTCAGTGCATTGACTTTCAGTCATGATGATACACTGTTTGTCCTTATTTCTTGCAAATCTTGAAAATCCTCACAGGAGGTGTTGAAAGAATGTTAGAAGTGTTTGTTAGAGGAATTTAGTGAACTTTGTGGGTTTGTTTTAAAGGCAACTTTGTTTTTCTGACTGCATTCTAAAGAAGGAGTCCTTTTTGGTTTCCCCAAGAAGTACTTCTGAGTTTGCACAGGTTGTTTAGGGATTTTTGAACTTGAAATGCCATCCACCCACCCAGCCTCATTTACTCCAATGGACAGAATAATTAGTCCCCTACCAGTATGTTCAAATAAATAAATAAATAAATAAACGCCTTACAATAAACTCATTCAGTGAGTAATAGAACAGTGTGCTGTCAGGTATTGTGTTAGTAAAATGCTGTTTGGTTACAGTGGCTTATTGTGTTAACATTTCCTAGTCGCCGGTGCACTTTGTGTGGGTGACGATATTGAACATTTTTGTTTTTCTTTTTGTTTATCCTCAATTTGTCTTCTGCGGAGAATGCAGGGTGCTGCTGTTCGCTAGAATGTGTCGCGTGGAAATTCAATCCAAGCTAAAGCTACTTTGGGCCTCTCCCTTGCTGTGTGCCCTTTGTAAAGCAGGATTTGGTGTAAAGGCTCCACTCCTGATCTGTTCCGTACTCGACGTCAGCCCGTAACGGGGCAGCCACTGACAACTGCCTGGAGATTAGCTGGCACACCAGCTTAAACCCACAGACTTGCTCAAATGAACCTCATTTTAAAACAGTCCTATGGATTTTCTTGAAGACTGGCAGATTATTTGGAAGAATCCCGTTAAAAGGATCTGTGTTAGAATGTTCCATGGCATACCTCTGTCAATCACCCTGGGCATTTGCAAATCCCATCGTATCTGCAAAGGATGTGGCATCACTGGTCACACTCAATGTAATGTTGGAAGGAAGTGTCTGAAATGCATAAAATAACACAAAATTATAAAGTGGTCAAAGCAGCTCTAAACTATTTTTAGCCTCATACATAGCTGAACTTACTGTAAGTGACGTATATAGTGAGTAGTGACTTATGTCACAATGGTTGATTTTTATTCAAAATAATAGATGGTTTTTTGTAGTTTATTTTTTTAAAAAGCATTTATGTATAGATTTTATTGTTTAACCCTTGTTTATATCTTCTTGTTTTCAGTCTTATTTTCACTATTAAATAATGATGAGTATATATAATGTGTGTATATATTTACACACGCACATTTAAAACTCAGTCTAAACAAAGGGTGAAATAAACAATTTAGCTGAGTGAATATACATTTATCAGGGCTCCAGACTGCGACTAAAATTATTAATTTGCGAGGTAAGTTTTTGCTGAGGTTGCCACTGGCGACTATATACATTTACAGGTTGTGACTTAGAAATTTGCATTTTTCCTGATTGTTTTATTCTTTTGTTATGTTGACGTATTAAACCAAGACGATGCACATCAAAGTCAAAGTGGAAAAACGACTCTCAAACGGTCCTCATCTCTGCCAAACAGCAGTGCTGATGGTACACCTGCTAAACGCAGCTGCAGTTGTGCATGAGAGAGATCAAAATGACGGGGATGTGTGTAGTAAACATACACAGGCACTGTCTATTTCATGTCTGTTTCAAGGCAGTGTCTATTTTGTGCACAACTTGAACAAACTACAGCAGGTAAAGCTATCAGTTGTGTGGACATTAACAATCTCATTAACATTTTTCATTTGTAATCAATACTGTGGCTTCTTCTTGTCAAGATCTTTAGCCTATATGCTGTTGTTAATGCGTGAACGGTTAACTTCATATTAGCCTATTTGTAGCACACTTGCCGTCCAGTAACCGCAATAAGTTTTGTGCTGTTACCTTAGGAGGCTATCAGCTTTAAAATTATGCCAAATTCAGAACAAAATTTAAACAATAAAGACGGCTTTGGCGCTCTTTATTGCGGCAGGAGCAATCGCTTTAGCAAGTGAACCCATTAAATCGTTCTCTTTACTACTATAGTACAAATAAACTTGAATGAACATTAAAAATATTTTGTAAGATAGCCTACAGTACAACTTACTGAAATGTCTCATGTAAAAGCTCATTCAGTGTTTCAAACTGAGCCAATGGCTCCTTAGTTTATTTATTTATTTTTTTGTCTGGAGCCCTGAAATTTATGTCGATTTTATGTGTTGTCATTAAGACCACCAATTTTGACACTTAATATTTTCTCATTTTGGCATCAGTGATGTTTATATTGTACTTATTTTTCATTTTGCAGTGTCATGAATGAGAATACTTGAGATGAAATGGGATGTGCAAAGAAAACAAAGAAAAATGATAAATATTACCGTTAAACAGAATCTCTTATATTGCTGCTTTTGTGAAATTATTTAAAAATTCAACTTATATTGAAATGTTAACAATATTAAAATATTGTTTAACTGCATGTGTGTAGGATACATAAAATGCTAGCTATGATATTAGCCTTAACAAGACTAGTAGTTGGCCGTTTTATTCCAACAATGTTTAAAATGCAATTTTAAAACTGATAGTTCCAGTCCTTAATTCTGATTGGTTGAGCCGCGTTCTAAGATGTTGTAAATTATACTACAAACATACACCTTTGTTTACATTTGTGGGTTACTTGGCAACCATTTTGTTTCAAGCACGACCATTTCTTAGGGACCTACATTGTTTGGTGAAAGAATGATGTTTTTTATTAATATCATTACACTTTATTTGATCCATATTATTTTGTGAAACCTTATTACGTATACGGAATATTAAAGCAATAAGCCCTGTGAAGCCGTGGTTTACAGTGAATTTATTACAGCTAAAGGGGTTTTAGGCACTCTGCTTCGTGTTGTGCCTAACAACACCCCTTAGCTGTTAAAAATTCACTGTAAACCACGGCTTCACAGGGCTTATTGCTTTATTTTCACTAGATAGATGACATTTTATTTAAAATGAATGAATGAATAAATAAATCTTTCTTGTGATGCATGTACATTCACTGTTGGACATTGTTAGTGAAAAAATAATAACAAACTACATAAAACAAACTGGTTATAGGGTGAATAGTATGTTTAAGACAGTTTATTTTCTTAAAATGCCCATGGTTGAAGAAAGAGACATATTCTGTCTGTTCTTCCCATGAAGACATCCACCATTCTCTCCACAGACCTGTGATCCTTTGAGGCACCAGTTTTATGACAGTGTGAAGACAACATGAGCATGTGTTCACGCATTCCACGTCCTTTACTAAATCCTGAAGGTCGTCATGAGAGCATCTTTCCTCCAGCAGGAGCTTATTGACTATTGATGTCTGCATGCGCTGATCCTCTGCCAAGCGCCCGATGCGAGCGAGGAGGGGGGAAAAAAACTGTAGGATTGTTTGCTCGGTATGAATATCATGTCATTAGATTGATAACAGCGAGAATGGGAGGGAATGAGACTAGTGGTCTGGGTCCTTCTCTGACAAATGTCCCGTAAAGAGGATTAGCAGCGGCTACATTTGCATTGACACTAGCGTGCTTGGTTGAAATCGAGAGTCACGCAGAGAGGCTTGCAGAGAGGTATTGACACAAAATATTAAAAGCTGGGTCAATGGAAAAACACTAACTGGATTATTCAAATCCTACAGGGTGGCAGTTCTCTCAGGAAATGTGCATAATCAAAACATTCACATGTCCTTTACCTTCCTCTCATTTGCAGATGTCCTCAATAACTGCTCAGATGATAGTCGAAAGGGAAGAGATGGTCTATCTGAATAACGTCGGGGTGGTCCTGGAGTCACAATCCGCCAATATTGGATGAGAGCTGAAATGTCATATGCGGCTGAAGTCATGACGAAATATCAAAATCTGTTGAGGTATTTACGGAGAATGCCAAAGCGGCTGCTACCCTCCGCTGCGCCTTCCCGAAAACAAGAGAACAAACAGCTTCTAGGTTGGCACAATGAGCGATGGAAAGAAGGGGAAAAAAATCTTCATAATGCCTCACCTTTATGAAAAAATGAAATATCAGCAGGGTTCCACTACAAGGCCGACCGCTGCTTTTGCCATGAATCACTTGAGCGAGTGCGAAATGTCAGCTGAGTGGCCTTTTGCGGGAGGCTGGAGCTGGCCTTGAGAAGCCCCCCTTGTGGCCTTTCAGAGAGCCCCGTGAATTGACTGGGAACTGGAGGGGGGGCACCGGGGGGAACCGGGCCATGCCAGCACCATGGTGGGCTTTTCAACTACTCTGGTATCATATCTGGGCCCACTACTTTTTCCACTGCGAAGTAGTGAACTCTAACTTCAGTGGCTGACTCCTACGTGAAAGATGTGTGTGTGTGTGTGTGTGAGCGAGAGAAAGAATGGGAATTATTGTTTGTATTTGAGCACAACTGGGTGATTTGAATACCGAAACATGCTGTCCAAATGTTATCAAACGCAAATATTTATCCATATTTGAAATGCCGACAGAGAGTGCTCGTGTTTACATGTACATAACAAACAGCAGCGCAATTGGACGACGCCAGAAAAGTCACGACAAGCCCTCGGGGCCAGTGGGCTCGCAAATACAAATCAATTCCATTGTGTTTTTGTGTTTTGATCCACACTAACAGAGCTGCTCCGACACACCACGTCCCAGCCTGGCGTTTGGCTAGGAAAGACCAGCAAAAGGGTCACATTAGCATAAAAATTTGAGCACGAGAATGTTAATCGCAGATCGACAGGAAGCGGGCCGGACACTTTCCCGACATCTGTCGTGCGTGTCCGTTTTTCTCGGCGTTCCTGACACAATTTGCAGATGGCTCAAGAAATGGTTGGTACGATTTGAGCTCGGTTTGAGGCTCAATTTGGCTCAGGAATTGGGAGCTGCTAAACTGTGACATTCGAGACTCAACCCTTCGGCTGTCCAGACATCGCCCGAGAGGATAAAAGTGCAGAGCACATAACAGCGGTGATGATTTCAGCAATCCGGTGTATGACACTGTGAATTATGTCCAGCAGCCACCTGTCCTATCCTCCCCGCACGCCTCCCTCCTGTAATACAGCGCTGGCGGGGCCGGGGTCATACCTAAGCTTCCCTCGGTTTGTACCGGCGTCAGCGATTCCCTTTATAGACTGTTCGCACAATATGCTGCACAGCACTTTCTGTCTTTCCCTCTCTTTCTCTCTTCCCCCCTCAAACGAGCCTAGACGAGCACCCGTGTTCCCTGAGTGGAACCCAGCTGGGGGTTTTTAATTAGAGGTTGCGATTTTTGTTACGGATGTCTTTTTCATCTGCATGGGGACCCCACGTGTGCTATTCACTCATGTAAGCTGATGCCGCTGACATAACTTATGGCCATAACTTTGTGCCTACTAATCAAAACACGCTCCGGAAGCGTAAACACGCTTTAAACGGCTACTTTTGATATTTTCCTCGGAAAGCAAGGCTGCAGTGAATGCCTCTTTGTCAGTTCGGGTTTTTTCCCCATCAATTTTACGGAGCGCCAAGGGAGCCGTGACAGACACAGGAAAAACTTCATTAATCAAACACTTTCCTATGCAAACAGCATTTGTCAGTGTAAAACAAAGGCTTTTGATACCAAAAAGGAAGAAGAAATCCCATTAACGTTCAACAAGATGTTTAGCTATAGGGACGTGTTTTTTTTCCCCCTGCTTGACCAATTTCCTACTCCTGTGAGAAAGATATCCTGGTGTGTTATGTGTCCGAATCTTTAAGGCTTGATGTTAAAATATCTCTAATCAAATGACAGGAAGAGAAAGTAATTTGACGCATGCAAAGTCTTCCACACTTGTTCACGAAAGATAATTTATTGATTTTAATAATCGAACTGTGTTAATAATTAATATATTTAAAACGCATATACTGGGTAAAATAAATTATTGTATTACATTTAACATTGTATATTTAATATTTCATTTTAATAACTACTGAATGGTTTATAAATTAACTTTTTTAACTTTCAAACAAGGTTATACATTTTAAGGCTTAAAGGCTTTTTAAACTTTTTTTTAAACAAAAGGGATTTATGAAGTCATTATCTTTACACGCAAAAAAAAAAAAAAAAAAAAAAAAAAAAAAAACTGTAGTTATAACATTGATTTTATTTTATTTTTTTCTCCTAATTTAAGTTAATTTCAGATTCAGGAATGTTGAGTATTGTATTTTGGAATGCTCATTTTACTTGTTTTCCTTCCTGACGTAGTCGACACACATCAACTGCTAACTGACAAGATTGTAACAATTAATTAGAATAAAATTATATTAAAATACACAAGTGTCTGTGACCCATTAAAAATACTAACAAATGGCTTTTTTTTAATAAGAAGGGGTTTATTTTTACATGTGCAAATAGCAGCATAAACAACAACATAAGAAACATCACAAGTTGTCACATCACGTGCAGTGCTGCTGTGAACATAAAAAAATGACAAAAGAAACCTACACAAAATACATTTAACTTAAATGATTAACATATATAAAAAACACTTACTGAATCCACTGGCACCAAATGTATTGCGTACACTGGGCAAATAGTTGTCATATAGTCTGTGTATGGAATGAAGCTGAATTGTTGATCGATATTACCTGAGTTTTTCAGGTAGTTTCAAAGTGCAGGTTGTACTCCTGTAAATCACTGACCTCTGTGTCTATATGCAAAACAGGGTCAAGCACTAAAAGGTCAATTAATCTGCAGTCTAAAAAATGCTGGGTTAAAAACAACCCAACTTGGGTTATTTGGCAACCCAGCGCTGGGTAAATATTGGACAGAACACATGGTGGGTTATTTTATTTAAGCCAACTATTGTTTAAAAACTATTATATTGCTGGTTAAAAATAAAACGAAACTTATAAAAACACA
This sequence comes from Labeo rohita, assembly GCF_022985175.1. NCBI lineage: Eukaryota > Metazoa > Chordata > Actinopteri > Cypriniformes > Cyprinidae > Labeo > Labeo rohita. The sequence continues at coordinate 15,188,189 of NC_066882.1, read as the reverse complement.
CACAGAATTACTAGAGGCGACAGCAATAATCAAAAGATGAACATTCATTATTAAGCAAGAACAAATGGACAAAATATAAGACTAATTTAATTTATTTGGGTGAATACAGCATAGTTTACAATATCACATACATTTCGTTTAACAATCGTTTAAGACATCAAAAACGTAACATTTAAAAGTAGCATTTTATTTTTAGTGTATTCAACAGTTCACTGTAATTGCTTTTTACCAAAATAGCACTAATTCTTGTACCGGTGAGTTGCTGAAATCTGAGCCGGAGAAGGGCTGGTGTTCGGTGGGGTAACTGCAAACTTCCAACCGTGGCCTTGCATTTCACTCGTAGCTGAAAGATGCCCATAAAAAGTACTGAGATTAGAGAACATATTTTAATATCAAATTAAATTAAACTCAGTACAATAACAAATAAAATCCATTTATTTTATGCAAGGCAAAAGGCGTTTTCATCCTGCGAAACAACCGTTGCTGATGCAGCTGATTGACATCTTGTGTCATGTTGCGTTGCGTAAAATAATACAATTTACAACACAGTAAAGATTTTATAAATAAAATAAAATACAAACCTTTATGTCACTGAAAAAGTGCACCAAATCGGTGGCGCTGAGAACCGCTCTCTCCTGTAGAGAACTCAAAAAGTCTTCGTTCTCACTGTGTGACTCAGCCACTGGGTTGTTTCGGCAAGCTCAACCCAGCAGATGGGTAGAAAAAAAATAACCCAGCGTTAAATGACCCAGCAGCTGAGTTACAGAAAAACTAGCGAGAACCTGTGTGAAAAAAATAAATAAATAATAAAAATAACCCAAATGACCCAAGTTGAACCCAACATTTGGGTTAAAAACATAACCCAACACCTGGCTACCTGTAACTCAAAAGCAGCTCTCAGATCAGTTCTGAATAGCGCACAACCCTGGACACTGGAGAGTGTTTATGAAACCTGTTTGAAGCACTTATTATTTTTGCAATTCCATTTGATGACACTAGTGGTGCGGACATTACACACTTCAGCTTTAACTGTTCATACCGTTGGTGTTCTACAATAAATCTAGCAAGTATACGAATTCCAGCTTTTCTGCTGAGCTCAGCCTTTTTGCAGAGAGCATGATAGCTCCCTCTTTGTATTCATGCAGCATCTCCCAAAGAGAGAAATCTTAAGAACGGTCACTTACCATTCTGACAGCTCGTTGCCAGGCATGACGCCAACCTCCGTGCGGAGCCGTAAAATCATGAGTCAGCGTTTTCAGATCGGGTGCCAGCGTTCATCTGAAATGTCAAACAAGCCAAATATGCCTGTGGTTTAGCGATAATGACAACCGAAGGTGAATAAAACCATTAAGTAGGCCAAAACCAGGACTGTGACCTACGTAACACCTATAGTGTGCAAAGAACACACACAATTTCCCTGCTTGGTACAAGGGTCAGCTAGGAATAGAACGGCAGGTAGTGTTTAATAAAATTGAGTGGTATTATCAGGCCCAGCGACTGACTTTTTAACTCAAGGACAAACACTCAGCTCTACACAAGAGCTTAGGATCCTAATCAATGGCTCTCTTGAGCAAGGTCTCGTTCCAGAATGAAACGATGTGTGGTGTTGTTACTATTAAGAGCTGATTAAGATGTATGGTGCAGACTTTTTAACACGGCACGTATGCATATTATTACAACCACCCTGTTGCTTTAAGCCACACAGCTGACACAGTACATTTTTCACATATAGGACAGAAGAGAAAGAGACAACATGGGTGTATTTGGACTAAAAGCCGCCACGCCGAATGATCGTCATGTTGGAATTATGTTCTGGAAGACAATGCTGTAGATTTAAATCTAGTCCTAATAGGCAGCAGTGGTTAAATTACTACTCGCTCGGTCAATTCTTTTCATATTGCTCGGACCTCCAGCAACTCCATTAACTTTAGGCCTCAAAGCCAGGCTCTTAAACATTTTAATTAAAAGAGTAAAAATCTATAACAACAGATTGAGAGCCCTGAGGCTCAAAGAATACAGTTAAAGACCAGCTGAGGTCTTGGCCCAGCTTTGTCAAAAATGGGGTGCCAGGTCCTCTTGCTGGAGTCTAAATTAATTTGAAAACTAGAAATCTAAGTATTAGAAGGCTAATCTCTCTCTCTGATAAGGTTTGACTTTTTTAAGATTGTTATTAGAACACTCGTTTCTTAATTGAAGCTCTAATCAGCTTTTAAATGAATATATTTAAAAGTCCAAGGACCAAGTTGGTTCTTTTTTTAAAGAATAAAACAGCGTAAAATAGAATGGAGGATATAATTAAGTTTTAATACATGAATTTAGTTACTTAAATAGGAGTTTATTTATTTACTGCTACTTGGATGCTTTTGCTGATTCTATTATCTGTTTATCTTCCTTGCTCTGTTGTAATCTTGCCTCTTCACAAACAGTATAATGCACGTAGAAGTACTTAAAAGTTGTCTAAATAATTATTCACAGAGCTATAATTTATTTGGATGTCCTTTAAGAGGTCAAAAGGGTTTGGCTGGTCAGCACTGTCCAGTTAGCCCCTGATAGTAGATGATGTAACTACACCATCTGGCTGCAAAAAAAAGCATGTTTGTCCAATGATGGCCATTTAGAATGATCTGTGTATTCTGACTACACAGCTATTTTGAAATCTAAGTACAAGGAAAATCTTTATGATATTGCTTGTTTTGCCGACAAGTATTGCAGACAACCTTGATTTGACTAGACTAGACGTTAAATGTTTAACTTAAAAATACTCAAGAATCTTTAAATAAGTGCAGAAAAAGAAGGTTTGGTATGTGTCACACATACACACAAGCACGCACAAAGTATCAGAGAGCCATTATAAGTGTTTAAAGATCTTCTTGTCCCAGCTGTGTCCAAAATCACCCCAGGGTCATCAACAACATATCAGTACAACCCTTAAAACACTGGACACAGCACTCACTCATTGTCAGCTCTAACCCTGAGTCTCTCACTTACAGAACAGCTCCCTGAAGTTTGATATGATGGGATCAGGCAGGGGTCTGCGGGAGCCTGAGTGCGCTGATGGATGAGGGTTTGAAGGCTGGCCAGATGATAGATCTGAACTGGAATATGTCCACCGAGTTACTGCCAGAACTGACAGCTCAACACAATGGTGATGTCTAGAAAGATCTGTATGTCCGAATTCATGTATGACAGGAAAATGTAGCAGGGATGTGAAAGAGAAATATGGATGATATGAGAATTTCTGAATTTTCTGAAATATCACTGTGGATTAGGGAAAAGCAAAGTTTAATGTAAGCTGTATAACTGTGAAGAAATAAGATCCCTCGATGATGATCAGTTCATGTTAAAGCTTCAAAATACAGAGCAGTTTAATCAGTAAGAATGTGTTAAATATTCATATACCCCAGATGCACATTCATGTAGGGCCTTCTTGCTGTACTCTGGACACATATAATGTGGATAGTTTTTATCCTTTGGGATAGTCTGATGGTCTGGACAGATTAGAGCGGCAGATAATTCCCTGATTAGAATAATTAATTTCTCAATGTTTCCATATTTTCTTCAAAAAGTCTGTTTTAGAGAAAATGCCAAATTATCCCTTCATTCTGAATGGAACTAATTTGGTTTTTCAGCGCATGTAGTTTGCTGTAGGTCTGTGTGGGCTCCTGTGATCAGGATGGCTTTTCAAAACAGACCTCAAAAACAAGGAGCATGATGGGAAGCGACTGAGCGTTAAGAGGGAGCGCCAGGGGCGACACGTTAGCAAAGAGGGCCACAAAACTCTGCATTCCAGTTGCCAAGGCAACCAGCCGAACGTTCCGCGTGTATACAAAAAGGCAAGAAGGTTTGACTGCGAGGCAAGCGCACAACTCAAACACTCAGTTATGCAGAGTGGCGTATGGATGATTATTTAGAGACTAAAAAAAGAGTCTGAAATTGCTCCGCAGCTCTAATTGTGAATTTCAGGGAACATAAACTTCAGAGTCATTTCAGGAAAGCTAATTGTGACAAAGCAAGAAACAGAACTGAGGGGTTTTGCCTAAAATAGAGACTGCATTTAGTGTGATTAGCTAAAATAAGTCAAATTTATTTAAATAATAATAATAATTTATTTTTTATTAGTAATATTAATAAAGCATTATTAAAAACCAATAAAAGCAGCAATTCATTTCACCTCATCTCACATATTGCTAATATATACACTCTAAAAAATGCTGGGTTAAAAACAACCCAAATTGGGTTATTTGGCAACCCAGCGCTGGGGCAAATATTGGACAGAACACATGGTGGGTATTTTGACCCAGCTGGTTGGTTTAAATGTTTATACCCAACATGCTGGGTTGTTTATTTAAGTCAGTTATTGTTTAAGAATTATTATATTGCTGGCCTAAAATTGGAAATTAAAAATCACACACAGAATTACAGGGACAACAGCAATAATCAAAAGATGAACATTTATTATTAAGCAAAAACACCTATGGAAAAAAATATAAGAAAAAATGTATTTGGGTGAGTACAGCATCATTTACAATATTACATACCATTAAACTTGTTTAACAAACATTTTAGAAATAAATAAATGTAATATTTAAAAGTGGCATTTTAATTTGAGTGTATTCAACAATTCGCTGTAATCACTTTTCACCAAAATAGTGCTAATTCTCATGCCTGTGTGTCGCAAAAAAATTAAAAACAAAAAAAAAAATTATAAAAATATAAAAAAACAACCCAAAATGACTGAACAAGCTGAAACCAGCATTTGGGGGAAAAAAACAAACAAACAAACAAACAAACAAAAAACAAAACAAACAAACAAACAAAAAAAAAAAAAAAAACAGCATTCTTTTAGAGTGCAGAAAATCTCTGACTGTAACTCAACACCTGGGTAAAAAATATTAAAAACAACCCAATAAAATGACCCAACAGACTGAACCCCTATCATGACAACTCTCTGAGGGTTTGGCAAGGTAATGTACGACAGTGTTAATGTGTTCGGTCTTGGCGGAATAGTTCAAAGTAAGAGCAAGTACCAAGACTTGCTACTCCCAATACATCTAGAAAATGCTGCTGTTAGCATGCTAGAAATACTGTTGGTGCACATATAACATGCGTGGATACCCCCCATAAAGCATACATGAATCACCAGATAAACACAGGTGGAGCTGGGGAAGGTGGAGGGTTTCCGAAGCACACTGCAACTGCTACGGCAAGCACTAGTCTAGTATTTGAATGTTGAACAGCAAGGTCATTGGCTGCTGATACAAAAGAGAACCAATCAACTGCACCATGTGATGATGTCATTATGTTAGACTGAGTTAGACCTATCAGACTGTGCCATCTAGAGTTTCATGACAGAACTTTTGGATATATCTTGTTTCATTTTTATAATATTTTAAGAAACAGTCAGATTATAAGAACTGGAGGGGGAAAATCCCTCCACTGTGAACCCCTACCTTTAATAAGAAGATTTCACAGGTCATAAATCCCTGTAGAAAATCATTCATTTTTCCCCCAAGATACCCAAAATGTGGTTTTAATGTTTGTGGGGTAATTAGGTTAAACTAGGGGAGAATGGCAGTGTTTTGCCTTAGGTGGATGGTTAATGTGTACAGAATTATATTTCAGACTAAATCATGAGGCTTCAAATCTAATCTGGAGCTGGGCCTGATTTGCATAATGTTCTCTTTTTAAATATGTATATTAATAAGCAGATGAGGACATGGGAAGTGGAGTACATTAGCATGCTTTTAAAGGAACTTGTGTGATCTGTGATGTGGCCAGGGCACAGTCTCTGCAATGCATTCAAATAGAGGTTCTGGGCCCTTAATGAGCCTGGGCCGAGGGGAGGTTGACGTGATTAAGAACTGAATTCCAAATGATAATATTTTCACTGTGGTTTTAGTTCAGAAATGTTGTTTATATGTAAAATTGAACTAGGCTCCATTTCAAGGGCTTTAATGGTCTTAGTGGTGGCTTAATGGCGATCGAGGTCAGTGATAATGAGTCGCTGTACATTGGCATTAAACTGACCAATATCTCATGTATTGTGCCTATCAGAATAGTTTGGCAGCTTTGATTGGGTGCCTTTCCTTATAGCCACACCCCTGCTTGAATACTATTGGCTATTCAAATACTTTTGATTGCTATCTTTGTCCTCTAAGAAGGTCAGTTAATTCTAGTCTAGTTCAGTCATCATCTGACTGAAATTACATTGTATAACCTCAGGCCAATAATAATTCATGTTCAGAAAGATACTGTACCAGTGGCTGTTTGAGTCAGAGTGAGCATTCAGGTGTATTGTATTTGAGGTGGTACAGAACAAAATATCTGCCCACCTTAAAAATAGAATAACCCAAGAACATTCCCAATATTCCCAAGAATAACCAGCTGGATATCACTTGTTTTCTTGATCAGAAGGTCAGTTAAGTCTAGTATAGATGATCATCATCTAAAATTAAGTTGTACAACCTCAGGCCAATGATAATTCATATTCAGAAACATACTGGCGGCTGTTTGAGTCAGGGTGAGCTTCCAGGTGTATTGTATTTTAGGTCTGTGGTTCAGAACAAAATATCTGCCCACCTATAAATCAATGAACCATTTTCCAAGAATACACAGCTAGATTTCACTTGCTTTCTGATGTTATGAACATAAAGTTTGAGTTAGAAAGATAGAAGTTCTTTTTCCCCAAATTATTTTTGGGTTCAGAAAGGATCCAAAGCACCCATTAACAGTCTCTCTTAGGCATTAGCTGAAGTTTAATATTTTCACTGAGAAATAATTGATTTGGAAAGACCTTGGCATGTTATCTTTATCTCAAGGAGTCCAAGAGGAATGGCAATACAGTGATGGGGAACGGCAAGACCAGACTGACTATCCTGTGCCATCACCAAAGGAGACACGCCAGGGAAAAAAATCTGCCAATAGGAAGCTGCCATTGCACACATTCTACTGATTATCAGCGTGCGCCAAGATAAAAAGTTAAAAATGCTAAAAGTAAGAAACATTCTTTCAGTTTCTTATTTGTTCCTCAGAGGAGAAATCTACCTTTTGACTAAAGAACACCTGTTGCTTTTTTTACAGCCTTCGGCTGTGGAAATCTTTGGTCTGCTAACGTGTGGTGATTACTTTTTTTACAGAACTTTTGTAGCACATGAGAAAAAAAAAAATAGATGTCATTTTGATTTGGCACTTTGCTGATCAAAGATAACTGTGTATAAGTGTGCAGAAACTTACTGTGTTGATTTTTGTGCCGTCTAAATTGCTCTGGGACATATTTGCTTGAACATATGTACACACAGAGTCCTGTCCAGGCCTCCAGAAGGCTTTCTACCCACACTGGTCATCTGTAGCCTGCCATATAAAAATTCCCACAGGCTGCTTCCTGTGACAGGGCAAATGCTGCAACTTGCCTGAAAAGACTGGCTCTGAAACCAACATGGCCGGCTCTCAGGAGAATATACCCACAGGGCTACCCTGGAGCCAAAATGGCCGCATCCCATGGGCAGCGTACCCACATGGCTGCCCTTAAAGCCAATATGGCCAAAATTCCAGGATGTGCAACATCTTTGTTGCAGAAAACTCAAAATGGCCAAATATTCGTGGCGATCTCCCAAAGGGTTGCGCTAGAGCCAAAACAGCTGACAACCACAAAGCTGCAAGCAGGCCACCTTTTTCAAAACACAACTAGCCAAATGGCCAGATGTTTATGAATCAAAAACTATTTAGTCATGACAGCGTGCCTGAATGATTTCACCTCTTGAGCCATATAACGGCATATCCAAATCATCTCCCTCTTTGCCAACTATGATCTGTTTCTTGGACTGAAATTTAGAGACAATTAACTCACCAAGGACAGTCATGCAAAGCGAAGTCCATAAAATCATCACTCGCTAATCTCTCATGCCTGTAGCTCAGGAGAAGATTATGCATCAATTTAAAGCGTAATTAAAATATAAAATTGCTAAATTGAAAACCGTAATTTGCGAAGACACCACGGACGAGCTTTTAAACGAGAAGTCCATGTATTCTGACATTAATTTTGATGGCAAAGTTCAATTCTAGACTACAGTGCGATCAGAATTATACTTTTCACAGAAATCATGCCTCTCAGTTGGCTAGATAATATGGCTCAGTGGTGAGGCAGAATGAGTGTGCTGATGTCTTTGGTAATTGTGGAGGATTAGAAATGCATTGAGTTTGAAATGACATTAGTTGGGCTAATTAAATTCTGGACGATTGTGCTGCGCTTCCACTAGGATCTATGTGGGCTAAGAGAGGGGAGAGAGAGAGAGAGAGAAGGGTTTTTGTGTGTGTTTAGGTCTTATCTCCTTCGACAATGCAACATCCATTCAGCCCTGTGGAAGAAATTACTGCCTGCAGCAGGTAGGGAGAGAATATGTCACCGGCAGAATCAAACAGAGTGAAACAGAGGTAGAAGAGAAAATGGCAAGAAAAGAACGCAAAGGCGGCAGAATGAGGAACTTTTTCATTTGTAGTCAGGCAGTCGACTTCACTGATTATCTTAATTATAATTTGTTGAGGTTGAGAGGTCACACATTATTCATTAACATAAAACTTAAGCGGCCAAATTATTAATCTGTGGGTTAAAAAGAAGAGAAAAGAAGACATACAAGTTTTTATTTCAAAACTACCCAACTATCTCAAACTGCTTGAATCGTGTTTTGGTTCAGATTAAGTTGAGTTGTGGCGGGATGTTTATTTAGCTGTACGCTCACCGCCAACCAAACAGTCAGGCTAAATAAAGCAGACAATTATGGAAACTCTCTTTTAAAATCACGATTTTCTGTCATGGCTCATATGACCGCTGCCTTATTGTTCTTTGCACACGTTAAGCGTTGCTGATTATTGCATTTTATTTTGCAGTAATAGCACAAATTTAAGCCTTTAGCAAGTATTTAGAGTACAATGAGGAAGCCACTGGTTCAAGCTCCTGTCCTTGACAGTGCCCTGGGCTTAGAGTAGCTATAGTTCTCTAATTTGTTGAGGTTGTTTGTATAAAATGTGATTTGTTGCTGATGATTATGTAATTGATATCCTTTGAAGGGACTTTTGTAATTACTGCTCAAATGTGTCACAAATGTTAATGAACAATAGCAATATCTGATTTGTGAACAAATTAGTCTTTTTAGTGAATTGATTTAACTGGTTCACAAAATAATTTGTTCTTCAATTGCAGGTCTCCAGTATTGTAAAAATATTAATTTACGAGTGATATTTTGGCTCGCCACTGGCAACTATATCAATGCTATCTCACGACCAGTTTGTATTTTACGAGGTGGCTAATTCATATTAATTTGTAAGATCTCACTTTTTTATGATTTTCTGTGAGGACTAGGTTTAGAGGTGGTCATTCATGCGAATTCCTACAAATTTGCCACCTCGTAAAATACGTTAAATTTTTCACAAAACTTACAAATTTATATGAGCCAGGTCATAGGAATTTGTATGAATTAGCCACCTCGTAACATATGTACGAATTGCCGTGAAATCTGGTTGACTGTATGAATGAAATTTGCATGTAATGCCTTTTTCCAGTTTGTTTTGCGATCACATGTTTTGTTATGTTGACATAATAAAATAAGACAATGTGCATCAAAGTTTTAGGCACATGTTGACGGTGCACTTGTTGTGGCAGCTTGAGAAAGATCGAAAATGATGGAAATGTGCAAAGTACTTGAACTAAATACAACAGGTAAAGCTGTCAGCTGTGTGGCCAGTAACAATATCGTTTATAATCGATATGGCTTCTTCTTTTCAAGATCTTAGTCTATATGCTGTGTTCTGTTAATGTGTGAACTTTGTTTCATTTGTAGTGCACTTGCTGTCTAATAATCGCAATAAACTTTGTGCTCTGTTACTTTTTAATAAACACAGAATCAGCTTTACAATTCTGCCAGATTTGACGAAATTCAAACAAAAAATAAGGTTTGCCGCTCATAAATGTAGCATGAGCGATCGCTTTAGCGATACAGTACAGCACAACCTACAGAAATGTCTCATGTAATTACTCATTCAGTGTTTCAAACTGTGGAAAATGTGTATAGCTTGTAAACAATGCCATGTAACAAACTCAAAATACCCAATTGGCGTCTTTTTTTGCAATGGCTCCTTAAGTGTTTTTTTTTTTTTTTTTTTGTCTGGAGCCCTGAATTGGATTGGACTGAATTGGACTCCAAAGTGATTCTTGAGTCAACAACTCACTACTGGGCAGAGGCAACTGAAATGAAAACTGCCTCTAATGAGTAATTTGGAATTTTGTAAGTAGAAAGACTGAAACAGTATTTTATTTTGTAAACATATTCTAATAATCAGTTTTATTTACAGTTTTGAACAACATGAACTTTAGTATTGTTTATTGTAAATGCAAATTATATTTTGGTTCTCAACTGAACAATGAGCTGAATCATGAATCAAATGAATTTCTTTGAACAAGTTAATTGAATCAGACCATTCGAAAGAACTAAATCTCTGTCGTGACTTCCAATCACTAACGTAAACATTATTCATCCGCACCTCGTCACTCTTACAGACTCCTTGAGCTCACAAATTAGCAGAATTATGCGGATTTGTTTGTTTCTTTGCTTTAGAAATGGGCTGGAGCTGAATAGCAATAATCCCCAGTTGTCATCCTGCATTAACAGATTATGGTTCATCTCCAGAGAGACTGCCCAAACTTCATAACCTCAGTTTCAACGCCTAATGAGATGTCTTTAAAATATATGGGGGGAATAATAAACATATTTGTGTTTAATGTGGGCATTTAAGTGTGCAGTGTGAGAGAGTGTATTTATGGCTGGTATAAACAGATGTGTATTTTTAGCCACCTCAGCAATGGTTAGTACAGATGGGAACAGACTCTGTACAAGAGTCTAATTCATCAGACATGCATTTAGTGCTCTTTAATTTACAAGAGAAAGAGAATGAGAAACAAAGAAGCAGACATAAAAACCTTCTAGTGGGTTTGAAATGTTTAAATTTCTGTTATCTAAGACTACACGCAAAAAACACTTTCTGTAATTGAACTCAGCTAAATTGTATTTATGCGATTCGATCTGAACCGCCCAATTTCCTTTGCATAAGTTGCACAGATTACCGTCTGATGAAACATTGTACTGCTATGTGAACTGACAACTGGCATAATGACTCCAGAATGAACTGTGCATGTGTGATGTGCACTCACTTGTGTGGGGGTGTGTTGAAGGGTAAATAACAAAAAGGGGGCTGCAATGTTCTTGATGCGATCAGATATTTGAGGTTGAAAAACATGGAAATTTATGTAATGATCTGAGTTTTAATAATTGCCTTAAGTGCTCTGCAATAACCAATTTAAATACTGTTTCCCTCTCCCTTCCTGTCCTCATTGCGAAGCGATTTCTGAAGCAATGTGACACAAATGCATACTGATATGATTTAATTTTTAAAAAGTATGCTGTTTATAGGAGGTAATTGTGAAATTGATGTAAATATCCAAAAAGGGGTGAGAGTGTTATGCTCTGAAAGCGAGTAAGTGGGCTGAATTTGGGTCAGAGCGTTGATTTGTATTAAATCTTCTCAATATGGATTCCCTTATCCGAGCTCCAGAGATTCAGTGAGAGCAGTCACAGTAATTGTGCATTGGTCCTGGAGCTGAAAATTGGTTATATATTGATGTGATATTGCGCTGGGGATAGGAAGAAGGCCACAGGAAGTCCAAACAAATAAGTGGGTTCGGGAGGAAAACGGAAATCTGGATTATCTCTATTTGAGAATCAAGCCAGAAGGGTGAAAGCTCGGCCCTATTATCGATATAACAAAAGGACCAATAGCCACAGAAAACAGAAACACACAAACGCAAATAAACAAACCCTTTTTCCTCACTTCCACAGGAGGTTTGACTTTTTTGCCCCCTTGATTTATCATTTTGGTTCTCTTAAGCACATTATACTGAGATAATACAGTACATTATAGCACTGTATCAGCAAAACATTATATGCTTTGTTAATTAGTGCAAAGTTTTACATTATGTGTTGACTGCTTAGGGCTTAAGGTTCATATGCAAAAGTTTTACAGCTTTTTAAATTAAATAGCAATATGTAGAAACCACACTTGGCTATTTTTATGTGCATTTTTTTATATTCAGCACACTGAATGTCTTCATTAAACCACAGTGTTCTCCCAGTGTTAGATACTTGGATAAAGTCTACGCCTTGTGCAATCTTGAACGCCTGACATCTTTTCCCTCCATTTCAGTGACCTTCCGGGCATTTACCAACTGTTCGTCAATATTTCCTTGATTAGAAGCCAAGATGAGGAGGTTGTGGGGAAGCATGCAGAGATTTTAATATCTCTGTATCAATGTGTAAATTTAATAAGGGCTTCTTGAATTGGTTATAAAATAAGGTAATCCTAAATATTATGACTTTTTTCTTTGAGTTAACTTTTAGAGAGTGGTCCCATCAAGTTTCAAGACATTTAATTTCCCACAAGCAATGAGCTCAAGTTAAGTTTAACAACACTTTTGTGCACCTCATGGACTTGTTTATATCTTTTTACTTTGATTACAGACTAGCTGTTTGTTAGCAGAGCTCTCATATTCGATTTAACTGCTAAAGTTGCACCCCTCGTCCAAATGTACTGTTATTGTCTCATTAATACGCACAAATTCCTCTGTGGTAAATCTTGGCAGGGGTTTAATGGAAGTCCTTGGCTAGTGAGCCCAAGGTTAGCACCACGTCTCTTGAGGATAATTAGCATTGGCTCATTACAGGCGGACGGGGCAGCAAGAGGCCCCGAAACCCCCGTCACGCCGAAGAAAATGCTCTCCCGCTCAGCGCCAGCGGCCTCGCAGTCAGACTCCCCGCATCAGATCATATATGACACGCACGCGCTCTGCAATCACACGGTACCAGCTCGCTGAGGAGCGAGAGGACTGCAGGGTGAAGTCTGACTGTAATCAAGAAGCAGGCTTGAGTGAAAGCTGGATTGAAGACAAAGGCCCCGTGGAGTCGATGATTTCACTGCGGGTTTAGACAATGTAGGAGTAGCCTTCAGATAGAGGTAGGAGATGAGTGGAAGAGTTTGAAGTGTGCTTTTTTTTTGGCTTGGAGATTTTGAGTTCGGAGTATCTGGGAATATCGTAGGCCTGGATAGGTTGGCACGTTTTTCTTGAAAAGAAGGGGAGGAAAAGAAGACTTCTGAGTCCAAATGTTCAACCCGTATACACACACACACACACACACACACACTCAGACCCTCGGGTCTCAGGGTCTCGCTTAATTACCGGACTTCATTAGAGGAGTTGGCAGTGTGGTGTGTGTGACTGGGCAGCTGGCCAGTGCTGCAGAAATGAGACCAGGTCTCACTGTTTGATCTCGCAAGATAGTGGACCGAAGACTCCTTTCCAAAGACAAGTGTGTGTGTGTGAGATGGTTTGTTCGGCTTTGAATTGGTGCGATTGGATGTGATAATTTTAAGAGTGTAACAGTGTGTGTATTTTTTTCTGCAGTGTTCTGGCACAAAACAGCAGGTGTTTGATTTACTCAGCTCAAAGTTGAGACCCCTCTACTGTCCAGCCGAGAAAAATGAAATGATGAAAAAGCCATACCCAACTACTTTTACACACTCACACCTGATAGCTGCAGGTATTAATAGCTGGTAGATAATATCCTTTGATTCTTGTTTCCTGACTTTCCTCCTGTGTTTTCTTTTGGGTTTATTTTGATTGATTAACTTCATCTAAAATTTTAAACCGATTCTGTAATCCATCCTTTCAGTGATACTGAGTAAAGCACTATTGGTGTTTAGAAAACAGTTATTTATAATATTATTCAATATTCTTTTTAAGCTTTGTAAATCTCACTTTTTTTTTTCTTTTTGCAATTCTAATAGCTATTACAACTAATAAAGTACTTCCTTTGACTAGCACTTAAAGGGTTAGCTCACCCCCGAAATTTAAATTAGCCCATAATTTACTCACCTTCCAGGCATCCTAGGTGTATATGACTTCCTTCTTTTAGAAAAATACAATCAGAGTTATATTGAATATTATCTTGGCATTTCCAAGCTTTAGAAATGCATGGATGGGTGTTTCTCTTCATCAGTTCAAAACAAGTCCAATAAAGTGCATCTATCCATAATAAAATGTGAATAAAGTCCTCCTGTAGCAAATCAGTGGATTTTCGGGAGAAAAATATCCATATTTAATAATCACTTTAATCTAGCTTGTGCCAACTGGTCTTAAACGGAAGCCCTTTCGGGTGTTTACAGGAGCGAAGAAAACAAAGTGTCCTTACTTTAGCAAAGTAAAACCAGTCTCCTCTGGGGTTATATCAAAATCCTCCTTCATTTTACTTTACAAATCCTCATTTTGTACATCTAATTTGTGACCATTGTTTTGTTTTGATCTCTCCACGGCGTGTTCGCGTTCATCTCTTCTGAGTGAAAAAGTCCTACAAAGTCATACCGTTTTTCTCACAAAAATCCATCGATTCGCTACAGGAGAACTTTATTCACCCCCTGGAGCTGTGTGAGGCACTTTTTATTATGGATGGATGCACTTTATTGGACTTGTTTTGGACTGATGAAGAGAAACACCCAGTCACACAATTCTAAAGCTTGGAGATGCCAGGATAATTTTTAATATAACTCTGATTGGATTCGTCTGAAAGAAGGAAGTCGTATACACCTAGGATGCCTGGAGTGTGAGTAAATTATGGGCTAATTTTCATTTTTGGGTGAACTAACCCTTTAAAGCGTTTATTTAACTTGACATACATGTCTGTCCCTGTGTTTGTCATGTATCAATATATGGGCCGATAATATCTCGCAAAGGCCTGTGCAATGCAACAGAAAATAAGTGGCCATCAAAATGTCTTGTTTGATTTTTGTCACTGTCATCACTGTTTAGTCACGTCAAGTCAAGTCACCTTTATTTATATAGTGCTTTATACAGTAGTTTCACAGTAGTAAACAGGAAAATAACAGAATTAATGATGCAGACTTCATCAAATATAAGAAATTCAAACTCTCCTATAAGGAAGTTTATTATTCAGGTCAGTTATTCAATGTTAGAACGGCAGCTCCTGCATCAACGGTACTCTTGTGAACACCACTTGAAGGCTTCGACAAAAGAGAAGAAATTGTTGAATAAAGTTGTTGTTTTTTTTTTTCTTTGCACACAAAAAGTATTCTCATAGCTTCATAAACCACTTGAACCACTGATGTCACTTGGACTATTTTAATGATGTCCTTACTACCTTTCTGGGCCTCGAACGTGGTATTTGTGTGTTGTTGTCTATTGAAGGTCATACATTTTTTTGGATTTCGTCAGAAATATCTTAATTTGTGTTCCAAAGATAAATAAAGGTCTTACGGGTTTGGAACTATCCCTTTAATGTGATGAACTTTTGGGACCCTTGTATGAACGTGAGAGGAACTGACTTCATACATAAGCCTAACTAAAAATGATCTTGAGCCTAGTTGGTTTAAAAAAGAAAAAGAAAAAAAGTGAAGTTAGTTCTGAGAAAAGTTCTAGAATTATTTGTTTGCGGATACCACTTGGTTTGATATTCTGTTATCTAATGCAACCAAATTCAGACATTAAGTGTGACTGAAATGTCCAAAAAAATCTCGAATACTTTTTTGGGGGCCCCTGTATATGCAGACATACACATATCTAGCTCATTGTGTTGCGATCACAGTCGGAGTCTCTCCATAAATCCACCCCCCTCACTCTCCCTGGCGGTACGGCTAGATAAGGGTCCTCAGACTGGCGGAGCATGCAAAAGCACATATCGAATTAACTGTCGGTAATTATCTTAAAACGATGCTTGTTGAAGCGACATGGGGAGACGAATGCATAAGAGAGATAAAGTAGCCGGGCTCCTCCTAACAGCAGGCAAAGTTAACTCCTTTCTGCAGAAGCCCCAGATAAGCTCTTTTTGCCTAAGGCACTCAAGTGCATTTGTGCTGTTATTTGTTGTGTTATTGCTTTGTGCACATTGAATGGGCAGTTTGGTGCCCGCACGCTCACTGAAACGGCCATGCATTGGGCCAGTAGGGTGAAGGCCAACTGAAGCATTGCATCATGCTGAGCAGACTCGTGATGGCTGATTGTCTTACCCAATGAAAGTGTGGGCTGCTGAGCTAGCTTGCAAGTCACTGAGGTGTGTAAGCATTGCATGAATATAAATGCATCATATGTGTGAAAACAGTTCGTGCATCAGGTGTCATGTATGATCACCTTGATGGAACTAAAAGGCTAGAAAACATCTGGCTCACGTCATCTGAATGACGCATATAAATATATCATCCCGAACGTATTTGTCGCATGACAACAATCATTTTACTGGCTACTTTTGTATGCGCTATTTTAGTGTGAAAAATTTTTCACAACTGTATTCTGTTTATAAGGACATTTGTGTATGTTTTCTAACAATCATGGCAGATGGAATTCATGACGGGATGGACGAGAAGAACATTATAAATGGGTTTATCTAAGGTGTAGATGACGGTACAGTGGTAAAAAGATGGGGAAATATGCAGTGCAAACTGCATGCAAAACAGATTTTGCACCATTACCTTATTTACATAATTCTTTTAATGAATTGGGTGCTAACACAATGCAGAAACTGTATGCAAATAAGAACCTTGAGTGTAAGTGCAATTTATTACTAAAATCCTAGCTAATTCCAGTAAAGTCTTCATCTTTTATTTTTCTATTTAGATTTTAGATATTAAATGATTTCTCCATCAAAATGCCAATGCTGTCATATGTGTGTATATATATATATATATATATATATATATATACACTAAAACAGCTCTGATGTGCTGATAATGGTTGAATTACATACATGCTTACTCATTATAGATCAGGTGAATGATCCCATGTCTTTGAAAGAGGAACAAAAGTCAATAATGGCTGATTCTGGCATCATGATTGCGGTCAATATAACTACATTAACTTATACAGTTCCAGCTTTAGTGTTGTGGGCAACGTGGCTGATTTAGGGTCATCTAAGCCAAAGAATCAAAGCTTTACTCTTTATATTTATGCATTTATCTTACATTTCCCTGAAAGTAAAGCAGTATCTTTGAGTATCAGGTGTTTGGCAAGAAATGGTTGTCTGGTGTGGCTGGATAAGAATAATGTGTGTGTACTGGTGTGTGTCACCATATCAAAATGTGGGGACTTTGCTTCCGGAAATCTAGATTCTTTAAATCCACCTCAATGTGTGTGTGTGAATGAGTGTGAGATGATGTATGTGTGCGTGGGCACGATGGTGTTCGAAGATAACGTAAGCATTTCTCACTTCTCCCTGGGCGGCTGTAGTGATCCGCTTTTGTGTGTCCCATTTAAAAGCCCCTCAGTACCTCTTTGAGGATCAGCCATCAGCTTCTTGATATCTCAATTTTGGCACGCCATTCACACACTGTGAGCGTGTGTGTATGAGTGTGTGTTTAACCTTCAAACAAGAAGTTTCGATGTGAATAGGACACTGTTCACAGGAAAACAACAAATGCATTTGTTGCAGTGAAACTGACGTCAAAGGCAATATTACACCTAGAAAAGGTGGACAGCGTGTTTCTCAACGTCCTTCACGAGCAGACTCGCCAGGCGCTGGATGGCTGTTGTTTGTTGTGTGTTTTTTGACCTAGCTTAATTGCGGCTGCGGACTCCTTTGAGGCGGGAGGCTGATGCGGCCCTCAAAAACGCTGATGGGTACACAGTAATAACTCCCCTCTCTGATTATTTTTTAATCTCCTGTTGGTTCAGATCTGCACGAAGCTGAAAGAGTTTTTTTTTTATTATTATTGTTATTTTATTTATCTTGAGCTGGGCATGGAGATGTGGGAAAATGGAGAGCAAGGTCAAAAACCCGCCTGTGGAAAAAACATCATGCCTAATTCCACAGTGGACAGAGGAGTCATTACCCATAACACATAAATATGTCTCAGTTTTTATGCAAACAATTTCAACTGGTTATTGCTTATCAGTGCTCTCGCCTTCTTTAATCTCGGAGACGTGTTATATTTTATAATGTAGTCTTTAAAGGGAGAGTTCACCCAAAAATGCAATTCTGTTGTCATTTAGTCACCCTCATGTTGTCTGAATCTAAATGATAGCGAATAAATCATTCAAACAGGATTTGTGAATCAAATCAATGATTCATTGAAAAGATCTGAATCGAATTAATCTTTAAAAATTGCATATGTACAGTTGCAAAATGGTAATTATTTTACCAAAATAAGAGGGATCATACAAAATACATGTTTTTTTTTTTTTTTTTTAATTTAGTACTGACCTGAATAAGATATTTCACATAAAAGACATTTACATATAGTCCACAAGGGAAAATAATCATGTAAATTATAAAAGTGACCCCGTTCAAAAGTTTACATATGCTTAATTCTTAATATTGTGTTGTTACCAGAATGATCCGCAGCTGTTTTTGTTTTGTTTTGTGATAGTTGTTCATGAGTCCCAGGTTTGTCCTGAACAGTTAAACTGCCCGCTGTTCTTGAGAAAAATCTTTCAGGTCCCACAAATTCTTGGATTTTCAGCATTTTTGTGTATTTGAACCCAAACGCTCACTGATGCTTCAGAAGAAAAAACGATGCATTAAAATCGAGGGGTGTACACTTTTGAATGGAATAAAGATGCACATTTTTCTTATTTTGCCTAAATATCTTTTTTTCTTCTTTTTTGTCCATTTAGTACTGCCCTTTAGAAGCTACAGAAGACACTTACATGTTTCCCAAAAGACAAAATAAGTTAAATTTACCCGGATCTTCAAATTTCAAAAGTTTTCACCCCCTGTCCTCAGTGTGAAAAGATGGATCTCAAAATTGTACAGTCATTTTTGGAAAGGATTCAAATAAACAAAATGCTGAAAAAACAAATAATTTGTGGGACTTGAAGGATTTTTTGTTTTCTGAAGAACAGTAAGCGGTTTAGCTGTTTAGGACAAACAAGGGACTCATGAACAACTATCACTAAACAAAAATATGGCTGTGGATCATTCAGGTAACAACGCAATAAGAACCAAGCATATCTTTTGAACGGGGTCATTTTTATAAATTCAACTATTTTCTTTTGTGGACTATATGTAAATGTATTTTATGTCTTATTCAGGTCAGTACTTAATAAAAAATATACATTTTGCACATTCTGCAGGGTGTATGTAAACTTTTGTCCCCAGCTGTATCTATTGCATAGTATGTTAAAAGTGTAGTTTGTCAAAAATGACAGTTTTCATAAAAAAAAAAAAAAAAAATGGTTGAA
The DNA here is from genome assembly GCF_022985175.1 of Labeo rohita. Classification (NCBI taxonomy): domain Eukaryota; kingdom Metazoa; phylum Chordata; class Actinopteri; order Cypriniformes; family Cyprinidae; genus Labeo; species Labeo rohita. The sequence continues at coordinate 15,168,904 of NC_066882.1, read as the reverse complement.
AAATACCAAGATGGCTTATTATTTCTGGCAAGTATGCAACTGATGCACATTTTACTATCCAATGAAGCCACAGGAGGAGATGTGTGAATGAAAGTGATGCAACTGACGCTAGAGCACATGACAATGTGATGGATGTAGTACATCAGGATTTCATTCATACTGCACATATTGGTAATATTTGAAATGTACTTTGTTGATTGCAATTACTTATTCAAAATACCTACTCAGAGATTCGTAACAGTTTGTTAGATTTTCAATAAATCATTGATTCAGTGCATGAATCAGACATTGCCTTATAAACTTGTAATGACTGAAAAGTCATGAAGCTTGAAAATGTTATTGACTATAATGTTTCTATTTATGCCTCCTGAGGCCTATTATTTAAGGGGCAAAGCACAAGTTTCTTGTGGTAGTGTCCGAATGACCAATTCACTTCCACTTTACTTCACTGAAATGATAAGCACTTTTCTAAAGGTCTGACAGGTAGAAGTTAATTCACCAGATAACTATTACCTAGAACCACTCAGGCCGTGGCAATTTATGGTTAATTTTCAGAGAGAGCTCTTAACACACGCACATACACTCACATACACACATCACATATATACCCACTCACTCTTCCTCAACCTATATGTTATATATCTGCAAATAAAGTCTTGCTTTTTTTTCTTTCCAGGGTGAATGAAGTGAAAGGAAAAAGAACAATCAGGAGTCTTTTTGAATTAATTTGCTTAAGTGAGGTTACAAATGGGCATAATAGCCATGGCAGCCACAATTACAGTCAATTTACACTTTCCAATTATCCATAAAAGGTACTTAACCTAATACTTGATGTGTGTCAGACGAAGGCAGGCCCAATTAAGCATGGGGGTGGTCTGAATTTCTGCGCCCCCTCTTTTTTGCACACATTCTCTCCCCTGGCTCTCCTGATCTAAGCACCACTCTAGTGAATTTAACACCAGCCATCCAAAACTCCACTCTGGGTAAATCACAGCCACTCCAGTTCAGCCTCAACTCCAACAAATTTTCAGGGATTTCAACCTGATGAGCAGGGCTGTACTATTCTAACTATTGTTTCCTGTTGGTCATCGTAATCATCATTACGCTTTCTCTGGACGTCCTGGGTGGAATCGCTTTAGGAGTTTAACGAACAAGCTAATCTATCTGACAGTATGCATAGATTAGCATTACAGTACAGTACTGGAATAATGGTTGCTTTATCAGTTCTGCACATGAAACTGTCAGTTACTGATATCTTGATTTTCAAAAACTCTGAAAAAAGCTCTGCTTTTATGTGTTGTTTTCTTATTATGACTGTTAGTTAAATTTTTAATGAATCAAATTAATTAATTACAATTAATCACATATATAAATATTAGGGTTTTTTTTTTGTTTGTTTGTTTGTTTTTTTTTAATTGTTATATGATTGAACATGAGCTTTTTAATGTTTTCTCAATACGCACTTTTCTCAATATGCCTTGTCTAAGAATTATTTGAATAAACTACAACTGGTGCAAAATGCTGCAGCTAGAATGCCTTTCAAATAGGGGGAAAAAAAATGACATTACACTTGTTTTAGCTAATTTGCATTAGTTGCCTTTAAGTACAGAATATTATGGTTCTTTTGATGCTTTTTGAATCATTGATAGACTTAGCACCTTTATGTCTTTCTGACTGTTTAATAAAATATGTTCCAATTCGTAGATTGTGCTAAATAAAATGTGTTATTACATTTATGCATTTGGCAGAAACTTTTATCCAAAGCAGGCTACACTGGATTCAAGCAATACATTTTTCTAATTCATGCATTCCATGCAGGGGCAATTCTAGAATTTTAATTTTAGGGGGGCTCAGCCCCCAATGAGCATAAAGTAAAATAAATAAATAAATAAATAAAAAATGTTTGACTAATAGGGTTGGTAATCTAAACTTATTGCAGCATTCTAATACAACCCTCTTTTCTTATAGCTCAAGTATGCAAACCTCTTTGCCACATGCACTGGAATATGTATTATACTGAAAGTAAAATTTTCAAATGAAAATGGCAACATGGTCATTTTTTAAAGTATGCTTTTATATGTGCTTAAACGAGAAGTCCACTTCCAGAACACCAATTTACAGATAATGTACTCACCCCCTTGCCATCCAAGATTTATGTTTATGTCTTTCTTTCTTCAGTCGAAAAGAAATTGTGTTTTTTGAGGAAAACATTTCAGGATTTCTCTCCATATAATGGACTGATATGGTGTCCCGAGTTTGAACTTCCAAAATGCAGTTTAAATGCTGCTTAAAACGATCCCAAATGCGGTTGTAAACAATCCCAGCCGAGGAAGAAGGGTCTTATCTAGCAAAACAACCGGTTATTTTAATTAAAAAATTACAATTTAAATACTTTTTAATCTCAAACACTCGTTTTGTTTTGCTCTCCCTGAACTCTGTGTATTCTGGCTCAAGAGAGTTAGGGTATGTCGAAAAACTCTGATCCTATTTTCTCCCTCAACTTCAAAAATCATTTAAAAATCATCCTACATCGCTGCAGAAGTACCGACCCAGTCTTTGCAAAGTGAACATGCAAAGAAGATCAAACACCCTTAACAAAAAGGGATTCCATAGGAATCAAAACTATAACTTTGGTTGTCATGTCACATCTCTTTTTTTTAGAGTCTTACGTCATGAGCGCTACTTTTTTACTTTTATTTTTTCATATGTTGACTGCAAAGATAAGCCTTCTCTCTCAAACCCAGTTGTAGCACATCCAGCACATACAAAATTGTAGTTTATTGTTATGAGAATTAAACTTGGATTCCCTTCCTAATTTGTCTCTTGGTGTGTATCTGAACCCTCAAGATACCCTTATTGAGCGCAAGGACGCAAATCGCTATGGCGATTGAGTAAGTGGGACGCAGGAAACAGAGCGGCCCAACTGGGGAGTGAGAGAACGGGTGGGAGTAGGAGAGGGTGCAGAGAAAAGGAGGGCATCCTAAAAGACACTTGAGATGAGGAAAAAGAAATTGAAAATATCAGAATGGCATGCAAATGATCACAAAAGTAACTTACTCTTCTCCCTACAAGCATGCTTTCCTCAGTGTACTTGCAATGTTCTTGTCCAATACATTTTTGACGACTTATCAAAAAATACAGTTTGCACTTGTTTAAGTGCTTATGCAAAATTAATGGCTACATACAAGTTAATTAAAATAAATAAATAAATAAATCGTAAATCTGTATAGTAAGAAATCTTTCATCTGTATAGCTAATATAATATCATTATATTTACATTTATTGCATAGGATACACAGGCAGATTTGTTCAAAAAGGGATCTTAAAAACATGTAAGTAGAGCACCCATATAATAATGGCACATCTTGCATCTTGCCTATCAGCCTTCTTAGTGTACAATTCTCATCTCCTTAATAGCATTTAAATATAACCTTCATGGACACAGTTGCACAAGGCACGTGTGTATGTTGTCTCGGCGAGTAATTACTCTCATTTCAGGTTTAATGCCTGGTGCTTGTTGACATGCACGCTCACCATGCAGTGCCCGCGCACACAGATGGCATCATCTGAAAATAAAGATCAAAGACTACTGAAATCCCATTCGTTCCACTCCGAATGGGATCCGCATGCTTTGAGAGAGAGTGTGAGAGAGATTTGGTAACGTGCCGAAAGAGAAAAACGGAATTCTGGATCAGTGACTCCCAGATGGTGGTAGCAGATATGAGCGGTACCACCTCTAAAAAGAGGGCAGAGTATAGCGAGAACAGAATACTCATCCTGTGTTCTCTCTCTCTTTAACGTTATCTTACTTTCTCCATTTTAATTTAGCCCACTTGCTCCCTCGCTGTCTCTCTGTCTCTTTTCTACATTATCTTACTTTTGTCACTTTAATTGAGCCTTCTCACTCTCTCTTTCTCTTCCTCTGCCCCTCTTTATTTCTTTCCCAATCTCATTTTTTCTAGTTTTAATGTTTATTCAAATTGTTTCCTGCTTTAATGACCGGGTATATTAGTCTTATATTCATGACTAATTCAGTGCTTGACGTCAAATACAAAACTGTCAGGTGCTGAAAATAGTCTTAAGGAAATATTTCACCCAGTAACTCACCCTGATTTTATTCCAAACCCGTATGACTTTTATTATGATGCAAAATTGTCTTTAAAGAGGTCTTCGTGTGACTATGGCCAGATTTACTAAACAGGGCAACTTGGAGCGCAATTCTATAAAAGCGCCGATGGGAGGGGAAAATTCTGCATGTGATTTACTAACTATGCACACATTAAAGAAAACAGACGCAGCCAGATCATTTCCATAATGACCAGCGCAGTCTACCAAGAGCGGCGCAAATTACCACCCACTTTAAGGCTATAAGAAATGCTTTTTTTGGAGCATTAAATAATAGCGCAAATACCAGTTGCGTAATTCATTTTAATACTCTCCTTCCATAAATTTTGCGTCTGAAAGGAAAACACCTACAAATGCATATTCAAAAAGGTCAGACGCAAAAATAACTGCCCACACCCTTTCAGTGCTAATTTACTGCGTCTTTAGTAAATCCTGACAGTACTATTTTAACGTCAAAAGGCGGTTTGTGCTGGCGCAAGATGTTAGTAAATCTTCTGCATCTCTGCAATTGCTTATTTAAGAAACAAACTGAAATGTAACCCTTCATTTAATAATAATCTGCGACCAGAACTGAATTTGAGAACTGGATCAATTAGTCAGGCAGCTTTTGTGAACTGGAGAAAAAAAAAAAAAAAAAAAAAAAAAAACATTCATTCATTCATTCATTCATTCATTCATTCGATTCAATTCGATTCATTCAATTCAGATCATTCAGAAAGAAAGGGGGAAAAAAACAGCAGTGAAACTTCATTAGTATTACATATATTGTAAGTTGTACATATTTAGAATTATTTTTTTATTATTATTATTGTTGTATATATGTGTGTATGTATTTATTTTTACATTAATCATATTCATGACTAATTCGGTGCTGGACGTCAAATACTAAATTGTTAGAGATGGAACAAAGTTATAAAGAAATATTTTAGTCCAATAGTGACTATATGTCTTCTGCATCTTTACAACTGCTTGTTTGAGAAACTGACTGAAATGTAAACCTTTATTTACTAATAATCTGTGACCAGATCATAAGTGAGTTGAACTCAAGAACCTGATCAATTTGTTTCTTAAATTAATCAGTCAGATTGATTTTGTGAACTCGATCTTGTCACACGCTATTGTATCATTAATAAATAAATAAATAAATAAAACTTGGAATATAGTTATATGGACAACTATTTATGATAGTTTTGCTTATTAACTCTACAATACATAAATCCACTTTATCAGATAAATTACTTTAAGACAGCGATGCTATAGAAATGTACAGAGCTACCACACAAACAGAAGTTCAAAGACAATATTCTAAAGATGGTGACGTGCTTGTTTCTCTGGAGAATGAGGTCAATATTTTATGTGCCAAAAAAAAAAAGAATGTAAATCATATTACATTCTAACATTGTTACATTACAATCTAAAAACAACACAATGCTTTTAAAGCAAAAAAAAAAGTTAAATTCACTAAATTAAAAACAAAAAGAAATTAAAACAAAAACAGATTAATTGTATTAAATTTTAATAATAGTTACTTTACAGTTACTGCTATCACAAAATACACTTACTTGTAGGTTTAAAATTCTATGCATGGCATATTTATTGTCCAACTACAAATATGTCAACAATATGTATAATTTAGATAGTCATAGAAGTCATTTGAAATGTTAAGTTGTACAAAGATACAACTTTGAGTTGACTTAACTTAAAATTTTAAAGCAGCTGGGTAACAAACCCAGCTTTTTTAAGTTTAACAAACCTATTTTTTTTTAGTCAACTCAAATATATAAGTCACTTAGTACAACTTAACATTTCAAGTTGACTAAACCTATTTGAGTTGACTAAACTTAAAATTTTAAGGCAGCAAGGTAACAAATTATTTTTAAGTTGACTTAAGAATTTGTTTTATTATTATTATTATTTTGCATTGTAGTTTAGCGGAGAATCACATGCAGAAGGCTCACGCACTTCTGACAGCAAAATGGAAATATTTCCATGACTTTCTAACATTTACAGACAGGGAATATGTGTAATATGTAATATGTTATGCACTGAGGAAAACAGCACATCTCAAACACATTAAACAGAGCCAGCAGCGTCTTTGTCAGCAACACATGTATCTGTCACAGCATCTGATGGGGCAAGCCATTTTAACTAAATATTACGAGTTATTTTAAAGCCCTTAAACATGTCTTATGTTAAGGCGAAGTGGATTATGCACTTTACCCGCAGTGGCTCGATGTCTTCCACTATTTTACAGATGCGCTCGTATCAAACTACTATATATAGATATAAACGGTATTGCCTTATACCATATTGTTTATAAAAAATACATTGATATATTGTGTAAACTCTAAATACCACACAGCCCAAAAATGTGAACTGGATCTGTCAAAATCAGTGTGCTTTTTCATCTTTTGAGTAATATAGTTCAGTAATAAATATTTTCTTTTGGTATTACATATATAGTGCAGTAAGTTGTACAGATTTGAAATGACATGACAGCTATTAAATGACAGAATTGAAATCTTTGGGTGAATTTTGGGGGGTGGAGAGATTGGGTATGTGTATTATTCCTATGTGTCACCAGTGCTTGGTTCATTAGCAACAGGTTCATATTGTTCTAAGCCCCAGTGCACAGTGGTGCTACAGGAGAGGTGAGGATGAAGTAATTGTCTCATATCAAATGAACAGGCATGAACAGCAGAGGCACACATCACCTGCATTGTCAGATGAGCACGTCGTCTGCGCCACTGATTTGAATCCGCGGCGTAGCTTGTTTACAAGTCATCTAGGGCACCACCAGCGAAAGCCAGGGCATAAACAAGTGCACCTCATGTCAGGTTGAGTGTCACTCTTGCAGCATTCCATACACTAATCACAGGCATCCAAAACTTTTTCTTGCACACGCACCAAAAAAAAAAAAACTTCGCTGTTTTGGATGGCTTGTCCCCTACCGAGCTGAATTCTGCCGTGTTCACAACTAGAGTGTTAATCAAGAATTGTATGTCAAATGTGTAGACGACAACATCAGAACCAAATAATTAATTTTCTGAAGTGTGCTGACAAAATGGTTTGGATGAAGAGGAATCCAATGGAATGAGAAATGAAGAGAGAAGGGAAAGAAAAAAAAAACAAGAAAAAACATGTTGTTATAATTGGCGGTTTTGTTTGTGCATTAATAAAGGACTGGGGAAATGAATGTTATACATTATTTCCTTTTGAGCCAACAGACATATCTGAGGAGGAAATGAGATGGATGGAGTGTGAAATCCGCAATGTGGTGCGGCTTGCCTGATGCAAATGAAATGTCAACACACAGCGAAGGTAGTTAATGAGATTTCCAATGCGTAATTTCCACATTGCAGCCAAAGTGTGAAAACACAGAATAAACCCTGTCATTAAAAACAAAATACCACAAATAGAGACAGTAGTGTTCTTTTCTCTTCTTGCTTTTTGATTCCTTTCCTCCTTCTCCATCTCAGTCTTTGTCTTTCCTCCTCCCTGTAACCTCAAAACAGGCCTACGATCCATCTCATGGTGAAACAAAATAAATAACTTGTGTCTCTGCCTTTTCTAGGAGATAAAATGTGTTAAACATCACACCATCATTCAAAGCATGCCAGGATGTAAAAGCCAGGCATACTGTATATGTGCCTCCTGTTTATGTTGTTTTATAATGAAGAATTGTGCGATGGGATACCCTCCACTCGGAGGCGGATAAACTCTGTCATCCTGCTAGGGAAAGCCACTCAAGCGCTTACCGTTGACCCATATTTTAATTATTCATACTGATTGGCAGCTATTTATGCTGTGAGAAAGACAGATTAATGTAGCATTTTTATCTGCTTGCATCCATGTTGCCTGACTCTGATTTTAAGCCCAGGCACTATAAATCACTTTAATGAGCCGTGCCAATTGACAAGTGATTTCATGTTTAATAAAATACGGTACGTTTGCAGCTGACACACTCGCTTCAAGCGCCCCAAGTCTAAAAATAAAAGCCTCAGGTACACAGAGCATCCTCCTTCTCTAATATGCTTAAAACAAATTAGCTTCATCAAGAGATCTGACATATGTACTACAGCTGGTGAAAGACTAAATAATGACAGTTTTAGATGTGAAGGTTGTTATTAAGGTGAGTTTATTATATTACCTACAACCTACAACCTTGTTGACAGAGTAGACGCACCCAAGCTCATACCCAACATTTATGTTACAGCATACTGTAAAATGTGAAAACATGTTATTTTCATTAAAAGATATTTTTACTTGATCAGACCAAAAGATCAAAGTTATTTTTTTGTTATCTTGTTTGTAAACTTGTTTACTTAGGTTTATTGAGTGATATTAAATATTTATGACACTGCAGGTGAATAGGGTAAAAAAAATAAACAAAAAACTAATAGTTATCACCTTACTAACCCAGTTGATTGATTACACTGATAATTGCTAACATTCTTTGTATTACAAGTTTTTAAAAATGTTAGGTTTAAATATGCAAATGGCGCATTATTTAATGAAATACGTGCTAATTTGCATATATTTCTAGTACAAAACTTTAAACACTGGATGAAAAAAATTCTTGTTTTTATTTATTTATTTATTATTATATTTTATGTATTTCAATTTAAAAAAAGTCAATTCTCGTTACAGAGGGAATTTTGGGTATCTCATTTTTGTCGCACCATAATTCAGAAAATACATAGAACAAACAATATATTTTCACAATTTTGAGGGGAATAAAATGTTGTAGGAGTGTAGTGTAGGAGAAAAAAAAATCATTTTGAGAAAACGCCCTTTACAAATATGTATTTTAATTGAAATCTATTTACACACATAGATAAAGTGCAATAAAAGAAACACTTTACAGTGTCTTTAAGATGTTTTCTTTCCACTAGTCTAAAAAAACTTTTTATTAAAAACCAAAAAGTCCAAAATCTTAAACGTGACAAGTGTGTATTTTTTTTTTTGCCTGCAGTGTCTTCCCTTAAAAAGTTTAGTTTCCACATTTTGTAGGTGACCTGACAGTATTTTTTTTATTTTTTACTTATTTATCTATTTTACGTTGTATTATCAAATATAACAGTTTTTATGAACTAGTCCGGCCCTAAGGCTAGACCCTCCAGTCCAATGTAAAAAAAAAAAAAAAAAATGTAATTGTTAAAAAAACATTAAATGCATAACATTGGGTGCTGACACAAAGACAAGAAATAATCAAATCTACATTAACACCAAAGCTGGGAAGATATGCAAGATATGTGTGCTATGGATCCATAAACAGACATAATAGGCATATGCATAAATAGGTATAAACATAAATAATGTTATAACATGTGCACATAAACAACTCCACAGGTGGTGAAAAGTAACAGAAAAGATATTGTGTAAAGTTATGAAAGATTTCTTACTTTGAAAAAAATAACATACTGTTTTTTTTTTTTTAATATATATATATATATATATATATATATAATCATGAAAATCCACCATAATAATGATAATAATAATAAATATTGGACAGAACACATGCTGGGTTATTTTATTTAAGTCAACTATTGTTTAAAAATGATTATATTGCTGTTTTGAAATGGACTGGAACTTATAAAAACATACACAGAATTACTGAAGACAACAACAATAATCAAAAGATTAACATGTATTATTAAGCAAGAACACATGGACAAAATACAAGACTAATTGAATTTATTTGGGTGAATACAGCTTAGTTTAGAATATTACATACATTTAAACTGGTTTAACAAGCATTTTAGACAAAAAAAAATTAACTTTTAAAAACAGAATTTTAATTTTAGTGTATTCAACCGTTCTCTATAATTTCTTTTTACCGAAATAGTGCTAATTCTCATGCCGGTGTGTCGCTGAAATCTGAGCTGAGCTTACGCAGCTGACTGACATCTCGTCCTAATGTTGCGTTGCATAAAATAATACAATTTACAACTCAGTAAAGACTTTATACATGAAATAAAATGTATACACACCTTTTTTTGTTTTTTTGTTTTTTTTGCTGAAAAAGTGCAAATCAGCGGTGCTGAGAACTGCTCTCTCCTGTAGAGGACTTAAAAAGCCTATGCTCTGACTGACTGTAACTCAGCAGAGTTGTTTCATCAGAGACAGGCTCAACTCAGCGGTTGGGTATAAAATAACCCAGTGTTAAAAATGACCCAGCAACTTAGTTGCAACAGAAAAACTACCCAGTACCTGGGTAAAAAAAATAGTAAAAATAACCCAGTAAAGTAGCCCAACAAGTTGAACCCAGCATTTGAGTTAGAAAAAGAAAAAAAAAAAAAAACAAAAAAAACAGAACCTGGGTAAAAATATTATAAATAACCCAATAAAATGACCCAACGGGCTAAACCAAGCATTTGGGTTTTAAAAAAAAGAGTGTCATAAATAATAATAATTATAATTATGCAGAACAAATATGCAGAAAATTGAAGTAATGACTGCTTTGTTTTCAAATATTCAAACAGAAAATAATCATTTTAAATTGTAATAGTATTTCACAGTATTACTGTTTTACTGTGTGTTTGCTCAAATAAATGCAACCTTGGTGAGCATATGAGACTTAAAGAAGTGTATGTATTGAATGAGCATTCATGCATCATTGTACTGACATGAAACTCCAAGGACCAAAAAAAAAAAAAAAAAAAAAAAAAAAAAAAAGAAAAGAAAGCTTTTGAAGGGTCTTCATGTATTCTTTTGATTCTAAACTGTCTTTACCTGTAGCACACAGAAGGTTTTAATGAAAACCTTCACTGCTGGCAAAAGTTATATATTCGTCAGCTGGTTTTGTTTCAGTGTGCTGTAGATAAATATTCCAAATTCTTTTTATTCCATTTGTTCTAAATGACCGTTTTGAAAACATTCCAAACAATTCAACCATGTGCCAACACAGCAACAGGCACAGTTTGTTCGATGAGTAGCGTCATTGACCACCCTATGTGGCCTAATGAGGTGACTGGCCCTGATTACAAGGTGCAAAATTAAGAGTGAAAGTCATAGGCAAGCAAATGAATACAGAAATAGACTAGTGTACAGACATGCAAATAACAATAAATCTATCTAAGAATCTTGTTTTATAACAGCATAGATGGAGCACCCAATAAAGCTTAGTGATAAAATATATGACAAACACCAATCCATTTGTGCTCTTAAATAGAAAGTAATAAAAATGAACTTATACAGTGTGTGTGTGTGAGAGAGAGAAAGATAGATAGAAAGAGAGACACCAATGCCTCACGGGAGAATTTTCCGCAACTATTTTGTTCATGTCCTGGGGTTGTGCAATCTGTTTGTCTGTTTAATATATCAATTAAAAATCAGTGTTTTTCTGGCCAGGAGCGATTCACCAAATCTGCATACTTAATACAAGCCCTGCGGCGAATACTAACACGGCAGCGTGTGTATCAGACCTTCTCCAGCTACCCGACCGGATCCAACTCCTCGCCATCAATTATTCAGCCTTACAAAAGTCAGGCCGATTACCTTTGTATCTGTCCTGCTGCCCTGTCAATATTTAGAGACTTTGGAAATAAGTGCATGTGTTCGCACAGGCGAACGAGGGAAGACAGAACTGCATTATTAATCATAAATGTGTCACAAACTAACGTTAGTGTCACTCACGTGTTTGTGCTTGATTGTGTCTCGCTCAGAGTCTCTCGTTTGACTCCTTTGAGTGACAGCCCCTTTACGCCCCCGTGCTTGTTCCTGTCCAGTTCTCGGGCAGCTGTGAGGGCCTCGGGGTCTGGCTTTGAAGGTCACAGATGACCACTGACCATCGACACTCAGAAAGCAAGAGCCAGAGAGTGAGAGTGAGTGGGCTACAAGCTCTAGCTTCCCTGCGGACTCAGAAAAAACTGCATTAGCGACTGTGGGGAAAGAGAGCGTGTGTGTATGTGTGTCTGTGAAGGTCACGATAACAAGCCATCTCTCTCCGTCAGAGCAACAAACTCCCGATCCATCATTCCATCATATAATACGAGGTGCTGTTGAATCCCAACAATATTTTAAGTGCGACCTGCACCCAGCTGTTCACATGTAGCTTGTTTCTTAATCGCTCTTAGTTCAGATTTCACACTAAGACAAGTCTGCGAGCGGGCCTGCTGGGCGCTATTGTCACCACATATTACCTTTCTGCTCGCTCGAGGACATTCAGATGTTGTGGTGTGTATGTGTGCGTGTGGGTGGTGAGATGTTGCCTACCTGCAGCTGACAGTGTTTTACCGTCTCATATGAACATCGCCAGCCTATGCAACAAAAGTTGAACCCGAGCAAGGTTGCAGTGATGGGGGGGTGGGTGTCCTAGTTTCTAATAAGACGTGTGGTTTTTCATCCCAAAGAATCTGAGAACTACTCTCCTTTGGGAAAACAGCATCCCCAAGGTGATGGAACAATGTGGTCCCTTGTGAAAAACACACACACACGTACACACACACACAAGCTCCTGATGCTGGAACTAGAGCTGAGAGAAGTTTGCATGCTCATGAAGATGGATGCGTTGTGTTGTCAATCACAACTTTGTATGTCAGAATCCATCCCAGAGGACTGTGGACAGGATCTTAAGATGATCAACACAACAGATTGTTTCCAATGCATAAATCTTGCATGTTATATCTCATTTAAACACATCCGAGTTTGGGTGTGTGCATGCACAGTATGTCTACATTTGAGCATGTGTGTGTGTGTGTGTGTGTGTTCATATGTGCATATTTTGGTGTGTGAGTGAGATATATGAGATATAGGTTCTAACTGCCTGCTTCTACATCCCATGTGCAGCCAACAATTCCCCTTTAAACATCTTAACAGCAGTGCAAAAAATCTGGCACATGCTTTATATATTTGCACATCACTAATACGCCTTTGTTCTTTGTCAGGTAGCCTAAAATATACTGTATGTGTACTGTACTGTATATATATATTGACATATACATCAGACTACACAAAATGAAATTTTTTAAGGCTTTGATCAAATAGAAATTGCTTGTTAGAGTAAAATATTGGACTGTATTCAGATTGATTGAAATGGAAATGTACTATTCTGCCAAATTTCATCATCAAGTTTTGACAGCAGAATTTGAAATGACTATTATGAGCAAGAGCTCCCTTCTGGATGAAGACAATTTCTAATATTTATTCTGTTTCCTTGAAAATGACAGTTTTTCCGTAACGTTTTGCTATACGGTTTAGTTAGTTAACATGCATTAGGTACCCCGAACTAATTAAGCAATATCAAGCCTGTATTTGCAAATATCAACAGGGCTGTCATTCTGCCGCGGGCACGGGGCTGCAGGTAATCACAACCGTGGTATTGTTTTATTATTAATATAGTTAATTATTGAGTAACTAACATTTTAGACACAATATTTTGCATGAATTTGCTCTCCCAATGCAAATACTTCCAAATAAAGCCACAGCAAAAGCAGTTATGTCTCAACACCAACATAGACCAGGTAGTGTTTAGTTCCTGAATTAATCAGTTGCTGTTTCCATTATAGATTTGCGCAAAACTTTTGTGATATTTTATAAATGTCGATAAAAAACGAATGCGAAATGACAAATTTTCGTTAACCAATGTTATACAATGTTAAAATGCATTTTTTTTCTCTTGTGATAAGTAATGGCGATGAATTTTGGTGGGTTTAAAAATTTCACTGTCATTACACTAACCATTATTATTCACACATTAATGCCAAGGAGTCACATATGAGATGTTTCTTGGAGGCTATAGTACATAAAAGAATGATTTTTTTTTTTTTTTTTCGTATGCCAGCTGTAAATGCATAAAATGTTTCCATTGCAGTTTTATGAATATTTCTTTTTTAAATTGCCTGAAAAATTTGTCAGATGTATGTGTTTCCACTGGCTGTATATTCAATTCGAAATTTTAATTTGTGCAATTTGAAGGGTAATAGAAATGCGGCTATTGTATTTGGATGTTTCAGTTGAGTGAGAATTGTCGAATTTGGAATTGTGGTTCAATTCAAAGAATTGGTCATTTGTTCATGACACCTAATGCATTAAAGAGCAGGTCATATATATATATATATATATATATATATATATATTTGTCCTAATATTATATTGGAGTCAGAAAACGTAATTTTCTCAGAATATACATTTGATGATTCAATGATTTCGAAACGTTTTGTTCAAGCAGATCTAAGCAAAATGTCTGTAAACCCCTCCTTTCCATAAGCCTACTCTGCCCTGATTGGTCAGCAGGCCAAACCTGTTCTGACTGGTACAGAGAGGAGTACTTGAGCAAGTTAGTGAGCACTAGCATCTGTGTTGCCAAGTCTGTGGTTGTTTTTGATGTCCGCGGGTTTAAGTGACCCCAATGACATCATATTTAGCCCCTGGAATGCAAATTTACCAGAGGAACCCCAACAAAAAGCGTGTAATTTAACATTTTTAATGGGTTTTGAGTAGCAGTTGGGCGGGTTTTGTTGTGAAAACCTGGCAACCCTGCACCTTTACATAAAACAGTAATATAGTGTTCCACAAAATGACATAAAAATGACATAAAACCATTTTGTTTAACATTTATGCAAGCAAATCATGCCCACAGCTAAAGTTTAGTTGCTAAACTGTAAACACATAACCAAAACAATAATGGTGGATTAGCCATGTTAGCCAAGTGCTAACGTGACTAAATGATAAAACAACACAGTTTGTAAACCAAAATATGTCTAAGTTAGGTTCTTATTAAACAAAGTAATTAGACCAACGACAGTCTACATTAATTAACGCATTCTTAGGAAATAGTGGGTTCACCGTGAATTTCAGAACTATTTCACCAAGACAGCAATATCGTGCTTTACCTGGAAACTTAAAGCTGCGCTAGGTATACATTACATATTAACACAAAAAGCAGTTATTTTGAGCACTCACTTGAAAATGTTCACATAATGTATCAATCGTACTTACATGTTGTGGTTCGGAAACATTTGTTGGTCCAAATAAAGAAGATTAGAAGCCAAAGAAGATGAAAATGACGAGCACGCAACAAAAGTTCAAATTCTATTGCTGTGGTATCATGGAACAAAAAAAATTTGTTCATCTTTTGGCAATGAAAACAAAACAAACTTGCTTTCACAGCGTAGAACACAGTGTCATCTCGACATTATGTAAACACACTAACCAGTGGAAGTGTTTGTAGGCAGGTCAGACTGTTCGTAATGTAAGTCAACAAATAATAATCAAAAGATTCAAAAATATGACGACTCGTTAAAGGAAAAGTCCACTTCTAAAACAATGACAGTTAGGGTATGTTGAAAAAACTCCCAACTCATGTTCTCCCTCAACTTCAAAATCAAACTGAATCTTATCGTAACTTACTACATTTCTTTTTAACATACACACACACACACCCACACACAAACTCAGACACTCTTTCCCGTGAAGAAAATATGAAGCAGGCCATAAACAGGTGTTTGCTCATTCCAACCTCTATCTATTTTTATATCATCATGAAGATTTCAAATAAATCTTTAATATTTAATCTACATTTGGATGGTCCTGAGATAGACCATCTGTCTCCCCTCCACTGCTCCTCCCGTATGGGAACACACACGCACACACAAACTCAAAAGTTTCCCAGTGTAGCGGCAACTGATACAAACAAGAAACACAAACTCTTTCCAATGCGCGCAATGGAGAACACACACCAACTGTGCTGCTAAAGTCTTTCGCACACAGACATGTGAGTAAACACACACAGGCAACATAGAGCAGACACAAATGTACTGTTGTTTTGTGAGGCTGCGTCCATGGAGGCGTTCTTAAATATTTCATTCAATCCCAAACTGTGGCCCCTTCATGTGCCTGATAGTTTCCCCTCATCAAGGTCGGCGGATCGTGGATGACACACTTAATCACTTTGTGATGTATGAGTGTACCGCCTGGTGTTACTACACCTGAGTGTGGTACATAAATCCTTATTAGCAACTTATGAAATAACCATACACCATATGTTTATCTTCACATTGCTATGGCCTGAAAATTCTGGAGATGAAAATAATCCTTGTGCTTTCTGCCTATACATTGGCTGTATGAAAGCAAGCGTTGGCAAAACAAAACATTCCCACAGGATAGGCAAATCACAAATGAGATCTCAATTGTTTGTCCTAGATAGTAATGAGACTAAACTGAGAGTCTTTTGAGACCCTATTCAAGTCACATTTTTCTCCCGAGAACAAAGCCCAGGAATCCCACTTGGATCTATAGGTCACAAACCCAAAAATGGGTCACGGGTGACTTCAGACAGTTTGCAGACGGTAGGTAAAAACAAATGCAAATTGTAAAATGCAACAAATCATATAATCATGCATATGTTGTGTAATACACTTCCATTCGTCTACTCAAAAGCATTTCTTCCCCAAGGAATTTTAAGAGGCACATTTAAAACTTTCGTATTTATATAACTGAAATACAACTCCAAACATCTTTCTAGTGTGGTCATTTTAGAGTGTTGTTGTTTTTCCCCCATAATGCAACAGCTCCGGATTGGGATCTGTTGTGAAGAACATCTGAAGTGATGGTGATGAGCAGCTGGGCTTCAATTGGCCTTTAAATATGAATATGGTTTTAAATAACAAAGCACCCTGCCTGACAAAATACAGTCTACATGAAAATGAGGGTGGAAAAATGTCCTCTCGTTTTCTTCATAATTAAAACCTCTCTTAGGAGCTCCACAAAGCAACGTCCTATTTCCAAACACACAAAAACTCTTGTTTCTGTTTGTGTGTCAGCGCTAATCTGCATCATTCCTCTTAAAAAGTCGTTTACTGTTTCCCTCAGTGACCCGTCTACCCTTTCAAACCGAGCTCGGCCAGCAACGGGGACTTTCCGCAATGCCACGTACCCATAACTCGATCTGAAATGCCATCTGCCCACTCTCTCTTCTTTGTTCCATCCTTCCCTCCTGTTTTCTCTCTCCCTCTCTTTCAGATGTGGCACCCGTTTTCAGCAGCATATGTCAATGTGCGTATGGCCGCTGCTGTTTAAAAAGAGTTCTGTGTGCATGTCTTCGTATTCTGCCAGCCCGTCACCTCGTGAAGAAAAAAAAAACTGCGTCCCCGTGGACCGGAACACTGCATTATTGAACAAGGGATGGTGGGAGAAGTAGAACTTTGAATGAAAGATTTACTGGAAAAAGAGCAAACAATGAGATACCCTAAAAGATCTCTGTAATTAATGGCGATGTCCCAATGACTCAGACAGAGATGAACATTTGACTGTAGAGTATCATTGTATGAATCATCTCCCATAAACACATCTGATAAATGTTATTTGTTAAGCTCATCAAATGTGACAGCATCTGGTATGAGAACAATTCTTCTCTCCAAGATAATAGGCAGATATGAAGAACTACGATTAGCAGACAAGGACTTTTCATTCCTCCTCTGTTCTCTGCACTACAGCATAGTTCTTTCTGGTTTCTGCACCAAACCAAAGCACTTTTCTGAGTGGTGCACAGATAATGCCTAATAGAGTTTCCGTTAGCATATTGCTAATGGACTATATGATGTGTGCCATTCAGAACAAAATTGAGAATGCTTTTTGGTGCCAGTTCCTAAATTTGAATTAAATTTGAAATGAGGTCACAAACAGGATGCAGACTTGCTATTTGGATTTGAAAATAATGAAGTGGCATTAAGTTGTATTGTTTTTTAACTAGAAAAGCAAAGTTTGAGGGTTTTATGAACAGATAGATAGATAGATAGATAGATATACTGCTCATTATGTGTTTTGGAACAGAGCACATGCATATGGCATGATCCTATCCTTGGAGTATTTCATCTTGGTGACTAACATAATATTTTGCTGCTTGAAGCTTGATGTGTCTGTTGAAAATCTCTTGAGACTGAGGAACTATCTCTCTATAAACAAGTATATAGGCAAATAAACAGTGATAATGCCGTTTCACAGCAGTGTCACTACTCTCTGTGCTTACCAAACAGAAGACTGCAGGAAAATCATGGCTGGGTGCCCTGCAGTTTGAGAATTTGCTGCCTCTTAATTTGGCCAAATTGTTTTTCCTTAGAGAAAGGTCATAGAAAGGTCACTAGAGACTGTGCACAGCGGTGCCAAGAAAGCACATGATGATACTGGTACTTGGTGATTTGCTTTGATTATTTTTAAGATTTCAGCACTATCCTGACTGCAATATGGATAAAATATGTTAAAAAGAAACAACAGCCAGTATGTCATATTGAGACATTCAACAGTATGAATGACCACTTTTTTTTTTTTTTTCTCCAAATGCATAGCAGTTACTTACTTGTATGTCACTGAATGTACACATGTTGTAGTGAATAAAGAATCAATGTGACTATTTGCACAGATGCATATATAGAACTGGCAACAAAGCACAGATATTTGCTCCCCAGAAGTCAGGTGGAGACATACAAAATGCATATTTGACATCTGAGACATAGCCTGGAGGGTAGCACTTGTGTTGCAATGTTTTGTGCGGTGACACTTATGTGCAGGCGACCCAGCTTCCAATTCGGCTTGTGACATTTTCTGATCTCAACCCCTCCTACTCCTTTCCCTGCTGTTTCCTGACTCCACTCCCACTGTCTGAATGAAATGGCAAAAAGCCCAAACTTAAAGTATAATATATATCCAGAAGTTACTGTACAATGTTAGGTATGTTAAAATCAAGGCTTGCCATTAATGTTTTTGCTCACTGGCCACTGTAGATGGTTTTCCAAACTTACTAGCCATTCACAGTTTTCACCGGCCACAATGTCGTTGATAGGAAATTACAACTTACAAGGCATTAATTTACAGTTCAGGTCCATGTTTTCACAAAATCACAAAAAGTTTTATAAAATCCATTTTTTTAAGAAAAGGGATGAGTCAAAAGCGTAATTTATTAGGCTATATTCATTTAAAACAAACATCTTAATCTCTTAATTGTTTAGATTTTTTTTAAAGGCACATTAGCTTCTGGTTGATCCACTGGTTCACATTTATAAACATTTTTTTATATATTATATAAATGTAATTATTATTAATATATTATACATGTATATTGTATTACTAATAATAGCAAGTTGTTGTTCAAACAAAACTGCAACGGCAAAAAAAAGAAGGAAAAACAAACACATCCTGCCCCATTTTCAGCGAGAGGAAGTGTTTATTGATCTCTACTATTAATCTTTTAGTGATTATTGATCTTTTGTTATTATGGGAAGAAGGGATGTGCTCGAATAGTGAATCCGCATTCGGAAAGGCACAGAAAATGAACAACGTGTTCTATGGAGCCACTAAAGAGACATGATTAGCCGTTTGCTAGCAGTTGCCTGTTACATTACAGTACATAATACATATTTCACTTGCCACATAAATAGAGTAAGGACAGATGACTGATATGACAATGGGGAATGATCTGCAGATCCTCAGTACCACTGACAAACATCTAATCTTGTAAAATATGTGGTAAGTATTATCGCTCCAAAGTATACACAGAAAATGTATGATCAAGAATCTCGAAAGTGAAAGTAAAACGCAATTGTGCATTCAAAAAGCGGTTTCATTGTCCCGTATATTAATAGCAGCTCCCTGATGTCCACTATTTATATACAGTATAATTACCCAACGATATAACAGAGAAAGCAGTGATTTTTTTTTTTCCTCCCATCTCGTATTTTTTCCCTTCACACATCCCTGTACACATCCTTCCTTTCGGGCACGTCTGTAACATTAAGTGAGAGGCGAGAGGCGAGCGGATCCATGTGCGAGCTTTTATTTGTGGGACGTGACAAAGACATGGTCATACAGGCAGGGTCGAGACAGGAATGTAACAGGCAATCGAAGAGAATGATCTGATAAACAAGAGCGATAAATCACAAGGCAGGCGGCTAGACAGACGTAAACGAGAAAACCAGGCGGGAGATCAAAAAACCAGGAACTAGGAACTTGGAACAGGAGCTAGGAATAACCACAAAACAATCACAATACAACCCATGAAGTGCAACTGGGGAGGACTGGGGTTTTTATAGAACGCCTGATTGGTCACGGGGGCTGACGCAATCAGTGCGGTGGAGGATGGGAGATGCAGTCCGAAGTGCAACATAACAGTCAGAGTGAAATGGAAAGGTGAGAGTGACATCTGGTGGTGAGCAGTCCGCAGGGCACCGACCAGATTCGTGACATAGCCCCCCCCCAAGGAGCGGCTTCCAGATGCTCGAAGGAAACAACAGTCCAGGGGTGGGAGCGAGACAGGGCGAGGGCTGGAGGGCCAGGTCCATGTGGGCAGCCCAGTGCTTGAGGAGGACCGACAGAGCAGGTACCCTCCAGGGCGGGGCCGGAGGCGGAGCAGGAGCCCTCCAGGGCGGAGCCAGAGGCGGAGCAGGAGCCCTCCAGGGCGGGGGCCGGAGGCGGAGCAGGAGCCCTCCAGGGCGGAGCCGGAGGCGGAGCAGCCCTCCAGGGCAAAACAGGAATCTGCGTCACGGTCTGGGACCTGGGGAAAGCAGGGACAGAGGAGGCAGACAGAATAAGGGGAGAAGGCGCAGCAGCCCTCCGGGGCGGAACAGGAGGCGGAGCAGGAGGTGCCGCAGCCCTCCGGGGCGGAACAGGAGGCGGAGCAGGAGGCGCCGCAGCCCTCCGGGGCGGAACAGGAGGCTGCGTCATAGACTGGGACCTGGGGAGAACAGTGACAGAGGATTCAGACAGAAAAAAGGGAGAAGCAGAGAGTTTAGCGGTTAACGCCCCCTCCATAAGAGGTTCTACGGCAGGCGCCGACACCTCTGGAGGCATTGGCGCAGCTTCTCCGATGGGGAAGGCCTCTGGAGCAGACTTGAGACCATACGGGACCTCTGAAGCAGGCTTGTGATCAGAGGGGAGCTCTGGAGCAGGCTGGAGACCAGACGAGAGCTCTGCAGCAGGCTTGAGATCAGAGGGGAGCTCTGGAGCAGGCTGGAGACCAGACGAAAGCTCTGCAGCAGGCTTGAGATCAGAGGGGAGCTCTGGAGCAGGCTGGAGACCAGACGAGAGCTCTGCAGCAGGCTTGAGATCAGAGGGGAGCTCTGGAGCAGGCTGAAGACCAGACGAGAGCTCTGCAGCAGGCTTGAGATCAGAGAGGGACTCTGGAGCAGGCTTGAGATCAGACGGGAGCTCTGGAGCAGGTTTGAGATCAGACGGGAGCTCTGGAGCAGACTGGTGGACAGACGTGGCCTCAGGAGTTGATTTGTAAACAGACGTGACCTCAGGAGCTGACTTGTGAACAGACGTGACCTCAGGGGCACAGTGTGCAGCCCACACACACCAGATGGCAACTGCCATTAAAGGAAGAGCAGCAGCGGGAGGTTGTGGTGAGTCCAGTACACTGGCTATCATGATAGGCCGTGATCGTGGGATATCAGACAAGGCATGGCACGGCTCTGGACGAATAGACGAGACATGACGAGGCACTGGGAGGTCTGATGAAACATGGAGAGGCTCTGGGCCGTCAGGCGGGACGTGACTTGACTCTGGGCGGTCAGACGAGACATGGTGAGGCTCTAGACAGATAGACGAGATGTGACGGGGCTCTGGAGGGTCTGACGAGGCGTGACTTGACTCTGGGCGGTCAGACGAGGCGTGGCTTGACTCTGAGCGGTCAGACGAGGCGTGATGGGGCTCTGAGCCGTCGGGCAGGATGTGACTTGGTTCGTGGTGACCAACTGTGACTTGACCTGCTTCGGGAAGATCAGTAGTGAATTGACCTGGCTCATGAAGATCAGCCGTAACTTGACTCGGTTTGTGACGACCAGCTGTAACAGGGCTTGGTTCATGGAAATCCGCAGTAACATGACTTGACTCAGGAACAACATGACTTGACTCAGGGACAACAGCCTTGGCATCGCTGGACTTGGAAGCTTGACTGGACTTGGCAGCTTGACTGGACCTGGAAGCCTGACTGGACCTGGAAGCCTGACTGGACCTGGAAGCCTGACTAGACCTGGAAGCCTGACTGGACCTGGAAGCTACAGCCGTAGCCTGACTTGACTCTGGAGCAGCGGTTGAAGCTCGACTTGGCTCTGGAAAAACAGCAGCAGCTTGGCTTGGCTCATGAGGATCTGCTGTAACCTGGCTTGGCTCATGGAGATCCGCTGTAACGGGGCTTGACTCCTGAACAACATGGCTTGGCTCAGGAACAACATGGCTTGACTCAGGAACAACAGCTGTAACGTGACTTGACTCGTGAAGAACAGGTGTGACTTGGCTTGACTCGTGGGGAACAGCTGTGACTTGGCCTGACTCGGTGTCTTGACTTGACTCTGGGGTAGCCGCCGCGGCATGAAGGAGCGCCATTTTAGCTGCCCATACCGTCACTAGAGGAGTGTCCAGCACGTGGGCCATCATGACCACAGGTGGCGTCCGGATGGCGGCCATATTGTGGAGTGGCCTGGAGACGGCAGCCATCTTGTGCAGTGGCTCTGGCGTGGCAGCCATCTTGTGCAGTGGCTCTGGCATGGCAGCCATCTTGGGCAGTGGCTCTGGCGTGCCAGCCAGCTTGGGCAGAGGCTCAGGAAAGATGGCTGTAATCTGACTTGAGACAGGGGCAATAGCTCTGACTTGACTTGACACAGGAAGCACAGCTGCAATTTGACTTGACTTGGAAACTTGACTTGACTCAGGAAATGCAGCTGTACCTTGACTTGACTTGGAAACTTGAGCTGACTCAGGAAACACAGCTGCAACTTGACTTGACTTGGGAACTTTACTTGACTCAGGAAATGTCACTGTACCTTTTAATGGCTCTTGTATGGCAGCTGTGACGTGACAGAGCTCTGTGATCGCCGCCATTTTGTGAACGGGCTCCGCCGTCGCCGCCATTCTGTGCACGGGCTGTGTTGTCGCCGCCCGAGTATGATCGCGCTCCGGCGCGGCCGCCATTTTGTGAACGGGCACCGCTGTCGTCGCCATAGCTCGAGCGCGCTCCGCCACGGCCGCCATTTCACGAGCGATCCAGGCGGAAAACTTGTTTGCGGCGTCGTGATCCGGCGTTACCACCAATCTGCGCGCGGGATGCGCGGCTGCCATGTCCGCGTTGTCGCGTTCCTCCTTCGCGACCTCCACAGTACACGGCGAGCCCACACACAATAAAGCAAAGTTCATAAATCCCGCGAGAGATGAACGCGGACCCTCGCATCTCAGCCTCGCCCTTAAAGGCTGATTTACGCCATCACAGAAAAGTTCAATTTTTAAACAGTCCGGTAGGGTGGAGTAGTTTGAAATGGAGAGAAACTCACGGATGTATTGATCCAGTGTTTTCGGTCCTTGTTTGATGCGGCAAAGAATCCTGTCTGTGTCCATATCATGTGAATGTCCGGGTAGAAAGCTGCTGGATCCTGTTGTGATGGGTTGTTCTGTAACATTAAGTGAGAGGCGAGAGGTGAGCGGATCCATGCGCGAGCTTTTATTTGTGGGACGTGACAAAGACATGGTCATACAGGCAGGGTCGAGACAGGAGCAGACAGGAATGTAACAGGCAATCGAAGAGAATGATCCGATAAACAAGAGCGATAAATCACAAGGCAGGCGGCTAGACAGACGTAAACGAGAAAACCAGGCGGGAGATAAAAAAAAAAACAGGAACTAGGAACTTGGAACAGGAGCTAGGAATAACCACAAAACAATCACAATACAACCCATGAAGTGCAACTGGGGAGGACCGGGGTTTTTATAGAACGCCTGATTGGTCACGGGGGCTGACGCAATCAGTGCGGTGGAGGATGGGAGATGCAGTCCGAAGTGCAACATAACAGTCAGAGTGAAATGGAAAGGTGAGAGTGACATCTGGTGGTGAGCAGTCCGCAGGGCACCGACCAGATTCGTGACAACGTCTCTAATGGGAAGTGTAAAATATTTTTGATTTATTAGGAAGTTTGTTAACAGGAAACAATGATTTCTTAAATCAGGACTATCCATACTATAGACTGGTGTGTTTTTGTATCAAAATACTGGTGTGTTTGATGTCCAGTGTGCACCAAAAAATGTGATGAAAAAACGTGAATTGTGATTAAAAATCGAAAAATCACAAATCGATTTTTAATTAAATCGTGACCCCAAGAATCTATATGAATTGAACGGTAAGGTATCAAAAGATTCCCACCCCTAGTAGTGTCCAGTGTTGGGAGTAACACATTATAAGTAACGTGAATTATGTAATCAGATTACTTTTTTTTCAAGTGACAAATAAAGAAATGCATTACTTCTAAATATACTCATAAAAATCTGAGTTACTTTTTCAAATAAGTAATGCAAGTTCTCATGTATTTAATGACATCTCTCTTCCTCCATGTGGAGAGAAATCGTGAGTGAGGAGCAGAGGCTGAGGCACTTCCTTCAGGTTAAAGCTTATTCATTTCATTTTTGGTGTGAAACAGCATTTACATTTGCCAAAAATATAACTTTTGGGTTTTTAATATTAAAAAACAAATAAGTATGCCCAGATCAGGTAACACAAAAGTAACTTAACTTTCTATTAAACATAAGTAAGTAATGCAATCAGTTACTTTTTTATGACGTAATATTGCAATACATTACTTTTAAAAGTAACTTTCCCCAACAGTGACCATATAATTTGTTGAGTCAGCTTAAAATAATTTGTTACCTTGCTGCCTTAAAATTTTAAGTTCAGTCAACTAATATAAGTTTAGTCAACTTGAAATGTTAAGTTGTACTAAGTAACAACTTAGATATTTGTGTTTGCTAAACTTAACAGATGGGTAAGTAACCCAGCTGCCTTTAAATTTTAAGATGATTCAACTCAAATATCTAAGTTGTCACCTATATGTCACGTATAATTTAACATTGTAAGTTGAATAAACTTTTTTTGAGTTGACTGAACTTAAAATTTTAAGGCAGCCAGGTTACAAATTATTTTAAGTTGACTCAACAAATAGTTTTTTACAGTGTACATTGCACATGGCTGTAATAACCACCGACATTTAAAGTCCCAAGGAAATGGGATAAACTTTCACAGATGTGAATGTGCTGATTTGTGTTTTTATATGTATTAACTCATTAATTACAGGTTTTTAAATTATGATTTTATATATAACTGTAATATTTTAATTTTGTGATAGCCAATGAGTTCATCTTGTTCATTGTGTTAGTTTAGCAAAATATTTCACTAAAGACTTTTGCAGATTTACACATTCAGACACACAGTCAACTTGCCCATAGAAAAAGCTGCTAATAGGGCATCTACCTATTAACCTAGATATCTATGGTAGTGACTGTGTTACACGCCACTACTGAAATCCACTTGCATTTGGTGGGTTGGCCAGTTTTATTGTCAAGCCCTGGTTACACTACTATATTGTGTGTATATTATGTAGGCTATGTCTGTTGTATTGTGTGTGTGTGTGTGTGTGTGTGATCTGCTACAAATATAACAAAAAGGGCTTTCAAATGCTCCAAAAATGTAGTGGTTGATGTGTTAATGTATTCAGTGTATTCAAATTCTTTTTAAGGAAAGAAATCAATATGTGTTTTTATTTATTTATTTGTTTATTTTAATAAATGGATGTACATAAAAGACCTTGGACAGCAGTAGATTATTGTAGCCGTGCTCTTCATCTCTCTCACACTTTTTTCTTCTCTACAACACTCCTATTCCTATTCTGCTCCCATCACACATTCACACATCAAAAAGCTTCAGCTTGTGTTATTCTCATTTGTAAATGCCTTTGGATAAAAGCATCTGCTAAATGAATAGATGTAATGTAATGTAAATGAAGTTTAAAAATAACAACAAAGAATCTATATATACTGCTGTACATTCTCTATACTTCATTTTGTATATTTTTGTGCTATTTTATATTTATTATTAATATGCATTTGTGTTTTTATAACTGTGCTGTCACCATTGAATATCCAGCATTGCCTTTGACTGTTAAACTGACCCTCCTTGACAAATAACAATGCAAGAGTCATAATTTGATGTTTGCAGCTGAGAGTGTGCGAGAAACACGTTGACAGTGAAAGCATTTTACGTCACCATGTTCAAATCACATCTGTGCAGGATGTCATGAAGTTTCAGGGTGAAAAGTTTATGTTAAGATGCAGTAAATCAGTATCTATAGCATCTACAGTGAGTCAAAATTACAGCAGCGTAGTATTATTTACATCCGGGTGCAAATAGCATTTCCTATTAAGTATATGAACAAAATGTAATGCGCTTCTATGGACTGTATTTATAGGTGGAGAAGAAAGTAACCTGCTCTGTTTCTTCATTTAGCTGAGTGTTTCATGTACTACGGTTTAATGATGTCTGTAATCTTGTTTAATGTCAATTCTAATCAACGACAAATTGAGCAAATGCAATCTGTCATCCTTTTTAAGCCTTCATCCACACCACCTGAAGATCAAAGGTCAGACATGATGAATTACAATTTCCTACTCGAGATCAAGAGCAGGATACACATAATGACTCCTCTCCCGTAGACCCTCTCATCCCTCCCTCTATTTTCTCCTTACACTCTCCCTCTCTCTTTATCTCCTACCAAACACTTTGATTAGTTTGAAAAGAAACCACACTTGAACAAATTGTGGCGAGAGTCTTTTGAATAATACGCAAATCAGGCAAATCACTTTACCTGCCAACCATGCTGCTCACCCAACAGGGCTTCATTCCCCACATTTCATCTACAAATAAAAAGAGTAAACACTTTCTAGATGTAGAACAAGCGCATGTTCTTTGCAGCCAGATGGTGTAGTTATAGTATCTACCACCAGGGGCTCAACAGGCCATGTTAACCAGCGAAAACCTTGACCCCTCTGTACATAAATATGCCCGTACCTATTGTGGCAAGCACAAGGTGTGTTCTTTCTGAATAGGTCATGTTTGTGTTTGCTCTGTGTGTGGCAGCTGCTAATGTTCACAGTAACAGTTTGCGTCAGGCTAACTCAGTTGGGTGGCACACGCAGATGACATCACAAATCTGATTAACGTAACCTAGGACTTGAAACAGGACAATTACACCTCAAATCAGCCACATCAGTCCGGGGATCACCTTCACACTACAGGATTTCTCCCTGTTAGCTATTCTTGTGTTCTTTCTTTTTTCATTTGTAATGTGCAGTTGGAAGGGTTAACAGCTTCTGAATGGTGCTTGACGGCCATTACCATAATCATCACGGTTAACCTTGTGTCACTGACCCTCTCGTACTTTCTGACACGTAAACACACACAAACATATACCTTCACACAGAAAATCTACCGTGCCTTTACAGAAGACTCTCAGTCTAAAACTGAAGCGGCGCGATACAGGCTGCATGAGGGCGGAGAGAAAGACCGGTGATGAAATATTCAACTGTGAGCTTCACTGATTTCAGTTTCATCAAGAAAAAAGATACAGAGCTGAGGTTTGTGTGTGTGAGTGTGTGTTTCAGAGGACTTGTCCTCCGATTTATACAAAAAACAAAAAGCCTGAGATATGTGTTGAAGACACTGATTAGACTTAAAGGATGCTCCCATTTAAGGACAACTCTGTGGCTTTTGATAAACAATGTATGACTTATTCATTTAAAAACAAATAGGGTTAAAGATTTTAATATGGCATGTTTTACTGAGAGATCAATGATTTGTGGTAGCTGTTTGAGGGGGAAAATAACAATAGCATAATCAACAATGACACATAAAAATTATGATCATCAACATCATTGTTGTCATTATTATCATGATTATTTACATCTTGGTCAAAGTAAAACTTGCTTGCTGATTGGATGTGACTTTTTTTCTTTCTTTACAGTTCCAATCAAAAATAATAACAAAACTTATATGCATAAAATCTATAAATATTTTAATATTCTGTTTCCATATCAGAATAAAAACTTAAAGTGATAAGTCACAATTATTAAAAATAAAAGGGATATTTAGAGGTTCAGTCACAATTATAAGAAATAAAGCCACTATTAACTGTTTTGTTTCACTATGGGCCAGTTTTACTAACAGCTTGCGCCAGCACAAACCATCTTTTGGCATTAAAATTGAACAGTCAGGTTTTACTAAAGACGCACAGTGAAGAATTAGCACTGAAAAGGTGTGGACACAGTTATTTCTCCACCTGACCCTATGAATATGCATTTTTAGGAGTTTCCATTTCAGACGCAAAGTTTATTGGAGGAGAGTATTCAAATTAATCACCCAACGTTTGCGCTAAATTACTGGTATTTGCACCATTATTTAATGCCCCAAAAAAGCATGTCTTAAACTATTTTGCGCTTGAAATGGCTGGAATTATTGTTTCTAGAAGGAGGCACTGCAGAAAACAGAGAGCACTTAGTAGAAAGGAGAGGATTTTTTCACATATATTAATTTATTTGGAATGCCAGAAGAATACATTAATCGAACATATTGTTTGCCAAGCCATGTTATTTTTCATTTGCTTCAGGAAATAAAAGACGACTTGGAACCCTCAACTAGAATTCACGCAATATCACGTCTGTCAAAACTTCTAGCAAGCCTTCATTTTTTTGGCCTCCTTCATTTTTTGGCAACTTACTGTGGCTTCTTTATTTCTTTATTCTTTATTTGTGACTACTTTAATTTGTGCTGCGCTTGGTATAATGCGTCGGATGATATGTAAATGAGATGTTGGGGCTGTGTTTTTTAATTTGCGCATTGTTAGTAAATTACCCGCAAAAATTTCCCCTCCCATCAGCGCTTTTTTGGAATTGCGCTCTCTCGCTAATTTGCCCTGTTTAGTAAAACTGGCCCTAAATTTCTAATATATTTTAAATAAATGCTGTTTTTGTATTAATCAAAGAATCATGAAAAAAAATGCACCATGATTTCCACAAAAATATTAAGCAGCACAACTGTTTACAACATTGATAATAATATGAAATATTTCTTGAACATGTTGAAATGATTGCTGAAGGAGACTGAAGACTGGAAATTCACCTTTGCCATTACAAGTACAGCTGATACAATATTACTGTTTTTACTCTATTTCTAAACAGTTAACTGCAGCCTTGACGAGCATAAGAGATTAAAAATGCCCGTATTATGCCATTTTGAATATTGCCTTTCATGCAATGTGTAATGTCGCTGTATGTGAATGCAAATGAAGTTGTAAAGCCAAAAGTGCATGATAAATTTATTGTCTCCCAAAATAATTGACTTTAAACCTAAACTAGTCATTAGTAATTTGAATCTCACTTCCTTGACGGTTACATGTCACAGTGTAACACATTTGCATAATGCCCGCCTATGTTCTATATTGGCCGGCCACGAGTAATGTGACCTGCCCTCAAACACATAATTTTTTTTGACAACTGCTTCTGTAATCTCGGGAAATTCAACGTGGGATTCACAAAATGCTTGCTTTTGAAAGATAGATCAGTACCCAGTTTATTTGGATCAGCTGGATGTAAATAATAGATGTTTTAAATTTTGCGTCAAGCGCTCAAAACCAGAACTATGACAATGGGCGTCTCGTTTCTGATGTGCTTTATGCGGTAGACCAATTAAAACAGACTGGACCATCTGACCAATCAGAGCAGAGTAGGCTCACGGAAAGGAGGGGTTTAGAGAGACTGATTCTTTGAACTGAACAGATTGTTTTAGAATTGCTGAAAAATTACATATTAAATGCATATTTTGAGAAAACAAAAGCATTGTTTGACCTTGCATGCATGTAAACCGATTGTAGGAGATTCCCAAATCAATATTAGGAACCTTGGCATAATAGGGGCATTTTAAAATCAGAGGTGCATGCTTTTAAAATGCCTGTATTTCACAGCTTAATTTCCTTACACTGACTTTATATTTCATTCATTTGTTTTATATTGTTGGTTGCATGTCTAGTTCATCAGTATTTCCCACAGAGCCTTATATTTATATTCTTCACATTACACAGGCTCACACATCCAATGATCTCACTAATCATGTATAGAGCAGCACATGCAATCAATGCCTAAGCTGAGTGCACATATGAACACATCTAATGCCGTGCTACTAATATGCCCCCAGGAGAGTGCAAGCGGTCTTGATTCAGACATTTTTCTTTGTGCGTGTGATTTGTACGAGTGGCGAAGCAATTCAGTCAATTCTTACTCTTTGCACAGAGCTGAGTTCATATAAATCTCATTTGTCACAACAATGAGATATTTTGCAACTATCTGGAAAATCGGGCATAACCACACTCTGCCCTGTTTTATTTATCTTTCGTTTCTTCGTTGTCCCAGGAGAACAACTCTCAATCATATGCACACACAAATCCTTGAAAAGGCATTGTTCGTGACAAACTGGGAGGTGTTACGACAGACATACCCTACAAAGTGTGAGTACATTGCTGCTTTCTATGATTTTTACAGCTGCAATATGTTAAAAAAAGTGTTTCTTTTTTTTTTCTCTCCCTCCAGGTTAATCTGCTTCCCACAGATGCTGATTGCCATTTAAAATAAACAAGTGCAAGTTTGATATTATCTCACCAAGCCTTTGTTAACGAACACTGCTCTGTTTCGTGAGGTAACATTGTGTTAGTACAGATTTTTTCTTTTCACACATAGACCCCTCCTAACATAGACACACATAGGGTGACATGACACCAATGTCCTGTGAGACATCACAGATTCACAGCTGCAAGACTTTGCTCTGTGGAAACAATTTGAAGTTGCAAAAATGTGAAATCTACAGTAGATATATCCAAAAACTACAAGCTAAAGTTTGGATTTGAATAAGTGTTTTGGCTATTAGCATGCTTTTTCCTTGCTCTTCCTCTCAAGTGTTCTGCTTTTGTACACATAATTGATGACTTATTTGTGCTGAGTCTTGTTATCACATGCACAAAAGTAAACATTTTCTACCAATGGAAATGGAGCAGCTAATTTTGTCCCTAACACACTTTCCCTTGCCGTCTTGTCCCCTGGTCCCTTTTATTGTTTCACAATCTATCTTGTTTATCTCTTACTTCACCTCCCAACTGCATCTATCCACTCTCTCTCTTTCTCCATCTATCTCTCTTTGTTTATCTCTACGAAACTCTAGTCAAGGGGTTCTGATATATCCAAACAATTAGCTGTGGGAGAATGTCATTTGGCCAACATCGACTCTAATGCAGCTATAAGAAGAAAAGCAAATTAGCCTTTCACTCGAGCCTTGTGTCATCTAAACCTCTCTCTCTTCCCCCACCACCCTTTTTTTTGTTGCTCACCCTCAATTCCTCCCTCTTTCAGTCCATCCTATAAGTTGGCACTAGCAGTTTCTTTCATTTTTTCCCCTACCCCTGGCTTGAGAATGAAAGTCTCTTTGCCTGGCAGAAAGCTGCAGTTAGTCTGACAGTAACACAATGCTTCTTCATTCACATCATCAAGCACTGACTCCCTTCCTCACAACAGAGTCAGAGAGGGAAAAAGAGAGAGAGTGATGATTGGGTGGGTAATGGGAGATTGGAGCATTTTTCTGTGGACGTTAATGACCCGTTGTTTGTGGTGTTGGAGATGAGTTCACCTCATGGTGACAGAGTGTCTCATCGCGACACTCTATGTGTGTTCAGAGCTGCCACTGCATATGTTTTCTACTACAATTCAAAACTGTATTGCCTGCAGCTGTTTTTAAGAAACGGTTAAAAGGATAATTAATAAATGAAAAATCTGTCATTTACTCACCGCTATGTCATTCCAAATCTGTATGACTTTCTTTCTTTTATGCAACACAACAGATATTTTGAAGAATGTTGGTAACCAAACAGTTTTGATTATCATTGACTTTCATTGTATAGTTAAAAACAAACAAACAAACAAAAAAAAAAACATTCTGTTTTCGCAAACAACCACAGTGTACCAGTTTCATAAAAGCATGGTAACTGTTCTGTCATTGGCTGCACAGATGAGCACAGAACACTATGCTTGAAAAAGGGGTGCGGGGGGGGCAAGAAGCAGCAGCTCATTTGCATTTAAAGAGACATGCACAAAAACAGCGTGTTTCTACTTCCAGTCAAAACAGGCATTTTCAAAGTGTATCTTTAAAAGGTATTTTGACTTATATCTTATAAAAAGGGGCATAATAGGTCACCTTTAAATTATTTTTATTTTTGGGTTATTTTTTTATTTTTTGAACTATTCCTGTAAAAGAGAAATTTAGTAAAATATCAGTAGTAAGTCATATATAATAAGTCAAAATCATATGTTTTTTGTGCACTACGGGCCTTGAAGCTACAAAAAAAGACTGCAATTAAAAAGTTTGGTACAATTTTTTTTAATGTTTTTTTTTTTTTTTTTTTTTTTAAATAAATGTATTATGCTCACCAAGGCAGTAATATTTTTCTAGTTTTCTGTTGTAATATTTAGAAATTTCAGCAGCCATTATTTCACTGTCACATGATTTTTCATGAATTTCATTCCAATGTGCAATGTGCTGTGGAAGAAAGAAAACAGTTATCAGTGTTAAAAGCAGATGTTCTGTGTAATATTTTGTGGAAACCATATTTTTTTCTTTGATGAATAGAACATTTGAAAGAACAGCATTTATTTGAAATAGATTTTTTTTTTAACAATGTAAAAGTTTGTGTACTGTCACTTTTGATCAATTTAATCATGAATGCATTGCTGAATAAAAGTATAAAAGTTATTTCAAAAAATAATCCTACTGATGTAAAACTGAACAGTGGTGCACGATAGCTTTGTCTAAGAAAGAGATTGAAATTGAAGTTTCTTGCCAGGTTTCTGCTATAAACTTCTGTTGTGTTCCACAGAAATCATGCAACTTTCAAAACTTTATGAAGGTGAGTAACTAATGACAGAATTTACATTTTGGGGGGGTGAACTGGCTCTTTTATAAATGCTCAATCCACATAATACTGTGTCTTGTGGTACATAAACACATTTACGTATGACAAAGCAACATAAAACAACTGCAATTCCTGCTATTCCTGAACATTTAACCCATGTTTCATCCCTTCACTCCCTTTATCCTCTTTTTTTCAGTTTTCACCTGATGTAAAATGATAGATTTAACATGTTGGGAGCCAGGGAGGGGGAAAGTAATCTAAAGCATAGAGATTTGTATTCGTTTCATCAGAAGACTTTGCTGTGTTGGGAATGGGATCTGCATCCTGATGATGTCTACCAGCAGATCTCAACAGCCTGTGCACCCCTGTGCTCATGGGCAACCCATAAGCAAACCCTGCCCCCCCCAAAACAACACCACAACCCTACTTTTAGCTGTGAGCTTCTAAAAAGTCAATCTGAGGACTAAAATGAACAGTTCACCCTAAAAATACTTTAGTTTCCTTATTGGAACACATTTGGTGTTCCACAGATATCCACTCCAGTCTAACATTTAATGTCTTGTAGCGGAAAGCTGCATTTTTGTAATAAACAAATCCATCAAGACGTTTTTAATGTTCAGACAAGTCCATAATTTTGCCTTCTCTACTGTAACAGTCATCTAATTAATCTAATGAACTAGAATAGAAATATGTACAGATCAAGCACAGTTTACAAGCAGAAACAGTCCAAAACAGTTGTAAACAAATATGTTGGTGGTCCTTAAGGATTATGGACTATTACTTTGCCCATTATTGTATTGTAATGTTTTTTATCAGCTGTTTGGACTCCATTGGTATTTGGCAATATTATTGACTTGGTTGCAAAGACATTACTGAATGAGAACTGAACTGAGCTGGATGATGACATCACTGAAGCAACAATGAACTGACTTTAAATGGGTGATGAACTAAGAAACGAAAATTGCCTTGAAGTTTCATTTTGAAGGCAGTTTACCAAAATGACAGCTTTTAAAATGTTCTACTGTACGTCTATGATGTAATAGGTAGGTAAGTGCCACCTACACAGAAGAAGATCAACATCCCTGCCTGTTTAGCCCCGCCCACTGATTCGCATATACTGTAGTGTTTACCAGAGAGGCAAGCGTGCAGGTCTACGCAGAAACTCAACGATAAAGAGCGCAAAAAAACAGTCATTGCATTGATCCCAATGTTACAAAAAAGTGGATGAACTTTATTTTTAATGAAGTTCCAGACCGTGTGAGTAAGAATTCTATCTTTTGTTTATTTCATTTTACCGTGGATTCGTTTACAATTACCCATAGTGTCAGCAACGCAATGCTCGTTCCTTTATCTCAGGGAACTGAGGTTGCCCTTCAGTCGCTCACTCCAACGTTACGTCGAGTGACGTATTTGGGATCGTACTTGGGAGCCCAATCACCTCTGAGCTAAAAAGAAAAGGCCAATGAACATTGGTGAGTTTAGTCTGCACGGCAAGCGACTCCCCCGTACATACAGGTATATAAGATGACTGCGTGCATCTACTCATTCAGATTCCTGCTTCGGAGCCTTCGCCTACTGAAGCTGTTCTAACAGAGAGACAGAAGAGAGAAGAAGCTTTCCTTTTCGGATCATGTACCGGCCCTCGTTGTGGTCCTTCCCTGGGCAATCCGATCTAAAAGAGCAAAATTCTCGCACGGTCGTTGAGAGCTTCTCTGAAATATGGGATGTCTTTCCTACCATGTCTGAGTTCCTCCCTCCTAACTATCCTTGATGGTGAGGCAGCCAGGGGGTACGTCAACGTTCCCCAGGTGGAGTGTGCGGTTGCGGTGCATTTATGCCCGCAAAACGCCGCCACTTGGCGGAACCGTCTGCGCCTCCCATCCAAAGCCTGTAAGCTTTTGTCGGCTCTGGCTGTGAAGGTCAGGCTGCCTCCGCCTTGTATGCGATGGCCATCCTGCAAGTCTACCAGTCCGAAGCACTTAAACAGCTGCACGAGGGTAGTTCTGACCCGGGGTTAATGCAGGAGCTGCGCTCGGTGACCAACCTTTACTATTGTCCTCTTTTATAAGCTGTTTTACAGCAAAATTGAATTTTGTTTACATTATTGAAACATTGTTTTCCTGTTTAACACAGTAAAGCCTCTTTGACACAATCTGTAATATATAAAGTGTTTTTTTTTTTTTTTTTTTTTTTTTTTAAATAAATGTGCTTGATCTTTTTAATTATTATTATTATTATTATTATATTATTATATTATCTGGGCTTGGGTGAAGCAGAGTTGCTAACTGGCTTCATTTTTGCAAAAGTGATTGCATGAGCATATAATGTGTTGACTTAATTACATAGTTTTCAGTCACATGACTGGCAAGGAGACCTGGAGGGAAAAACATCCATAAAACTGCAGCACAGGCCTGTCAATTTTCCATCTGTTTCACTTGTAATCCATATACCACCTGCTGCAATATTTTAATCACTAAATACAGTAGGACATTGAAAAAAGCTTGATGTTGAAAACATTTAATGTGCCCTGAAAGACAGTGATATAAAAAGATCAAATTCAATATACAATTTATTGGTGAAGCATATTACAGTACATACAGGCAAGAAGATGAATTCAAAATAGAAACACAATGTGCTGTAGCATGTTAAGTGTTTTCTTTATAATGTTTTTTTAAGGAAAACATGCTTGAGTGAATCCTTGTGTGTTGTGTTCTTATTCTGGGTTCATCTGCTTGTCTTTATAAATAAGGCGTATACTTAATTTGGTCCTCCAGTATCACTGCATGAATGCATTAAGCAATATTATTATTATGTTTTTTTTATAATGGGTTTCTATGGAAAGATGCTTAATGTGTTAAGCATTATGTTCAGCACGAGTTGCATTCATATGCTGGGCTCATCTGTTTGTCTGTATATAGTATGCATAAATAAGGTATATACTGAATTTCAATCTTTTAATATCTGTCTTAGTACATTAGTACTTAAAATAACTGATGGCCAGTTGTGGAAAGCCTTGTTGTGCCCTTCAGGATGATACATTGTATCATGTGAAAACTATGAATGGTTAACATGACTGTTTACTGGTTTCATTCTTTTTGTGCAGTCAAACTGCACCAGTTTTGATACAAACAAAACAACTTTGGTTTGCTACTAACCATTAGTGACTATATAAAGAGTTCAGATGCAAAACCAGCTAAATCCATCTGACGTTTCTTTAAAATGAGCATTTCTTACTGGCTACTTTGTATAGGTTTCTGTGTAAGTACTGGTGCTTCTGATTGGGCTGAGGCTGGAATTTACCACCTCTGGAACGTAATGAATTTTAAAAACAAAATTAAACACGCAGCACTTGAATGTAAAAGTGTTTCTCAACTGAAGGGTTGTGACCCAAAAATAGTGTGGATAAGATTACATATAAAATAATAATCCTGTGCATAGTTACAATAGTAAAAATAAATTGGTTTATCAACTTATCAGCAGAGGAGAACTAGTCAACATAAAAGGCAGTACATAATTGTGAACAGTTGAGTCTTGAGAGGGCAAAATAAAAACCAGTTGCTATAAATTAAC
Organism: Labeo rohita; assembly: GCF_022985175.1. Lineage (NCBI taxonomy): Eukaryota > Metazoa > Chordata > Actinopteri > Cypriniformes > Cyprinidae > Labeo > Labeo rohita. The sequence goes on along the minus strand of NC_066882.1, from coordinate 15,132,455 downwards.
TACTGTATATTAAGAGCAGTACTCTACAAATTAATGGCAAATTGCTGTATGTCGTCTTCCTCTCTAATATCCCTCCTCTATAATAACCAGTTTCTTTCCTTTACCTTTTTCTTCTCTTATCTTTACTTCTGGTACTGCCTTCCTCATAATGCTGTTTCCACCTCATCATTCTATTTACCCGTCAGGTTCTATAGAAAGCTATTTCACTTCTTTTTATTTAATGCAGTCTTGTTGTATGTGTTTGCATTTTTCCTGTTATTAATATTCAAGGCTATAATATAAAAGCCTAACAAGTTTTTTTTTTTTTTTTTTTTTTTTTTTTTTTTTTGCAGCTTGGTGACATTGCCAGCAAGTGTTTTGACAAAACTGCTGTTGTACACTTGAAATATAGACAGCTTTGTCGATTACAATGACAGTGGCTCAGTTTTTTATGTCGGGTTGCTTGTTTTTTTTTTTTTTTTTTTTTCTTTTTCTATAAAAGTATGTGATGCTGAAATTAACATGAATTAGAGCTGATGAAGCACAGGATATTTACACTACAGTTCTTTTTTTTTTTGTCTGAGTGAATGAAAGCAAATAATTTTAAACAGCAAGGACAAATCAAAATGAACAAAAATGCATAATATTTGCACAAAAATAATAAGTAGCACAGAACAGACCTGTTTTCAAAATGATAATAATGAGAAATGTTTCTTAAGCATTAGAATGGTGAGAGTTGGTGTTGGCGTAACAAAAACGTTCTGATTTCTTTCAAAAACATTCAAAAGTCTTACTGACCCCAAAGTTTGCATTGATAATATTAATGTTAATATCTCAGATCCTCTGTTAAAGGCACCTCCATATGAGTTTAATTTTCTTTAAAGCTCTGACACTTTTTAAATCTAATCTCATCGAGTGACATTATTAATATCATTATAATTAATATGTGATGTCATCACTTGATTGATTACCAGAAGCAAACTTTTAGTTTGGCGAAATAAAGGAATAGAGGCCTCCTCTATAAACACCACTGATGTCTATAGTTTATATAGGCTCCATAATATTTCAATGGTTCTTCTATACACATGTATATATATGTTGTTAGAACGCTATTGAGTGCATGTCAAGTACATGTCTGTGTTTCTGTGTGGCACTTTTCTCTTGACATGCGTTGAAGTTGACAGTGTGATTTGTGCTGCACCTTAGGGCTCACTCAGAACACAAAGGCCGTGTCTCTCACCGCTATTTCCAGCAGGCACTGGCAAGGTCAGCCGTCCTCCTTAATGCATGTCCAACAAAAGAGCCAATTTAGGAGCCATCAGGCCTCGGCCGGCCCCCAGGCTCTCTCCGCTTAACTGTTATGAATCCCGTCAACTCTGTAATGGGAATGAGCCTCCGATTAAAACACTGCTTTTCTTCATCCGAGCAGCAATAAGAGACCCATTTCCCGACACACAGAGAGATGCACTCGCACAGGCACACAAACACAGACCGAAGATTCCCAGTGAGGTTCTCAGGCCAATGAAAATCAGTCGTTGGCTGCACATCAGATAGAGAAACACATTTCGAAATGAAATTTTCATCTTGCAAACCGAATTTGAGCACCGTCACACGTGTAAATTGTGAACATGGCAACCCACTGACTGAGCGTTGATGGGAATCTACAGCCCACACTCTTAAGCTTAACAGACATTCCCATTCAAACCTGTGAGAGCTTATTGACTGCCTCGGCATAGACACTGTCACCTGACATTTCACTAAGCTGCTGTCAAACACTCAAAAGTATTGTGTCACCTGTCATAAAGCGCAATGTGTTAGAGTGCCACCTCTTACGTAAAAGTAAATATTTCACTTTAGATTTCACAGACGTTACTTCATAAAGTATCTCAAAAGTGCATGTTAATTCTGCCTGTCCGATCAATCCTCAACCAAGGTGATGAAGATACGTGCTGCTTGGACACTCCGACATTATCATGTCCACAGGCTAATGAGAAGTGTGAGAGAAACTGCGGAGTAACTGAGGCTGAAGCTGTCGGGTTAGTTGATCAGATGTCCACTGCAGGCAGCAGGAAGCTGAATTAAAGCTGAAGAAATGAAAAGCGACAGCGTGATGAAGTTGTTGGAAATAAATACGACCGTATCAGACACACAGCTCTCTGACTTAGCTCACGGGAATATATCCGTTTATTTTTTTAAAGACCTGCTTGACAAACACACTTTTCTTTCTTTTAGTGGTGAATTTCCTTTTAAACAGGAAGTTCAGAGGGCAGACACCTTCGCTGTGAACCATGATTTGCCAGCCTGGTCTCATTGTTTATACACACAACTGAGGTTGAAAGTTTACATACATTGCAGAATCTGCAAAATGCTAATTATTTTACCAAAATAAGAGGATTATACAAAACACAAGTTATTTTTTATTTAGTACTGACCTAAATAAGACATTTCACATGAAAGAAGTTGACATATGGTCCACAAGAAAGAAAGAGAGAGAGAAATAAAAACTGTTTAAAAGAGGGATAGTTGTTCACGAGTCCCTTGTTTGTCCTGGTCCCGCAAATTATTTGTTTTTTCACCATTTTCATGTATTTGAACACTTTCCAGAAATGACTGTATGATTTTGAGATCCATCTTTTCACACTGAGGACAACTGAGGGACTCATATGCAACTATTACAAAAGGTTCAAATGCTCACTGATGCTTCAAAAGGAAAACAATGTATTAAGAGCCAGGGGTGTAAACTTTTGAACAGAATAAAGATGTGTACATTTTTCTTATTTTGTCTAAATATCATATATATATATATATATATATATTATTTAGTACTGCCCTTCAGAAGCTACAGAAGATACTTACATGTTTCCCAAAAGACAAAAGAAATTCAAAGTTTACCCCTAGCGCTTAATGCATAATTTTCCCTTCTGGAGCGTTAGTGAGCATTTGAACTATCACTAAACAAAACACAGCTGTGGATCATTCAGGTAACAACACAGTATTAAGAATCAAGTGTATGTAAATGTATGTAAACTTTTGAACAGGGCCACCTATAATTTCCTCTTGTGGACTACATGTAAATATCTTTGGTGTAAAATATCTTATTCAGGTTAGTACGAAATAAAACAATAACATGCATTTTGTATGATCCCTTTTATTTTGGTAACATAATTAACATTTTGCAGATTCTGCAAGGTGTATGTAAACTTTTGACCTCAACTGTAGGTATTAGTATGTAACATTTACACACAAAACATGCATATGTGTTTTTTTACTGATGCTGAAATGTACAATCTGGAGTTGTACAAAGTTTAAAACGTAAAATTTGCCATCTATTTGTAGCTAAAAATGTAAAATATTTACAATTCCTTTATATCATTAAGATACGATTTCGATTTTTAGACCTCTTAACCTAAGCCTAAACCTACTCATTTTATTGCGAACATAAAAAGATATAAAATGTAATACACCGAAATATGCAGGGAAATTGCCATTTTAGTAACAATATAGACGTAAAAAGATATTTTTATAGTTGCTAATCCCACTTTTACCTAACCATAACTATTCCTGTACAGTATAAAGAAAAACGTGACAGACAGATAAGTGCAATCACAATTTATTTACTGCAAAAATATCAAAACAGTACCAAAAGTAGTCCAAATGATGTTGTGTTGCAGCCGTAGTCCTCTCTGGTGGAGGTGCAAAGCAGAATTTAAGATGTTAAGCGCTGAAAATATTAGTCTATCCACTTAGTCTATAAAGTCTATCCACTCCATGAAGGCGTGAATTTCTCATTGAAACACACCTCACCAGAAACACGGCATGTCGCAATCAGTGATGAAGCAGGTGAGAGCCCATAAATGAAATAAAACCTGTAATAAATCTTCTTGAAGCAACAATTTTTGAATTTGTGAAAATGTACTAACAATTTCTTAGTGGAAATTGATGGAATTTTTGTTTTCCCTGAGTAAAAACCACAAATTATAATTTTGTGGTGTATTAAATATATAGAGATAACTATAAACCATTATTTACAATGTACCATTCATTTATCGATTCACTATGAGATTTGATAGTATATTTTTGAAGAGCATATTTGTGTATCCTGTCCATATTTGAGACTAACAGGGGGTATGAATATCCACTCCCACTCATGATTTGCCAACAGTGCTCAACGGTTGCCTCCTCTAAATAGAGACCAAGGTCAAACACAAATGTTATTGAAATAGGAGGTAGGCTGCAGTCGGCCAGAGGTGTCCAGTGACTTTGCATGTGTATTTGACATTCAAACGCTTGGCTGAACCACATCCTAATGGTCTGTGGTCATGGGTTTCACATTCTAAGTAGTGTTCAAAGCCAGTGCTTTACACTTTTAAATGACAGGTGAGAAGAAACGTGAGGTGGCTGAAGAGAAGCAAAATGACAAAGGGATTGTTAATCAGTCAAACCCAGGAACATGTTGTCACCTATTGTCTTTTTTGTTTGTTTATTTGTTTGTTGCTGTTGTTTTGTTGTTAGCAGTGAGTTGGTGATAAACAAAGGTGAGGCATGAAGAAGCTTCACTGGCACACGCTTCATCCATATACAACACCTGTGCCATGATTCAGTTCACATGCTCTTCATGCAGACAGAGGTGAGTCAGTGAGTGACAGAGGCGACCCTGCCGCTGCGCCTCCCTCTCCTTCTCAACACCTGTCAGTCACTCTAATGGCTGTCACACGCCTCCCCACTGTCCGGCTCTCGCCTGTCATGAAACTGCCATGAGCACATCCATGGAATGATGCTGGGAATGGGAATTTCACAAAGTGAATGCATTTATTTTTGTCGTATTCTGTTTTTTTTTTTTTTTTTTTTTTTTAGTGAGAATGAAATCAAAATTAACCCTGTTTACTTTTTTAAAATGTGCATTCATAGTCTAAAAGAATTTGATTAATCAATTTTTTAAATGTTTGTCTTCATAATCTCTGATCTTTTCCACTTTTCACAATCTAGTCAGTTTCTGGTGGAATGGGGATTTGACCAGAATGAAACTGCATCTATTTTTATTATATTTTATTTTTTTTTATTTTACACAGCAGATATCAAAGGTCTAAAGCATGTGTGTGTGTGTGTAAGCAAAGGTAGAGAACAGTGGACTTGGTGGCCCTGGTGAGTTCTGTAGATCTCCCAAAATACTTTCCACTAGTATATTCACTTTATGAAAAGTTAAACACTTAACCACACAAAAACACACACATACACACGTTCCTAACCTTCCGCGGCCCCGCTGTGTGAAGACTCATCAAATGTCACATGCGCTAATCAGAAATTCTACTTCCTCTTTTACAGCGAAAATACAAAGACAGACACACTGCATCACCTTTTAATTAAAATTTACTCCCTGTCACCATGGCTGAAAGGTGTTTTTGGAGAACGTGGCCTGGTGCAGAGTGAGGGGTAAATATTGACTTCCTGCTTGGATTTTTCCACCTTGCCATGGAGCAGAGTTTTAAAAGCGCTTCCAGAAGTTACAGTCGAGAGGGTCTCTGCTCTCTGTAGAGGCTTTGAGTGAAGGCCGGATTTCATTTAGACCGGACTTCTGCATCCGAAAATAATGTTCTCCACTCAGAGTAAAGTAGCTTAGAGTCTCACAGGGCCACCATCCCAGGTGTGTTGACAGATGTGTGTGTGAACAAGTGTGGATGTGTAATTGGAGCAGAACCACCAAGCAGTTTAACTTGGGCCCCACCTGGACCCAACCTTCATTTAAAAACCATCCCACTGGAGCTCCAGAGCCATCTACAGAGAAATACCTTTAAAAATACTTTCACAATTAAAAAATAAAATATATGATGGGAGCAGCTTGGCAAGACGAAATCCCTTGTATGGAGGTAATAATTTCTGACCTTATTAAATTAATTAAACGCATGTTTCCTATTATGGCGTAAGGCTAAAAAAAAAAAAGAGATTACAACGGCAGCCCTCGAGACAGGCACGGTGATGAGACGAGTGTAACGAACACACATACGCTCACGCTAAACTCACTGGCTTATTAAATTTGTGTCTCTTTCCTTGGACGGCACATTAATTGTCATACATGTCATTAAATTCAGCCTGGTTTTGCTACGCTTCACGGATACTTGCGCTCGCGCACACACAAACTCTGCACATATTGAAGGACAGCCTGTGTATTTAGACAATTGGCAAGTTAATAGAAATTATTTTCCTCATTAATGTGGCTCTTTGCTCTGTATTTGGTACCATGTTTATCTGTCAAACCTCTGTGTTTTACCCTCATTACATGCACAATTCTCTTGTCAAGGAAAAGGAAAAGAGGTCAAAGATGACAGCATTTATGGTGTTTCTAACAGAAACACTGTATTTGATGTTTGATACATCTATGAGCAGGCTTACACAACACTCAGTTAGCTTATTATAAACGTCCATACATGTTTGCTAATGCACGTTTACATTTATATTAAATGAGCTAAAATTGAATATCTATATATATAGTTGTCTTTTTGTCTTTTTTTCAACATTAAAATTCATCATTCATTTATATATCATTGATATTCCAAAGCAATGTGCAGAGACAAATATAAATGAGCCATTTGTGGATTGAATTCCCCAAACAAGTAAACATTCAATCTGTGCTGATTTCAAAACATTCTGCTGTTTGTTTAAGCTGCCCGACAACAGCAACAGTTGCTTAACCAATAAGGTGAGTTTGGGGAGGAGCTATAAGTTTCTAAGACCAATGAGGGATTGTTCAGGGAAACCTGTTCATAAACAATCACTATTTGATGCTGAAATGACATTTTAAAAGGAAAGTCCACCCAAAAATGAAAATCCTGTCATTAATTACTCACCCTCATGTCGTTCCAAACCCATGAGACTTTTGTTCATCTTCAGAACACAAAATAAGATATTTTTGATGAAATCTGAGAGCTTTCTGACCCTGCATAAACAGCAACGGAACTGGTACTGTTGTGAACGTGCATTGAAGACACAGAAGAAAAAAAAATGTTGAATAAAGTTGTTATTTTTGTTTTCTTTGCACACAAAAAGTATTCTTGTAGCTTCATAAAATTACAGTTGAACTACAGATGTTACTTAGACTAGTTTATTGTCATCCTTACTACCTTTCTGGGCCTTAAATGCCGTATTACCGTTGCTGTCTATCTCAGATTTCATTGAAAATATCTTAATTAGTCTTCTGAAGATGAACGAAGGTCTTACGGGTTTGGAACGGCATGAGTCTGAGTCTGAGAATTTTTTTTATTTTTGGGTAAACTATCCCTTTAACTATTAGTATTGGTGTTTGGAAACTAAAACGTTAATACAAGTTTATATATAAAGACTCATTAGTGGAAATTGTAAGAGTACAAGCAAATCTCCATATTATGCAGATTATTTAAGTCAAATGTTATCTATACCGTGAAATTATGCACTGAGCCACTCTATACGCACACACATAAATGCAGTTCCTTTGTGACATTGGGGGTCTAATGATGGTTTGTGGTAAACAATAGTCCACAGCGCTCTCTGTGCTCCTCATCAGCACAGAGGAATTAGAATTTTAGGTTAATTAAAAGAGTTAATTATCATGAATACAACAATAATTAATTCTAAAAGTATATTTGAATTAATTATCGATTGAATTAATTAAGAAGGGGGATAATTAAGCTATATGCAGTGTGAGAGAGAGACTCGACACAGAGAGAAACTCGGTGTGTGTGGGCAGAGATGCATACTGACAGTATGACGCAGAATATCCTCGGCTGTGATGACAAACAACGTTGCGAGCAGAATGAACGATGGGTGGGTGGGGAGGGGGACAAAATGGAGTGAGCTAACGGAAGAGCAAAACATACACACACACACACAGAGTTAACTCAATTAGACAAAACAATCTGCACCTCGCTCCTGCCCTCAAAACACACCAAACGCAAACTCATCTAATGGCTGCTTTGGATGACAAATGACACAGCGAGAGTATTTTGGGTCTACATGGGAAAGAGCGACTGACAGATAAGAGGATTCATCCAGCACCATTCCGTGCCCTGTAACAGCTGCTACACAATCTTCCCTTCTCCCTACCCAGGCTTTTTTGTCTTCATTCATCCCTGTCACAATTTGGCTGTGAAAAACACCACTATAATTTTGGTCTTACTCACACGCTGTCCTTAGCATTTTCAGAGCCTCCCCGCTGAAGCGACTGCATATGTCGAAGTGAAAAAGTGAATGCAGAGGAGACATCACAAACGACACAGTGCCAGCCAGTGTCAAGCTTGCCCATGGTTCCTTACTTTTTCATAGCTCCTGGAGACATTTGCTTTTAGTAGTCCAGCTGCCATACAAAATGATTCCAAGATGAAGGAGGGACTCTTAGATTTTTTTTTTTCATAAAAGACTCATGAATAAAGACTGACAAATAGTGGTTTCTGTTAGTAAGCTGTCCGTATCTGCTTGCTGACAAAGATGTCTCACAGTCAATAAACAGTACTGAAACAATAATAAAAAGCTTACAAAGTACAAAGTTCTACACAGTGTAGTAGATACATGCTTAAAGGAGAAGTCCACTTCCAGAACAAAAATTTACTCAAAATGTACTCATCCCCTTGTCATCCAAGATGTTCATATCTTTCTTTCTTCAGCCATTAATAAATTATGTTTTTCGACTATATGTTTAGTTTTTTTTTTTCCATATAATGGACTGCTATGGTGTCCCGAGTTTGAACTTTAAAAATGCAGTTTAAATGTGGCTTCAAACGATGCCAGCCAAGGAAGAAGGGTCTTATCTAGCAAAACAAATGGTTATTTTCATAAAAAAAAAAAAAAAAAAAAAATACAATATGAATACTTTTTAATCTCAAACGCTCATCTTTGTCTTGCTTTGCCTCCACTCTGTGTATTCTAGTTCAAGACAGTTAGGGTATTTTGAAAAACGCCAATCGTATTTTCTCCCTCAACTTCAAAAATCATTTTAAAATCACCCTACATCGCTGCAAAAGTACGACCCAGTCTTTGCAAAGTGAACATACAAAGAAGATCAAACACCCTTAACAAAAAAGGTAAAATGGTGATATAGGATGATTTTGAAGTTGAGGGAGAACATGAGATAGACTGTCATGAACCGGAACAAAAACAGAATTCAGGCAGAGTAAGACAAGACGAGTGTTTGACATTAAAAACCCTGCTGAAAAAAAAAAAAAAAAAACAGCTAAAACCAGCCTAGGCTGGTCAGGTGGTCTTAGCTGGTTTAAGCTGGAAATAGCTGGTTTTAGCTGGTCTCCAAGCCTGACCAGCTAAGACCAGCCTGGCCAGCTAAGGAAGTGGCCAAAACCCCTCTAAAACCAGCCTGCTGACCAGCTAAGATTAGACTGGATGAACAGCTAAAACCAGCCAACTAGCTTAGGCTGGTTTTAGCTATTTTTTTTTTTTTTTTAACAGGGAAGTATATAAATTGCATTATTTTTATGAAAATAACACATTGTTTTGCTAGATAAGACCTTTCTTCCTTGGCTGGGATTGTTTACAACTGCATTTGGGATCGTTTGAAGCTGCATTTAAACTGCATTTTGAAAGTTAAAACTTGGGGCACCATAGAAGTCCACTATATGGAAAAAAAATGAATTTCTTTATGACGGAAGAAAGAAAGACATTAACATCTTGGATGACAAGGGGGTGAGGACATTATCTGTAAATTTGTGTTCTGGAAGTGGACTTCTCCTTTAAACCTGTAATGTACTACTTATACTGTATAGCAGACAAAAATAACAAAACCTGAAAGTTGTGCAGGTGACCAATATTTTACAAAGCCTTATAATAAGGCCATGTTACATAACCATTCTAATAATACATGAGGCTACAAACTTTATGAACAAAAGAATTGAAATTAAAAATGCAGTTTTACTTAAAAAAAAAGATGAAACTGTTGAAACCCACTGGGGTACAATAATATGTGAATTACGTTGGAGCACTCTGTGCGAATTAAAACGTATAAGCCTAAAACAGGCCTCACGGGGTATAGAAAGGGGGTGGATATCAGTCCTATAGCAGGTTTAAGAGTTTCGCTCTTCAGTTATGTAATTGACCACACATTAAGGTGATTCATTGTGGCTTTCTTTGCTGATTCGAGTGTTTATATCCGGGGGCTGGAGAAATAGATCCTACCTGCTGCTCTCATAGGGTGGATATGTTAGCCTTTTTCTGCTCTATAAGATTTGAGTGCTTTAGCCTTTATACTGATGATCAGAGCAAGATCGCTCTGCTCCGACTCCTCTAAAGGGAGTGTTATATGGCTAATTGAGTTTGAAATGTGCTCCGTTTGTGGTTAGATTGGACATCCCACAGGATCCATATTTTTTTTCTGTCTCTGCCATTTTGTGAGTGTGCACAAGGACACAGAAAGGAAGGAAGCAAGGAGCTGTATGCAAATTCTGTGTAGGTGAGTAGGTGGCAGAGCTTTCACCACTCACTAGATGATGTGAGTTTGTTATACTGTCATAGATCATGTTACAGGACAGTAAGATTGGCTTTCATAGAGTCACTTATCACAAATGAGCTAACGGTCGAACTTTAATCATCCATGCTCTCATTGTGTCACAGACCTTTTCCAAATAAAATTCATCACATTTGCAATATTGTCATGCTTCTATGGTTTCTAGTTGTTCTGTACAGAATCATCCTGCTTTTAAGATAACAAAATTGCTTAATGTATTAAAAATTCATATGGGAATAAGTTTGTTGTGTATTTTAGCATCTTACAGTTGTATAGCCACAGCATTTACATTAATTTTGCATACGGTTGTCAATATTAAAGGAGAAATTCACTTCCAGAACAAAAATGTACAGATAATTTACTCACCCCTTTGTCATCCAAGATGTTTGCCTCTTTCTTTCTTCAGTTGTAAAGAAATGATGTTTTTTTCAGGAAAACATTTCAGGATTTTTCTCTATAGAGTGGAGGGAATGAACTTCCAAAATGCAGTTTCAATGCAGCTTCGAAGGGCTCTAAATGATTCCAACCGAGGAAGAAGGGTCTTATCTAGTGAAATGATCGTTTCATGTATAATTTATATATTTTTTTAACCTCAAATGCTCTTGTCTAGCTCTGTGATGCACATGCAAACTGTGTAATCCGCGTCAACACAGTTAGGGTATGTCAAAAAACTCCCATGTCGTTTTTTTAAAAACAGCGATGTAGGACGATTTTGAAGTTGGAGGAGAAAATAAGATGGGAGTTTTTCGAAATACCCTAACTGTATTGACCCGGATTACACAGAGTTCGCATGTGCATTGCAGAGCTAGACAAGGTGAGCATTTGAGGTTAAAAAATATATAAATTGTACTTTTGTTTTTTAGAAAATAACCGATCGTTTTGCTAGATAAGGCTTCTTCCTCGACTAGTATCATTTAGAGCTGCATTTAAACTGCATTTTGGAAGTTCAAACTCGTGGCCACCATAGAAGTCCACTATATGGAGAAAAATCCTTAAATGTTTTCCTGAAAAAAACAAAAACAAAAACATAATTTCTTCACTACTGTAGAAAGAAAGACACAAACCTCTTAGATGACAAGGGAGTGAATAAATTATCTGTAAATTTTTGTTCTGGAAGTGAACTTCTTTAAAAAACTGCAGATTAAAATGGAAAACAAATCACAAAAATGAATGTGAAACACCATAGATGAAGTGTCAGAGCTTGAATGCTACTCTTGACAGCGTGGGAAGGATCAAGGAAGATCAAGGGAGAGCAGCTACTATTAGCTAATTATATGTTTTGCACTTTTCAGATCAGAATGTCTTGTTTATGTGTAAATAGTGAAATGTAAAGACTAAAATTGTAATAACATTTCAATCAGTTAATGCATATTTTTGTTTTTAATTAATCCTAACATACAAAGCACTTAAAAAGCCGAACTGTGAATCTGTTCATCTTGAAATATTTATATATAGTCACGAAGTTCCCAAGTGATATACTTTGCCTGGGTAGAAGCTAAAAAAGGAATAGATTAGAGCTGCCACTAACGATTATTCTGGTATTCAAATAATCAGTCGATTATTCTGATGACTAATTGAGTACTTAATCAATACATTTTTTGGCAGTAATAAAAATAGACCTAAGCGAATGGCCTTTAAAATGACTTAAAATACAGATATAATGAGGCAATAATAATTACATTTTCAAATAAAGTATCAAAAGAAAGTAATCATGCAGTTTCATTGAACAAAACTGTTAAAATACATAATGTATTATAAACAATAGAGCTAACGTACATTACGCATGATAACAAATGAGGGCACCAACAGCCTGACGATTGTTTTTATATTTTACAGCGTGATCTAATCCTTGTTTAATATTGACTAAACAACATTTAATTCAAATGTCCACTTAATCTTTAATATTTGGCCATTTCTTTACGACAGAAATGCAATTGTAATTTCTCTAATGTTTGGACATCAAAATGACGGTTTATACGCACCACTTCCACTATTTTGCCAGTTTCTCAACATGGGCAAAACGCAATCAATGGTTTTTAAAAACTGAGCACTCAAATTGAATTGAAAAAATGCGACAGCCCTAGAATAGATCTTTCAAAAATGAAAAGAAAAAAAAAATTCAAATTCTCCATTCTAATCCTGTATGTATGACTTACTTTCTTCCCTGAAACACAGAAGAAAACATTTTAAGAAATGTTTTTGCCCCTTCAAAATATCTTCTTTTTGCCTTCCACAGAAGAAACAAAGTCATAGATGGTTATATATATAAATATTCCTTTAAGGCTAAAATGGCGCATGAGAAATACAGAAAATGTGAGTGCCGCTTATTGTCCTAAAACATATTAAGAAAGTCTCAAAGGCTTATTTTCCTCTGCTGGCATTAGCAACTGCTTCTCTGTTTCTCCTGTCATGTCTAAACTCTCTATTAACTATAAATACTTAAAAAAAAAAAAAAAAAAAAATAGAAAGAATTATCAGTCAATTACAGCAATCTGTCAGCTGCGGCATCAACATGTCAGAATAAACGATTCCTTAAAAAATACTTAAAGTTTGGCATTTTTAATTCAAGTAATCTTATAAAACACACACACATTGAATGCTAACTGGAAGCATGTTGATGTATTTATGTTAATGCTACCTGTGTGTGACGGTGAGGGCAAAACTGTATTACAGGTAATCATACCAGTATCAGCTGTGTTTTGCTGAAGTGTTTTGCTTTGAGCATCTTAATGGATTGTGAGTGTGTTTGTGTATGTGTGTGTATGTGTGTGTGTGTTTGTGTAAAGACTTCTTGACCTACATGAAATCAGCGCACATTTCCATTTATTCATCCTGCTGTACGCACCCCTTTTGATCCTGCGCGGATCATGTTTCTCATCACAACCTGCTTGTGTGTGTGTGCACATGTGTGGGTGTTGTATTTTGGCACTGGATGTAATTTGCATGTCAAAGAGGAGACCTAGATGGAGTGAATGTAGGTCTGTTATCATCCTTACAGTTCTGATATATGTTTCATAGATTCCTACGGCGTACTAGAATCAATAGTTGGAAAATGTTGTGTGCGAGTGTGAGTGTGTGATCAAAGCAATAAGGAGAAGTTGGGTTAAATGACCCACCTTCAAAGATCTCCTCACATTTATAAAATTTATGAGAAGATTCTTTTATTGAATATTTGAAGTCCAAAACTGTTTCCAAATACCATTTGTGTTCTGGGGAATTCAGTGGACTGGAAGTATATTTCTTATAAGCTTTTCACATACACCGACCTAAAGATACAACTGCACAATTCTCTGCAAAATGGTTTGTATGGAAGCTGGAAAGATGACTGACATATTTTTTTTTAATTATGATTTTTATATCTCAGAGTTGTAGCTGCATTTCTCATAATTGTGGCTTTGATATTTTAAACTTTATCTGACAATTTAGTATTACTATTATGTAATTATATTATAATTATTATTATTTTACGCTGAGGTGGCAACTAGAGTTTCCCACTTAGCTATAGATTACCATTCAAACCCCCCTTTTTTAAGAAATTGCTAAAAGTTGATCAGTTAGTTAAATTAATTTTAAAAAGTGGCAGTAAAGACATTTTTTTTTTTTATATTACAAAAGATTTCTGTTTCGAATAAATGCTGTTTGTTTGCTGATCCATTAAAAAAAAAAAAAAAAAAAAAAAAAAAAAAAAAAAACTTAAGCAGCACTGTTTTCAACATTAATAATAATAACTTTCCCTCCCCCACCAATTCATTATATTACAATAATTAGGATTGTGTGATTCTGAAGACTAAGGTAATGGTCGCTAAAAGTTTAACTTCAGCATCACTGTCATAAATTATGTTTAAAATATATTAAAATAAAAAACATTTTTAAATTTGAATAATATTTTACATTATCACTGTTTTGCTGTATTTTTTTGTATGTTGAGCATAAGGTACTTTTTTTCAGAAACATTTTAAAAATATTTAAAAAGGGACAGGAGCAACAGCCTCAACTAACTCTCTGAACTTAGGAAATTATATATAAATGACAGATGAGATACAAAACAAAATTGAGCTTTTTTGTTGACCTTTGTTGCTATTGAATTATTACAACATCTTTTGTGAAAGCATGTCAAACTCTGACTTATTTAGGTCAGGTACGCTGACATGCAGATATCTGGGTTGGAAGTTTCACATGAAACTCAAGTCGCGAAGGAGAAGACTTCACAAAACCCTCTAACACAACTCAAATACCAAATACCACATTACATTTTCCTCATGACTGACCACGAGCACAGATTCAGACTCGCACTCGCCCTCACCCAGTCTCTGAGGGACAGCTAAATTTTTAATAAGGCTTTTGGAGTGAAAACAATCCTCCTGTCAACCAGCACTCTGTGTCCCATCTCATCCTGTCACAGCAGTGTCAGTCCTGCACACATATCCATGTGTAGGCTGCAGATGAAAAGGTCTTCCGGGCCACAGACACACACCAGAGAGTTGCTCTGAAAGCAGCCAGACGTCCAGACGCGCACATAACCACACGCAGGGCTGATCGACAGACCGACGCCACATATGGCCATCAGATATTAAGATGTGAGAACAGACATCTTTTGTTATCTCAGAAAACTCAATTTTCTTTTGTTTTCCGTCTGTTTTCTGTGGGGGAAAAGGGAAGCGGGATTGGAGAACTGAGGCTATTTTCCTCTGATGTTCCAGATTCGAGATTCTGACATGGTGAAACTTAGTTAGAACTCAGAAGATGATTTGGTTTAAAGGCTCTGTCACTGTTCCTTGTCCATCACGCACCTAATGAGAGAATCTGATACCCGTTGTTTTCCAGACTCACCATGGCAGATCTAAATATGACATCCTCAACTGTAAAACCTCAATCCAAAAAGCATGCTAACTGATCAAAACAAGTATTAAAGTTGTATAAATCACAAGGATTACTTCACAACACGGCAGTGCATAACATTGGACTGATCCCTGGATCAGTACTCAGTTTGTTTCTACTAGGAATAGAAATAATTGAGTTTACTGATAGAAAAGTTGTTAATGCCTGACTTCAAAGTCTGATTTTGTTTATTTTACAATCACACAGTTACAAGATGGTTAGTCTCAACCTCAGACGTCATGTCCACGGACCACTGGCTGAAAGGTCTGATCCATATTCCATGAAGTGGAAACACTTCAGGAGTTTCAAAGTCGTCATTGGATTGGTTGAATTATGCAGGATTTCCAGGAGATGTGTGTGTTGCGTTCTTTAACGTTCCACCTGGAAACAAAGTTGCTGTGATGCCAAACCCCCTCACGAAAGTAGAAAGCCGTCATGTTTACAACTGTGACGATGAGCTCTTATTTTTTTAAACGCTGGGTTTTCAAAAGTATGTGAACTATTTAAAGTCTGCAGCCCAAAGTCTTTAAAAAACATCCAAGAATTTTACACACATTTCTGTGATGTGGCACAAAACGTGATTGGTTGCTTTACCTGTCTGTCATATGGCTTTATAGGCGGGCCTTGGCCAATCAAAGCAGCCAAGGTTCCCAGACCTTCTGCTGTCAATCTGAGGCAAGACTACAAGATGGTAAGCTAACAAAACTTAAGTCAGCTTCACAGAAATAGCTCACAGAATCAAATTCTACTGTTGAGCAGTTCTAAAAAGACAATAGACAATCATTATTCAGCTCAAGTCAGCTTGGTGTTGATTCATTTCCGCTGGATGACAGTGTTATTATGATACATATGTGATTCAGCTATAAATAAAAAATTATAGAAAACAATATTTCATTATTTAGCTCAGTTCAGTTGAAGTTTTGTGCTCATTTGATGGCATCAGTGCTGTCAAATTGATAACTTGACATGCAAAAAAAACTACAATATACTTCACAACTTTCTTGAACAGATGACGATTGTAAGCAAACAAGCAGTATTAACAGTCGGATGAATTGCTTTGCCAAAAACGAGTTTGTGCTTGGCAAATTTGTGGTTGATCCCACAGTGAAAGAACCACCGCATGTTTATATTTTCTCTACAAATCTTTAATTGAGCATTTTCACACAGGTAATGGAATAAATTACTTATTCTGAATCTCAAAACATCACCTTTCCGTAAATCAGCTTTGCAGGAGTGACAAAAAGAGAATGCGAGAAAGAGAGAGAGCGCTTGGGTGCCAATCATAATGGCAGCTCTTCTCATGCTGTTGAGGTATGCTCACATTATAATACAGGAGGGGAGATAATCTGATTCTCATATTCAAATCACTGTTTGTCCATAAATCTTGAAATATTCATGAAAACTCAAATCTATTCAATCCCTCCGGCACCCTCGTGGGAATTAAAGCATAAAGTCGAGAGAGTGCGCCAGTGGCTCGCCAGAACTTGATTTAGAAAATCTCTTTTTGGAAGCGATTCATGTTTACACTCCACTGGTGTTAAGATTCTTTCTGGCACAGCAACATTTCAGACACTCCTTCAAATGTGCTTTCTTGAGGGGACACTAAACTCAGTCATCAGTCCTTCATGGCTTATGTACCGTACGGATGTAGTGCCGCTGCGGTGCGCTAGGGGGCGCTCCGACTGTTTCTTCTGTTTGCCACCGTGGATCCGGTATTATTCTGCTCAGATGAAAACCGTGACATTTGGTTGCTGGGAGCCGGGGAGCAGGTTTACACCAGCAGTTTGATAGACTGTCGTTTCCATCGGTATAGAGGTAAACGCACGGATATAAGGCACTAAAGCAGACAGAAATGATTCGAGACAAGGGATATTTCTACTTGCAGCGCAGACATACATGATAATCAGTCACAGTCATGACAGTGTTTTAGCAGTTAGCCTATTTGTAATTGTCATTACAATGAACAACATCTATATAATTAAAAGGCTAAATATGGTTTTGATGTTTCACCACCCACAACTTTTACATGTTTTCAAACTGTCAGGTGAATGGCGATACAGTGCAATAACCTATTTCTGCTGTTTTGACAGGCAAACGGTTTTGAATATAAAATATCTATTAAGTTCTGGCAGACATTTTCTGAAGATAAAGATATTCTGACTCGATTCTGGCGAAGATTTGAGGAAATTTGGACAACAGGCTATTTAACAGCTTTTAAGTCGTAGCTTTTTTTCTTACTGTGACTCCCTTTTTGGACGAAAAATAATGTCATAAATAAATAAATGAATAAATAAATACAAATAATTATATTACACTCATATACTGATTGAACAGGATTCAGTCTAATTTTGCTTGACATAAATAATAATAATTAATTTAAAATAAATAAATTAAAAAAACTGAGAAAAGTGATGCCCATTAGAACGGACGTTGGGTCTAAACGGGTTAATTACTTAATCCAGCATATTAGTTGTGCTCAACTGTATCTTATTTAATTAGAGGGATGGTATGCAAATGCTGGACATTTCCACAGATTTCTGTGCAGTTGCCATGAGGAATCCCAGGCGCGTGACTGACAGCAGCGCAACAGATTCGTTTTGGCAGCTAGGAGGCGCATGTGGCTCGCGCTTGGGAACCAAACCGGAGAAAGCTCCAAAGACAACACACATTGCAAGATGAAGACGGTAGTAGAGAGTCTGTCTGGTTTATGTGTGCAGTCGATATATTAAATGCATTATATACAAATATAAATTATACAAAATCATTTAAAAATACTTACAGTGAAGAAAAACAGCCTTGTCTGAAGTGAGAGACATAATAGGCTGCATTGCAGCACTTGTTGTGAAATGAAATGCAAATATACAAATATATTCTACATTTCAAATAGAATCAAATACCTTTTATTGTCAAATCACCATATACACAATTCACCCATAAAGTGGTGTTGTTACATGTAAAGGATACAAAATTCACTAAATACACTTATTGTACATTATAACAATAATAATGTATGGAATTGTGTATGTTTATATCCAGTAGATATAAAATACACAATTTAGACAAAGAGACATTACAGCGTTAAACAATCTCATATTGATATACATTTTTTTTTTCCACAACTTGATCGTTCTTCTCTCTGACTCATTCTCATACGAACTCATCAGCCATTCAATCATTATGACCAGAAATCCCGCAGCTCTGACCAGGGGCGTGTCTATCCGCTACCATGAGGCTTGACTGACGTATGCAAAGCCAATAAAGGTTCAGCTGTGCTGGTGCCGGGTGCTCCCATTGGTTGGCGAGGGGAGGGTGCTGCGGGAAAACCGAACAGCTAAGCGTTGATGCTTCAGTACTGTGCCAGCGGACCCCGCAGGAGCGCACCAGATATACCGGGACCTTTCAGATATCAGAGACTGTAGCTCTAATATACAATGCATTTGTTGCATTAACTCTGTGGATTATGATATTGTGTTTTATCACACGCCAACTGATATTTCTCAGTATCAGTGACAGTGTAATGTTGTAATGTTAACTTGTGCCAGAAATCCGCTGCGACTCTAAAGCTTGTTCGTGGAGGGAATCGCCTTGGGAAATCGGTCCTGTGTAAACCAGCACGCAGACAGCATGGTTTTTGGCTGACAGCCCCGTTTAAGGAAAAATATTACCCTACAACCAAAGCCTTACGCACGCCTGCGCGCCTTACCTTGGAGAAGAGGGTGATGGTTTTGCTGCGTGCTCCGCGGAGATAAAATATTCCAAGTGTCCTTTCCGGAGT
Organism: Labeo rohita; assembly: GCF_022985175.1. Taxonomy (NCBI): domain Eukaryota; kingdom Metazoa; phylum Chordata; class Actinopteri; order Cypriniformes; family Cyprinidae; genus Labeo; species Labeo rohita. The sequence goes on along the minus strand of NC_066882.1, from coordinate 15,113,346 downwards.
GGAGATGTTTGAGTTTTTGCTCCTGCTGTGTCTCGCGGATGGGGTAGTTTCGCAGATACGTTACTCTGTGCCCGAGGAAGCGGAGCATGGCACGTTTGTGGGGAATATCGCAGAGGATTTGGGACTGGACCTTACAAAACTTTCATCCCGCCGCTTTCAGGTGGTGCCCAGCTCGCGGACGCCGTACCTGGAAGTAAACTTGGAGAACGGGGTGCTTTTCGTGAACGAGAAAATCGACCGGGAGCGCATCTGTAAGCAGAGCGCCAGCTGTTTGCTTCACCTGGAGGTGTTCCTGGAGAACCCGCTCGAGCTCTTTCGCGTGGAGATCGAGGTGGTGGACATCAACGACAACCCGCCGAGCTTTCCGGAGACAGACATCACCGTGGAAATATCCGAGAGCGCGACCCCGGGTACGCGCTTCCCGTTGGAGAGCGCCTTTGATCCGGATGTCGGTAGTAACGCATTGCGCACTTACGACATTACCAACAACAACTATTTCTACCTAGACGTGCAAACACAGACTGACGGAAACAAATTCGCAGAGCTGGTTTTGGAAAAGCCACTTGATCGGGAACAGCAGGCGATGCACCGTTACGTCCTCACGGCCGTGGACGGCGGCCAGCCTCCTCGGACAGGTACAGCTCTGCTTGTGGTCAGGGTGCTCGACTCCAACGACAACGTCCCTGTGTTTGATCAGCCGGTGTACTCGGTCAACCTGGCCGAGAACGCGCCCGTGGGCACGCTCGTCATCCAGCTGAACGCGACCGACTCAGACGAGGGCCCGAACGGAGAGGTCATTTACTCGTTCAGCAACCACATCTCCAGCAGGGTCAAGGAACTGTTCGATATCGATGCCCGAACGGGCCGTATAGAGGTCAGAGGTGAGGTGGACTTTGAGGAGAGCAGCCTCTATCAGATTTACGTGCAAGCGAAAGACATGGGACCTAATGCCGTGCCCGCGCACTGTAAAGTTTTGGTCAAAGTGACGGACGTGAACGACAACGCACCGGAGATCATCTTCAGCACCGTCACGGAGTCAGTGAGCGAGAACGCAGCCACTGGCACCGTCATCGCGCTGCTCAGCGTCACCGATAAAGACTCTGAAGACAACGGTCAGACGCATGTGGAGATTCTCGGAGACGTTCCTTTTAAACTCAAAACCTCTTTCAGAAATTATTACACGATTGTGACTGACGGTCCTCTCAACCGAGAGACTGTAGAGGCGTACACAGTCACCGTTGTTGCGAGAGATAAAGGGATTCCATCTCTGGCTACCAGCAAATCAATCAAAGTGCACGTGTCTGACGAGAACGACAACGCGCCAACGTTTACGCAGCCCATTTATGATGTGTATGTGACTGAAAACAACGTCCCCGGTGCTTACATCTACGCTGTCAGTGCAGTCGATCCTGATGTCGGACAGAATGCTTATATAACTTACTCCATAGTGGAGTGTGAAATCCAGGGTATGTCTGTGGTCACCTATGTGTCCATCAACTCGGAAAATGGGTATCTGTACGCCCTCAGATCGTTTGATTATGAGCAACTAAAAGACTTCAGCTTCGTGGTTCAAGCCAGAGACTCAGGCAGCCCCGAGCTATGGTCCAACGCCACGGTGAACGTCATTATAGTGGATCAAAACGATAACGCGCCGTCTGTGATTGCGCCTCTTGGAAAAAATGGCACTGCGCGGGAGCCTTTGCCGCGCTCCGCCGAGCCAGGCTACCTGGTTACTCGCATTGTCGCCATGGACGCAGATGATGGGGAGAACGCTCGCTTGTCCTACAGTATACAGAGAGGCAACGAGAACGGGATGTTCCGAATGGACTGGCGCACCGGGGAGTTGCGCACGGCCCGCCGGGTGTCAGTCAAACGAGACCCACAACAGCTGTATGAGCTGCTGATTGAGGTAAGGGATCACGGGCAGCCTCCTATGTCGTGCAGCGCTTTGGTCCAGGTGACACTCGTGGACAGTCTTGTGGAGGGCCACAGTGGAGAGCGCGGCACGGCCAAGGCCAAAGACGCGTCTCTGGACTTGACGCTTATCCTCATCATCGCGCTCGGTTCCGTTTCCTTCATCTTTCTCCTGGCTATGATTGTTCTGGCCGTGCGCTGTCAGAAGGACAAAAAGCTCAACATCTACAGCACCTGCCTGGCGAGCGACTGCTGCTGCCTGGTGGGCTGCGGGTCGTGCGGGTCAGGCGGCTGCTGCGGCCGACAAGCCCGGGCCGCTCGGAAAAAGAAGAAACTGAGCAAGTCAGATATCATGCTGGTCCAGAGCACTAACACAGCCAACGTGAGCGTGGCGAGCGCCGCGCAGGTGCCCGTGGAGGAGTCAGGGAGCTTCGGCTCGCTCCATCAAAGTCAGAACTACTGCTACCAGGTCTGTCTGACTCCGGAATCGGCTAAAACGGACCTCATGTTCCTGAAGGCCTGCAGCCCGTCGCGCAGCAACGACACAGAGCACAACCCTTGCGGAGCAATAGTGACCGGCTATACGGACCAGCAGCAACCGGACATCATATCTAACGGCAGCTTGCTCTCCAGTGAGGTACGAGCACTTATAGAATTTGCTTTAAAAAAAAGATTTTTTAAGGATTGCGTATTATATATTTATTTATTTATTATTTATTTATGTTTTTTTTTTATTTATGATTTTGAAATAGATTGCTATTTTACATTTGAATTATCTTTTTTTCTAATTAAATATATAGTCAGTGAGTTAAAACTGAATAAAACAAAAATAATCTTCCTCTCAAAAATAATGAGCTCTAAAAACAAACAGGTTCTTAACTGGTTGCTCGCAGACCTACATAAGCAACATTAATCTGTTCTACATTTTCTTCTTATTATTATCTTCTATATGGCCTATACTGTGAAATTACCCACATTAGAGCGTAAACATAGTGAGTCACTGAAGTGATAGATTTGCATGTTTGTGAAAAGCTCTCCGGGTTATAGGTCATTATATATGCCAGTCACGGTGTTGCAGAGCCTCACAAGAACAAAGATCCGTCTATAGTTGAATTCTGCTGAATAGCAGCGGAGCCTAATGATTTTGCCTGCCCATAAAGTTGTTGCAGTGCCCCCAGTGAGTGAAGCTTAAATTGTGATGTGTATTATTTATAGATTTATTGTATTATTGTTCAATTATTACTCATTTGTTGTTGGGCTTCTTTCAAACTGATTTCTCTCTTGCAGACAAAACACCAGAGAGCAGAGCTCAGTTATTTGGTAGACCGACCAAGACGTGTTAACAGGTAAGCACTTAACCTAACGGACCCCTAAAACTTTATGAAAGGACTTTATGTTTTTTTCCCAATATGATAAGTCTATTAACATCTGAATTAATGTGGTTATATAAAAGTCATGTGGCATAGCGGTTGACTCAAACCCTCTCTCCTCCCTCAGCTCTGCGTTCCAAGAAGCAGATATCGTGAGCTCAAAAGACAGCGGCCATGGAGACAGCGAGCAGGGAGACAGCGACCATGATGCAATGCATCGCGGACATTCCTCTGGTAAGTTCGTAGGAGTCAGTTTCTATTTTTCCCTTGTTTTGTTATTGATTAGCAGAAGAGCTGCTGGTCAGGCTGAGCTTGTAGAGATGTGGGTTTAAACAGTTTTGTGAACTGTCGAGATAGACATGCTGGATGAAAGATGGCAGATTGGAAATAGCTTGATTGAGCTTCATCCTCGCACAATCAGAACAAAACCCCTGATCAAGGCATGTCATGGCTTTTCGGATCTGTCAGAATCCTAGCAGAAATGTTTTAGGCCGGCGGGCCTCTGGGTATGGATGCATGAGCACGTTTTGGGAACAACAGCCGTAGTGGAGAATATAATCCAATTGTTTATGAATACTTCCTCATAATAGGGATTTACTTCAGTGGTACTATCTCCCTTTCACCCACGTCTCCAAAGACATGATGGAATTTAGATCAGTCCAGGCGGTCTGTCATCGACTCTGTGGGAATGGGACCAAATAGGTTGAGCAGCAAACAAACAAGCGATTCATTAACTGCGTGCGACCCCCTCCCCAAACTCCCCTTCCACCCTAATCCCTCTGCCCGCATTCCACTGACGGAGGACACTGCTTGTCCACACCTTCGCAAGACCACATGTGGCGCTTTGGAAATGAGATTCAGCTGTATGCTGCGATGGAAACGGTGCTTTGTTGCTAAATGACACTTTGCTTGAAGTGCGTTGTGAAGTTGACTGTATAATGTAATTATGACATAGTTGGACACAAATGAATACAACCAAAAAGTTGCATCTTATTATCATTAATTTCTCTTTGGTTGAGCATATGTCCTCTGCTGTTATTCCAGAGCACCATATGCTGTGGCTGGACTGCTTCAGCTCTCATTTAGCCTATTTTTGCTCAGTTAAACATTAGATTAAAATCAAGATTTTTTTTTCCATACAAGGTCAGCTAGCCCATCTGCCTTAGTTGTCACAAGCCATCAAAAAACACTTGCTTTTAAGATACAGCTCTATACTATAAAAAATCTGTTGTGCTCCCCCACCCCCATTTGTGAGCATGTTGTCCCCACTAAAATTAATTGTTTTGTTGCATACTATCTTCTTTAATTAAGATAATTGAAAGCGCCGCTTGGTATGCAGGCTTGGAGAGCGTTCAGAAGCGTGCATTGTTCATTTTAATGAGAATTCGCTAGGAACTGCCTTCATCCTTTCAAAAAAACAAATTCAGACATTTTGTGTCTTAACCAGCTGCTGTTTTATGAGCTTTTTGAAACAGGAAATTTTAGTCATCCAGTCGCTTACAGTGTCGCAACGTAGATGCATCCCGATCTAGTCATCTCAGCTAGATTAAAAACAGGCGGAGATAAGCATCGCTTAATTTCTCTCTAATGCATAAAAACGCATCTGTAATACATAGTGGAGAACTTCAGAGCTTCTCTGATGCAATGGCACACCTGATTCATTTCATTCCAGTTTCATTTCTTTTATCCCGAGGATCTGCCACGTTGCAACAGAATCCCTCATTTGGGTTGCAGGTCATGTTCAGAATTCAGAAACAGCTCACTGATCAGTAATTTATTTTCAGCCTGATGCATACCAATTAGCAAATGAAGGTTATTATCAGATCTAATGCTTTGCAGAGCTTCTGCTCAGAAAGCAGCAGAGCAGATATAGAGGGAAGGAGATGTTTCAATGGATCATTTCGTTTACAGTCCATTGCTATATCTTCTTTAATCTATAATTCTTTTTATCTCTCTCTCCCTCTTTCTCTCACTTTGTCATGCACAGTGTAGAGCATCATAAAAAAGTGATGTAGAGCTCTAAACAACTTGGGCAAAACTACACATTTTGAAATTTCTTGTGGTGTTTTTTTTTCTAGCCTTTTGTTGCATAGAGACCCTGTTTAATAATCGTATTAAGATCCGCCTCTGGGTGATCTGGTCATTGCCTTTTTCATCTAGTATTAAATGCGGATTCTGTGAGCGCTTATGGTCAGATTTTGAGATGAGAGTCTTTGATTTTTTTGACAACATAACACCACTCATTATGTCAGCATGTAACTGCCAAGGTCTTATTTTAGTTTAATAAAGTGCAAAATAAAAAATGGTGCAACATTTCTCATTTTTTCCTACAAAAAAAAATGAATAGTTTTATTCAGCAAAACTGATCCAAAGTGACAGGAAAGATTGTTTTTAAAAAAGTATTTCAAATAATTGCTGTTCTTTTGAACTTTCTGTTTATCAAAAAATCCTGTGGAATGGAAATATAATCGTTTCCAGACTTGTGTTCTAAACTTTTTTGTTGTTTTCAACATTGATATTAATGGTAACACTTTACAATAAGGTTCATTAGTTAACATTAGTTAACTACATTAGTTAACATGAACTAATAATGAACAATACTTCTACAGCATTTATTAGTTAACATTAGTAAATTACAGTAGTTAACATGAACTAAGAATGAACAATAGTTCTACAGCATTTATTAATCTTAATGTTCATTTCAGCATTTACTACTGCATTATTAAAATCACCAGTCGTGCTTGTTAACATAGTTAATGCACTGCAAATTAACTTTAACTAACAATAAACAACTATATTTTAACATTAACAAAGATTATTAAATACTGTAATAAAATGCATTGTTTGTTTTGTTCATGTTAGTTAATATTAACTAACATGAACAAAACAAACAATGCATTTTATTACAGTATTTAATAATCTTTGTTAATGTATATATACATTTGTTAATATATATATATAATCTTAAGTACCAAATTAGCATATTAGAATGATACAGTAATGACTGCTGAAAATTATTTTTTTTCCATCAAAAAACAAATTTCATTTTAAAATATATTAAAACAGAAAACAGGTTGTAATAATATTTCATAATATTACTGTTTTGCTGTATTTTATAAAAAATAAAAAAATAAATAAATAAGCCTTCAGATATAAGACCTCAGACTTTTGAACTGTAGTGTAGTGTTTTTGAGCTGAATTCTAGAATAATTTAGTGGAGCACCTGCTTTAACTGGAAAATATTAAAACCCTTGCAACTCTTTTTCTTATAATCCGAATGTGTTTGAAGTGGATCAGTCCCAAAATATTCTGGACGCCATTTAAAATTATAGTTAGCACTGGATTACCTGAAACTGTAATTAATACAATATATAAAAATAGCATGTATTTTTTCAACCAGACAAGCAGAGCATTGCATTTTCATCAGCTTTGACTCTTTCTTGCAATATTGAACCACAAGTCAACAATGTAATTACTTTTCCAGTTTTCCACTGAAAAAAAGGACACTGGATGAGTACAGAGAGCAATTAATTTCAGAAAATGTCAAGAAATATCAAGATGTCTCTGTGCGATTACACAATGTGGAAGTGTCTTATCTCACACTCTCTAAATATCAAACTCTCTCTCTTTCTCTTGCTCTCTCTCTCACCTTCTTTGTATGTCAGAAATATACACAAAGAACCTTTGTTCCCAGTCTCTTATAAAATGAAGACCTTTGAATATTGTCATAGATAGCTTTCAGATTTGTTTAATGTCTAAACTACTTGTTGCTGCCTAGTCGATCTTATACTTGGGTCTGTAATTAGAAGAGTCTTACCAAGCCCGGGCCTAAGTAGGTTGTTTGCATGTAGCTCAGAAGGACTCTAATCCTCTTTTAAACCAGAAACCCAAAGTCTGTGTATGCTGACCTGTCTTCTGTCTGAAGGGCTAGTCTGAGGATTAGCAAAGAACATCCCTCCCCACCCCACACACACACACCACTGACTCCGCTCCATACCTTCAACATCTCTGCTTAGCGCTGCTTTGAAAATGGCACTTCATTAATCCTCCAGCTGTAATTACTGACTGTTTTAGATGCGGGGTTTTTAGACACAGGAGCCGAAAGGGGATTTAAAAATGCTCACCTCTCTGTTCTCCTCATATGCGCGTCGTCAAAACGGCACGGCTTACACCTGCTGGGGTGGCGGCGGGGGTAAAAGGCGTCGTGCAACTGTCACGCACAAACTAACAGGATCTTTTCCCTCACGCTGGCTTTAGCTGTAACGCTCTTGTAGCGCTAGCTTCTTGGCTTTGTGATTTGTGAGGACGTTAGTCATTGGATATTAGCAGCAGACTGCTTGAATTACATGCCGCTAATCAAAATATATTTTCAAAGAAGCTAATGTTTGTGGGCCTAACACTGGATGCGAAGCTTGGCTCCAAAGGCCTGGAAAATGGAGAATTAGATTAGATTCTTTATCGTCATTGTACAAACATACAACAAGATTCTGGTGCACTCAAGGACTGGACAAAAAATGTAAAATATGCATTCTTACTATACACTACTTTCAAACATATATAGTTGAAGAATAGTTAATATCGCATACTACACATGAAGGCCATATTGCATGTAAATGAAATAAGGTGCTCATAATGTGATCGCACATAAAGGGCTCTTGCATGTCAAGTTGGAGGGTATGTTTTCAGTTCAGAGTTCAGTATAGTGATAGCTTCAGAATAAAATCTGTGTTTCGAGTGAAGTGTTTGTTTGTATGTGTGTGTGTGTCAAACCTTTGAGAAAGATGCTGTAGGCCTGACATTGAGGGCAGACCTTGGTTCTTAAAGGAGAACTCCACTTCAAGAACAACAATTTACAAATAATTTACTCACCACCTTGTCATCCAAGATGTTCATGTCTTTCTGTCTTCAGTCGTGAAGAAATTATGGTTTTTGAGAAAAGCATTTCAGGATTTTTCTCCATATGATGGACTTCACTGGTGCCCTGATTTTGAACTTCCAAAATGTTGTTTAAATGCAGCTTCAAAGGGCTCTAAACGATCCCAGCAAAGGAAGAAGGGTCTTATCTAGCAAAACGATCTGTCATTTTTTCGGAAAATATTTTTTTTAATACTTTTTAAGCACAAAAGCATGTGTAGCACAGGCTCTGGGATGCACATTCACTACGCTACGTACTATTGAATCACGTCAAAGGTCATGTGGAACGAAGGCGGAACTACAGACCCAGTGTTTACAAAGCGAACGCGCAAAGACTAAGAAAGTGCAAGTAAGCCAAATGTTGTTTACAAACAAAAAGGTACAACGATGTCCTTCTCTCAAGCTGTAGGTGAAAATAAGATGGAGTTTTTTGCCATACTCAGTACACAGATGATGAACTTACACGTGATTCATAGTAGTGATGGGAAGTTCGGATCATTTTACCAACTCGGACCTTTGAGTCTCGTTCAGCAAAATGAACAAATCTTTTTTCGAGTAATTTCGTTAATTTTAGCAAAATATATTTAAAATGTTATGTGTTACTTCCCTGCTTACACAAACGTTGATCACACTACAAACAAGACAAAACTATAATGCTATAAGAAACAGAAAAGATTAATTCATTGTTTACCTGGGTCTTTAGTCTATGATTAGCTCACCTCACCTCTTATCTGACAAGTTTTTGGGATGAGTCGTTTGTTCATCACGTGACAGTCCCATAAGATAAACGAACGACTTGAAAAACCCGAAGACTCGAAACAGGTGAAATAATTCCAGTACAGAACCTAATAGGATGTTGTGCATGCGCGACTGAACGAATCGCTCCCCGTTCAAAATGAAAGAATCGCTCAAGAATGAACCATTACTAATTCGTAGCATTGTGGACACACATCCCGGAGCCTGTGCAACATGAGGTTTTGTGCCTAAAAAGTATATAAACTTTTTTTTTCGAAAAAAAAAAAAAAAAAATCGTTTCACTAGATAAGACCCTTCTTCCTCGGCTGGGATCATTTAGAGCCCTTTGAAGCTGCATTTAAACTGCATTTTGGAAGTTCAAAATGGGGACACCAATGAAGTCCATTATATGAAGAAAAATCCTGAAATGCTTTCCTCAAAAACCATAATTTCTTTATGACTGAAGACAGAAAGACATCTTGAATAACAAGGGGGTGAGTAAATTATTTGTAAATTGTTGTTCTGGAAGTGGAGTTCTCCTTTAAAGCCTGTTTCAAATAATTCTTGGAAAATCATGCAGAAAATGACATATTTATTTAGTTAAAGCAATTTAAGTTATTTAGATATAGATAGATATATCAATCTTTTTTTTATATATACTTTTATTCCATTGAAGCTCACTGAAGTGTTTTCTTTCAAGATGATGCAATATCTTATTGTGTTCCTTATACTTTTTGTTCCTTTAATTGAGACAACAAGAAAGAGACAAAAGAGTAAAAGGGGTTATGACCTTTATAATATATCCCTTCATCTTGTAGCCGGGCGGAAGAGATGGAAAGAGAACAGAGGATCGGGTTTATCTGCAAGCTTGGTGTCTGAGAGAGTTTACCTTTGATGTGAAATAGAAAGAGAGAGGGGAAAGAGAGACCTCAAGAAGAGATTACAGCATTGACTCCATCCACTCACTGTGTGTATGTTCTCCACACATGCTTTGATCAGGGTAATTTGTAATTTAAAAGTCACCAAAAAGGAAAAAAAAAAAACAGCACAACGCAATCTTTTCATGATTAGCACGTCAAGTGCCAAAGACATTTCATGCATAGAGCTTCTAATGTTTTCAAAGTGAATGACATGTATTACATTTCATTTGGATTTACATATTTATAATGCTTGATTAAGTCTAAAAAAGATGCTGGGTAACTCAAACTGATTGGTTGAATTAATGCGGAAAGTGGCGGTTGGGTCTTTTATCTATGAGAGGAGACATTGAGGGCGCGTTATATCGTACATGCACTGCATGGTTTATTGTATTTATTTATGTTTGTCTTGTTTTAATGCACTTACATGCTTCCAGTGCAATTGGGATCAGATTCTCGCTCTCATCCTCCCACATGGACAATTAAACACAAGCTAACCCAACTCTCCTTTGTCTCTCGTAGGAGCAGACCTGTTCTCCAACTGCACAGAGGAGTGCAAAGCCCTCGGCCACTCAGATCGCTGCTGGATGCCAAGTTTCGTGCCCACCGAGGCACGACAGGGCGCCGATTACCGCAGCAACCTGCACGTGCCGGGCATGGATTCTGTGCCCGACTCTGAGGTATTTGAGGGCGAGACTTTGGCGGGCGATCAGTCATTCTCAACCTTTGGCAAAGAGACGCTACACCACCCCAACCAGATGCACCAACACCAACATCAACACCATCAACACCACCTCAATGCTTCCACGCTAGAGAGGAAAGAGTTCGATGCACTTCTGTGTAACTCTCGCATGCCTTACAAAGCCGCCTGTCTGTGTGAGTATCTCAAAGAGAGAGCTCTTTCCTCTCTCTTGATCTGACCCAAAAACTTTCCAAATTCAAGGCCTCTAGCGTGAAGTGCTGCTGAATTCTCCTCTAAGTACTCTAAGCCCTCACACTTCTGCTTTTCTTCACCCATCAGCATCTGTCCATCCTTCATATGCTCTTCATCTACTGGTTTCTGGTGTACACTCTTAAAAATAAATGCTCGTTTTAACTTCCTCAAGAATTTTTTTTATCCTCCAGTTCTTTAGAAAACCATCTACCGGTGCTTTAAAGCCCCCTGGAGGCCTGCACATTTTAAATGGAGGAATCAATATGCTGTTCTTAAGAACCTCTAATGTAGCATCAAGAACTATTTTAATCTTCAAAGAACCAAATCGAAAGAACCCTACCAAGTGAACAAAACCTTTATTTTTAAGAGTGTACAATTAGCTTTTTCTTCATACATTTACTCCCAGTCAAATAATGTTATCAAGGTTGTGGAAAAAAAAAAAAATCAAAACTGAAGAATTGACCCCGTTTGAAAACATAATTGTAAATTTGAGTTCGAATAGGCTTCACTCACAGGGAACTGAATTGGGATTTAGATTAGAACAGCTAGCTAGAATATCTATCTAAAGATATAAAAATCTTCCAAGACTTTTAAAACATGTCAAGCCAAGATTTAAAATGTGTCTTGACCAACTTGAAATACATTTCACTTTAATTCTACTTCCTTACATTCAAATTCAAAATCAGGGATTTAAAAAGCATTCGCAGTTGAATTCAGAATGTTTCACAACCTTGATAATTGAATTATTTCAAACATTTCTCATGCTTTGAAACATGAAATTGCACTATGAAATTGTTTAGTTATTTATAAATGCAGGGAATTACTAAAGCCCTTGTGTCTAGTTGTGGGATTTTAATGCGATACGATGTTAGATCAAACATTAAAACATTCTCAGATATCTGACCATAGGCAAAGACCCACTAGAGATTGACAGAGATTGAAGCCTAAAATGAACTTGTAAAATACAAAGATAAAAGAAAGGCAGAAACTCCCTATTGTTTTGTACACAGGCAGTAGATTTATTTGACTAGTCATGCCAAACATCAGCTCAGAAGCTTGAAACAGATGCTCTCAAAAGGCCAGAGTTTATAAGGTTTAGACGGCCTACTACTGTTTGTTGTGTTAGAGAGGATGAAGGTGGTAGTGGGATTGATTGAGATATTATCGACTGCTCTTGTTGTGTTGAAACCTTCAGACATCTGTCTCAGAAAGAGCGCTCCGAGGCTGTGTGGGTGGTACGTTTAACTTTGAGGAAATAGTTAGGCCTATAGTTCCTCATCAAAGCTCCGCTTCTGTACGGACCAGCCAAGGGTCTTAGCACAACGCTTTATGTGGTTTGCCGCCTAAAAAAGCAGATCTTTAATAAGCTTCCTTTTTTTTCCCTTTTTAGCGCGGAAAAGGATATGCTAGCTCTTTCCGAGTGGACATACCAGAGACGGCGTGATTTTGCACAATCAGTAAAACTGATGGAAAAGCAAAGAGCATCAAGTTTTCAGACTCTATTTCCAGAGGCGACAGATGATCGTGCGTTCCCGAAGGCTTCCGGAGCCTCTAGGACCTCAACAAACTTGATGAAAGAGCCGGACTCGCAGAGCTAGATGCAAGGCCCGAGCGGCCGGACATAACGCGCTTCTCAGCGGGACTGAGACGGAGGACAAAACTAGACCGTTAAAACACACGGAGGATAGGAAGACTAGGAGAGAAACAAGGGGACAACTATTCCTCTTGGCTTCTGCGTGTGCCTGTTTACAGCACTACTGTACATCGTTAAAAAAAACACAAGACAAAAAAAAGACAATGAAAACTATGACGAGAACCACCAACAAAAACTACAAAAATGGAGATATATTCACTGAGCCCTTTAGTTGTTTATGTACACACACACACACACACCACTGAAAAGCCAATTGTACAGGAAATTCATTTGTGCATTACAAATGCAATATTGTTCTTTTAGACATGACTGTTTTTATATTCTGTGTGCGGCTGTGTGTGTGATAAGGTGTTTTCCCTAAATCTATTCCAACTTTGTCAAAAGAAAAAAAAAAAAAGCAACGGATTCCACCGAGGGATTTTTTTCCGTCAGGGTTAAGTGTTTAACGTTGTGAGCAGGACAGCTGTGGCCTAAATCTTACTCTCTCAGACAATACGTAGGTTATATCACGTGTGAGAAGTCTTAACTGTACTCTTTTAAACTTCAAAATAAATATAAATCTATATCTATAAATCTATATATACTTTTTCTGAAAGTGCGGTCTTCATTTGCGCCGTTTTTTCCAGTGTAGTGTGTAAGGCTCCTCAAGGGAGCCGTTAGCATCGCTAATCCACTTTACAGGGGTTCTTAACGTGACAGAAAGCCTTATCTCCAAACTTTTCATCCGTTTTTTTCACTTTTGGATATTGAGAATCATGTCTATAAATAAAAGGGGTCGTAATATTCTAGATTTGAATACATGGAAGTTGTGTGTTACTGTAGCCAGATAGATTTGGAAATCAAGGCCAAATGCGGACGGGGCACACAGAGCAAATCAAACAAACACACACGTTGATACTGATATCACAGACTTACGCATATGCACACAAACACCTTAATACCAGGAGGTGACAAATAAACTGAAAAATGTACACGTACGTCTTAGACTCTTGTGTTTTATTTTAAAACAATCAACTTTAATACAAATAGACAGTTTAATTAAGCCACATTCCTTAAAAATCAAATACTACACAAAGCATTCTTTCCTAATGAAAATGTAATGGAAAACCAGGCTCAGCTGTCTGGTTTTGTTTTGTAGCTCGAGACATCAGAAGGTCTATATTTGCACACATGGATGCAACCACTCAAATGAGCATTTACTGCAATTTATTCAAAACAAATACTGTTTAGGTTCTATTAACAATGACAGTTCAAATATATTTTTGCACAAAATGGGGGGAAACGTGGACAAAGACATTTTGTTCGCTTCTCATCTGCAAGGAGAACAAAATGTAATATATATATAAATATATTCCAGGGAAGTTCAATTTAAAGCCAGTCGCACAGAACTAAACTTAATGCAGCACGAAACAAAGGACAAAAGCAATGTGATCATATCTCATTTTCCTTAAAATTGACTCCATTATGTTTGACCTCCACTCACATTAATCTCTTTCACAAACCGCAGGCTTTAATATCGGAACGGGAAAGCTGACGGAGGGACCTAAATACAGAAATCACTGGGCTATAATAAGAATAATTAAAGAAATAAAATAAATGACTTACAATTCCCCAAACAAGTCGTACATTTCCCGGAGACGTGTTTTGGAGCAACTTTTAAAGTCACTCAAAGATGTTCGGTTAACTTTTTTAAGCTTTACGGAATACAAATAGCTTCTTCTAACAGCATCCTATTTGTTTCGCATGTAAAATGTAAGAAGGTGGGCCTCAAATGATGATGTGAAGGTGGGTGTTGGGTGACGCTTTAAGCAGAGGCCACCGCTGACAGATAGATTGAAGTTGAACAGAAAATCTGTCCTCATAAATATGCTAACAGCCCCAGCCCCTGTCAGACTCTTTTCTCTCACCTCCCTCACGCCTTTCCTCCCTTCATCTCACCCCTCTTTTCCTTCCTCCTGCACACACCTCATCTCCTCTGACAGGTCAGCGCTCCATTTGTTCTTTCTGACTGATGACATCTATGAGGGCAACTTTTGTTCTTCTCCAAAGAGAGAGAGAAAGAAAAATAAGAGCGCGTTTTCGGTGCTGGTTTGTCAAGGTGTTCCGTGTCTGTTCTCACTTCAAAATGCTTCTCTGTAGGGAATGTTTTGAAGATCTCTGCTGTGCGCATGTGTGTGTGTACGTGTGTGTGTGTGGCGCTGCCAGATGTCTGATGTCTGAGGTGACAGTGAGACGTGGTGGAGGCTCATCGGACCCCTGGCAGTTCTCTGAGGGGCCTCGGGGGCCCCTGCCTAAGCGTCTGAAGCGACAAGGCGCCGAAAAAGCGATAAGCGGAGCAGGACAGGAATGTGAGAGCAGGGAGGCCGCAAATCCCAGGTGTGCTGTCTGTTACGCGGGAGCGGGAGAAGAGTCGGACAGCAGATAAGATGACAAAAGAACGACAGAGCCGGGAGCGCGACGGGAGGGGGGGACCGTATGAGAAAGGGGAAGAAAAAGGGGCAGAGAGCCCCCGTGAGCTGAGCTCTGTGTACACAGCTTTTCTGACATTTAGACCTCTCAACTGCTGTAGTCTCGCTATCAGACCTGTTAGTGACACAGCCCCGCTGAGACTTCATGACAAAAAGGCTCCGAAAAGGCTTTGAAATGACAAATGTGCCATCGTCGGCTGTGAATTTTAACACCTTTTCTCTAACTACGGACAATGGCTTATAGTTTAGGATATCAGTGAAATTGTGAATTGATTAAACAGGGGTTTTAACCTCTGGGTGAACCTGAATGAATGTTTTTTTTACTCTCACTGAGGATCTGAGTGAAGAGCTGTCAGTCCACTTGACAGTAAGCCTATTTAGTTCAGTGAATGAATGTTAATCTGTCTGTAGTGCCTTTGGCCTATTTCCTTACTGTACTGTCTGCACACTTTTTTATACACACACAAATCAAAATGTGTGTGTAGATTTTTGGGCAGGCATTTGGGTCCGGGCGGAAGTGTGTGTTTGTGTACATTGTTGTCAATGTAGGCCATATGTCCAGAACATCACAATGTATTTGGGAAAGAAAGAAAAATATACAAAACAAAAAATATATGAAAGGAAAGAAAATATAGTTACGTAATCAGATTACTTTTTTCAAGTAACTAGTAAAGTAACACATTACATTTTTAATTTACAAGAAAATATCTGTTACTTTTTCAAATAAGTAACACCAGTTACTTTTTTCCACATTTATTGATTAACAGCTCTCCTGTCCCCATACTGAAAGAAATTGAGTAAGATGTTACTTTAGTTCTAGAATAAATGTGAACATGCATTAATTCATCTCACTCACAACAAAACAAAACAAAACAGATTCAGTTTTCCTCAAAATGAATAAAAACAATTAAATGCAACTTAGAATATGATGCAAACCTGCAATAATTAAATATGTTAAATAATACAAATGTACTTTATGTATTTAATCCTGATTTATTAACCAGTGTCTTTGCTGCTGACCTTCAATGATCCTATTCAACTATGCTTATAAGCAAAAATTACTCAAGATAAACTAACATTTGTTCTTTTTCTTTTATTGCCGTAGAGTGTTGAACTTTCGTCTTCTGCATCCTGCTGTACAGATGTGAATTTACTTTTTCTTTCAGCCTGAGGCTTTTGGTGTGAACCAAAACATTTGCCAACGTTTACATATGCCAAAAATATAACTTATATTAACACAAACAAGCATGCCCTGCCCAGATTTAAAAAGTAAGACTTTTAATGTAAGACATTACTTTCCATAAAAAGTAACTAAGTAATGTAATTAGTTACTTTTTAGGGAGTAATGCATTACTTTTAAAAGTAACTTTCCCAAAGACTATCTGTAGCAATAGCCAAAAATACATTGTATGGGTCAAAATTATTGATTTTTCTTTTATGCCAAACAGTCATTAGGATAAGTAAAGATCTAACATAAACATAAATATATCAAAATTCCATTTCTGATTAGTAATATGCATTGCTAAGAACGTCATTTGGACAACTTTAAAGGTGATTTTCTCAATATTTTGAATTTTTGGCACCCTCAGATTCCAGATTTTTAAACAGTTGTATCTCAGTCAAATATTGTCATATCCTAACAAACCATGCATCAATGGAAAACTTATTTATTTACATATTTACAGCTTTTAGATGATGCATACATACCAATTTAAAAAAAAAAAAAAAAAACCTTATCACTGGCTTTGTGGTCCTGGGTCACAAATAACAATATACTTGGCATCACTATAATACATGAACACATCATTGTCATCATCATATTTTATTATAATTATTATGAAAATGTAATGTTGTTGTTATAATCACACTTACAAAAAAAAAAAAAAAAAAAAAAAAAAATCCTATCTTTCAAAAACACATACTATGCACACACAGAGAGGTTTTTCTCTCATACACTGAGAGGTCAGTGTAACCTTCCTAAATGTTTTTTGAAGTTGGTGGAAAGAGCAGTTTTTCCTTTCACTGACTCTTTTCTTCCACTGGGAGCTCAGATTGTGTACTTTTTTATCCCTTTTTTCCCATACAGGGTGATGACACCCTTTCACAACTGCAGAGAGCATTCGTGAAAGAAGTGTTTATGATGCAGACACGTCTCTCATTCCTTCTCTCTCACAAACATTGCAAGCAGCCTTTCATCTTGTAACCTTTTTAACAGTGCAGATGCGTTGTCCGCAGATTAAAGAAACCAATCACGTCCAACCAATTTAGATCCCACAGTAACAAATGTGAACTGTAACTGTTTACGAGTGGTCAAAAAATATCCAAGCAATTAATATCCATGTTTAAACATACAAACAAGATTCTTATCTTGTTAGTAACAGATAGATGATATAAATATTGTAATTAAACTCCTGTGAATTGTTT